>NC_090023.1:108196365-108520115 GCF_037176765.1 Anolis sagrei
TTTTTCAGCCCTTAACAGGCGACTCTACTGACAGCTATTTGGACTTCCCATGCCTTCTCCTGATTGGCTGAGAAATCGTGAAGACTAGGATCCATGCAGGGATTGGCTAGAGGTTTCCCTGATGTTACTGACAGGAGAAGGAGAGCCCCATGGTGGAAAGAGAAACAACTGACTATTGGTGGGTTTAAAGGTCCAATCTGTTGGAGACACTCTTGGGAGGGCACAAAACTGAGGAAATGATGATGTGAGTATGCAGATGATTTCTTGATTGAATTAAGTGTCCAGTTCTATGGAGACAAAGGTGCAAGACTCGGGGGGGGGGGGGGGGGAGGTGACAATTCTGGATAACTAGAGGCCTGGCTGCCTGTTTAGAAAGCTAAAGTAGTCATATCTGTTTTAGCCTTCTCTTCTATGGGAATGGTAAGCCTCTAGTCTTAGTCAACCGGTAAACATCCTAAGCCCATCTAAGTGACAAAGGGATCATCTGTCTCATACACATGCAAAAAAGGACCTGATATTATCTGGCTTGGAAGATTGCTGGAGGGCTCTTTCTTTAATTATGTAGCGATACCCATTCCAAGGATCTTATGTAAATATGGAGCACAGAAGAAGCAGATGCCTTCAGGATACATTTGATACAAGTTTATGCATTTAGGAATATAATTGCTATAATACACAAATATCACTTTTAGACATTTATTAAAGAATTTAGTTTTGATGTAATTTGGGGTACACTTGTTGCTGGGTTCTCCCAGAACCTCCAGCAGCTTTGTGAAACTTTGAAAGAGCAGAAAATGCTTTAAAAATAAATTTAAAAACCATATGTCTTGCTTGAAGTTTTATTGAAGTTCATAAATTGATTTGGGGGGGGGGGGGGGAGTGCCGTGGCTCAACAACACTTTCTCCAAGTTTGGGCCAATATATTTTCTTGCTTAAAATGCAAAGAGATTACCATGCTACACTACAGTACAGTATTCCTCTTTTCCTACTGCCTTCTTTTCTAGTGAGTTATATCTTCTTATGATGTGGGCAAAATAAGACAATCTGCTCCCTGTGGTGACTGGTTCACATTACCCAACGATAGGCAACCTCACTATGCCTACATTTTCTATAAGTGCTATCCTATATGTTTCTACTCAGGAAGTATGTACCATTAAGTTGAATGGTGTTTGATCACAGGTTAGTGGGCACTGGATTGTACCCTCCACTCCACAGTTAGCAAGTTTTGTTTGTGACTTCTAACTTAAATGTTTACTTACTTACACACAGCAGTGGGTGATGGATTGTTACATTAATTTCACTTGTGATAACAAATAATACAATGGGTGGTATTTTGTTGCTGGGAACATATTGTAAATTTCCCTACTAATTCTGTTTTTAGCAGGAGAAACTGATTTAAAAAACAGACATACATTGCTGGTAAGGTCACTTTAGGAAAACTGAACAAAACTTACTACTCAGCCAACATTCCACTTTCTTCAATTTGGATGGAGCACATATTTTTTTTATTCTTCAGGAAGGCTCAAGGCCTAATTGCCTTTTGAATCCTGTGCCACAATTGCTCAATCTTTCTTGTAAATGTCCTTGTTCAGTAAGGATAGGAACCACGTGTTACTCTCCCAATCTGTAGCTGATAAAAAAATGTTATTTTCACTGTTAAGCACCATGTTGTCTGTTTTTGGAAATCCACAGAACTGAACAAACTGAAAGCAGCAGCAGCAACAACAACTGACATGTTGTAACATTATTGTCATATCAATCCTGTTTGATTTCTTTTAAAAAATGAAAGCTAAAAAGCAGACACTTATTGTAAATTCTCTCTGCCACCCACCTTTACATGCCATATACACACTCAAAGGGCTCTAGTCAGGTAACAATAGATTGACTACAAAACTCTTAATAATATTTATAGTGTGTATGTATGCATTTCACTTTCAAATTGTACAATAGCTAGACCTTGCTGGTAGTATGCAAGGAAATTTAAAACACAAGTCTAAACTCTGCTTTGGGAAACATAGCCCCAGCAATATTGTTATATCTCACTAGCTGTGCCCTGCCACGCGTTGCTGTGGCCTATAGTAAAACTTATCAAAGTTGAGGTAGATATCTGGACTATTATGAAAGAGAGGTACCTACCTATTCCTTCCCCCTTTTCCTCCCCCTTTCTCTCCTTTCTTCCTTCTCTCCCTCTTTCTTTCTTTCTTTCCTTCTTTCACTACTTGGTTTCATCCTTCTCTCTTTCCTTCATTCCCTCCCCCTTTCTTCCTTTGCCTTTCTTCCCTCCCTGTTTGCTTCCTTCTTTCACTTTTTATTTCCTTTTATTTCACCACCATCATAACAATAACAATAATGCAATGCATTGCCTCTGGGACCTGACACCTCTCCCATTCCCCCTAAAAGGGTCTCATAGGAACAATAGCATCATAATAATAATAATAGAAATAACAACCTTTACCCGCCACGTGTTGCTGTGGCCAATCTTCCCTCTTTCTCTCCTTCTTTCCCTCCCTCCCTCCCTCCCTCCCTCCTTCCTTCCTTCCTTCCTTCCTTCCCATCTTTCCTTCTCCTCTTCTTTTCTTTCTCTATCTCTTTCCTTCCTTCCCCCTTTTTCTTTCTCTTCTGCTGTCTCTCTTTTCTTTCCTTCCATCTTTCCTTTCCTTTCCTTTTCTTCTTCCTCTAACTTTCCTTCCTTCCCCCTTTTTCTTTACCTCTCTTTCTCTTTCTTCCTTCTTTCCTTCCTTCCTGTCTTTCCTAGATTTTGACAGGGCGGGAAGGGGCGGGGTGGGGTTTGGAGGTGGCCTGAAGTAAAAGGAGGTAAGATTGGGGCAGGCGAGTGATGGAGCGTGGGGTTGCGTGTGTGTGTGCGGCGGCGGGGGGAGTGATGGAGCCTGGGGTTGCGTGTGTGTGTGCGGCGGCGGGGGGAGTGGGGTTGCGTGTGTGTGCGGCGGTGGGGGGAGTGATGGAGCGTGGGGTTGCGTGTGTGTGTGCGGCGGCGGGGGGAGTGATGGAACGTGGGGTTGCGTGTGTGTGTGCGGCAGGGTGTGTGTGTGTGCGGGAAGCGGCGCGGCGGGGCTTGGAGTGGGCATGGTTTCCACAGAGGGAACATTGGCCGGAAGGCCATGTGCGTGCGCGATGGAACTTGCGGCTGGCGCCAATGCGCATGCTCAGTTGTTTTGCCATTTTGTGAGTGTGTTGTGTTGTTTTTCATTTTGAGTAGATATGTTTGTACCTTGTGGGTTGTGTTATGGGCATGGGAATTTTGGTTAAGTTTCATTGGGGGGTTTTTGAGTTTTGTTTCCTCGTTGGATGCCCCTAACAAATTTATATATATAGATAACCAAGTTCATGATGCTACCCTAGTTTTTAAACCACCCAACCTACCCCTAAATACAGCCGTTTCAGAGTTGCAAATAGGGAAGGGGGGAAGCTATGATGTGTCCATCTCTCTTTCTGTTGCTGGACTCACAGAGATAGCCACAAAGGGTGCATCTACACTGTAGAATGAATGTTGTTTGACATCACTTTAACTGCCATGGCTTAATACTATGGTGTAAGCTCACAGCAGCCGCTCCCAATAACGACACAGGACGCCAATCCGTAATCAATCAGGAACTTTTACTGCTGGACATTCATACACAAAGAAAGCCAGGATTGGCCGGCAGCCGCGGTTCAACCCTTATATACCCTCCCTCACAATTGAATTCCCCCTTCCCGCCAACTGAGAATCCCGCGCAATACTCCCCGCCAAATGCCAACTGCCTCCCCCCAA
The DNA here is from genome assembly GCF_037176765.1 of Anolis sagrei. NCBI lineage: Eukaryota > Metazoa > Chordata > Lepidosauria > Squamata > Anolidae > Anolis > Anolis sagrei. The sequence continues at coordinate 108,200,135 of NC_090023.1, forward strand.
GGCCACCAGCTGCACATCCTTATCAGCATCCCATGTCAGGATCCTGGTTTTTTGCGCCAAGACTCAAGGCCTGGAAACCGGTTCCTGACACTATGGCATCGTGGAAGTTGTAGTTTTACCAGGTCTTTAGCTTTTTTGGCCAATGGGTGCTGGTGCCTCACCAAACTACAACTCCCGTGATGCCACAGCATTGAGCCATGGCAGTTAAGATTGTATTCAACTGCATTCATTCTACAGTATAGATCAGGCATGGGCAAACTTCAGCCTTCAACTCCCACAATTCCTATCAGTCTATAAATGCACCCAAGAACAAAAAAGGAAAGCATGTGAACTCAAGGCCCATTCCACCTATTGTTGCTGTTATTCCCCTCTCCCCTCAAGATTAATACCCAAAGGAGTTCACACTTAAAATATACAATAAGTTAAGTATTAAAAGTGAATTGAACCTGTACTATTTTTTAATCCATTTGTGTACATAGTAGCAATCCATGGCTGCTCATTCTGTCTGAAACACATAAGTGTATCTGCCATGGCTTTTGCCTAGCACAATAAACACATACACTGTAAATAAATAAAACTACTTTAGGATATGGCTGAATTACCCGATTGCAGTGGTTCCCAACCTATGGTTTGTGGAGCACCAGTGGTCCACAAGTACAAGACTGTGGTCTCCAGCCTCACCATTACTACACAGTTGCCTTGACACCACGCAGCAACGAGAGCGACTGGTCTTGCGAAACCCTCTTATAGTGCCGAGGCAATGGGGATGTCAGGAGGGGAGAAGCTGACTACACATGAAAGATTATGACTATCACATCTGCTCTAGATTATTAAATACTGTTTTCTGTGGACAAGCAGATGGTTACTACTGGATGGCATATGTTCTGTATCATAAACTAGAGCTGATGTGGTCTATCCAATGCAATTTTCTGAATCAGCACCCCCAAATAACCAAACTGAATCTAAAGTTGACCAAAAACTGATTTGTAACCCCTTTTGGTACTAACATTGGAGAGTGGTCCCTGGGTAAAATGGTTCCTGGTCAAAAAAAGGTTGGGAACCACTGCCTTATAGTTACTAGTGCCCATTTGATCTTGGAAGCTAAGCAGGGTACTTGGATAGGAAACCACCAATGAATACCATGTCCTATAAGCCACATTTGAGAGCAAGGAACAGGCTAAACCACTTCTAAGTATTCCTTGCCTAAGAAAACCATGTGAAATTCATGGAGTCACTACAAATCAGGTAATCTGACGGCATGTGCACACATACACTTTAGGACATATTATGCCAAGTGAGGCAACAAGATTTGGGATTTTTGAAATGTCAGAAGTTTGGTATATTTTAAAATTTAGTTCTAGGGATGGGAAGAAATGCTGCTGGTATTTTCTGTCACTTGCAGTGCCACGTTAATGGGGGTGAAAACCTTATTATAATGCCAGAATACAAATCCATGTAGGGTGTAGTATACTGTTTGTCCCATTTCAAAAAGGACAGGGAGAGGACTGTAGCCAGAATAAAATCACAGAAAACATTAAATTAAAATGGTATGTGGATTGGAAACATGTACCTAACAAGAAAGGCTGAAGGATCCTGGATGCTTTTTTTGGCAGAAAGTCAAATGAACGTATATATGAAATAAATAAATAAATCTGCAGGTTCACTTGAGAATAAGATGACTAAGGATAATTATAAAGGACGTGAAAAGAGCATGGATATTAATAGTGAATACCACTCATGATGTTCGAACTCAAAGTTCCCCTGTAAAATGTATTTGTAGCAAATCAAGGACAGAAAGAAAGTTTGAGGTGATGGGTTTGTTTTGTTTGTTTTTGATGTAACAGCTTATGGAACACTTTCTTTCAAGATGCCCTGATAGCTAGGAGCTCAGTCCTGTTTGGTTCATACACTGGAATGTTTCCTGACTCATCTCAAAATGTAATATGATTCATGAGACACTGCTGCCCTTCAAGGTGAAAACTTGCCCTGGCAGTGGCCATTAATGCATAGCAAGGTAGAATCTGAAATATTAATATATCTTTTTTTACAGTATGGACTCCCCATTCCATATTGCCAAGAAGCAGGATATTTGTGAAGAACATTTATTTCCATACAGAAAGAGCATCCTCTGATAATGATGTGCAACTAATCTATAATGAAGTGTCAACTTCATGTCCTTGCTGTACAGTGTCCCTAGTGATCACAAGCTGAAATGAGCCAAGAGTGTGATGCAGCAGCCAAAAAAGCCAATGTGATTCTAGAGTGCATCAATTGAGGTATAGTGTCCAGATTGAGGGAAGAAATACACCCACTCTATTCTGCTTTGCTCAGACTTCACCTGGAATAATCCTGTGTCCAGTGCTGGCCACCACAATTCAAGAACAATATGGACAAGCAGAAGGTGTCTAGAGAAGGGCAACCAAAATAATCAATGGTTTGGAAACCATGCTGTATGAGAAAAGGCTGAGGGAGTTGGGTATGTTTAGCTTGGAGAAAAGAAGGCTGAGAGGAGTCATGATAGCTGTGTTTAAATCTCTGAAAAGATGTCACATTGAGGATGGGGCAAGCTTGTTTTCTGGTGCTTTGGAGACTACGACACTGAGCTGTGGATTCAAATTGAAGGAAAAGAGATTCCACCTAAGCATTAGGAAGAACTTCCTGATGGTGATCTAGAGCCAAAATTTAGGGATCTTTGCCAGGAGGCAGAGAGCAATTAGACTCATCAAAGAGTTCTTTTTCCCTGGCGAGACAGAGAAGCATCCCATATTTTTCCCTGATTTCCCAATGAAAAGTCTCACCAGTTGAAGAAAAGCCATCGAGGTTTAATGCGATTCAGCTGAAACGGATGCAAAGCTGCAATAATTCGCCAAAGCTAAGCATGAGGGGAATACACCAATACAGTCATATTTATAACAAATTCAAAGTTGCAGAGTTCAAACTCCCCGCCCCGGCTTCCCTGTTGTTCCCTGCCATGATTGGGCGATGGGCTCCAGTGGTCCGTAGGAACCAATGGGGAGACCTCTGCCACCTGGTGGCGACAGCCAATCAGGAGAGATTGAGGCGGGATGAGGGAGCACAAAGGAATCTGGGAAAGGGGTAAACAAAGGAAATGCCATGCCATGCGGCCAGCGAGACAAAGGCCAGCCTGATCTATTGTGCTTTGAGTGGAATGAATAATCAGAGCGAAGGCAAAAGGTTTTTTCGAGGACCTTTTGTTCTTCAGGAGGAAATATGATTAAGATTTTTGCCAAAGGGGCAAGCTGAGGGCTGGGCAATTCCTCCGAGGGCCACCAGCTGCCCAGGCTATTGTCTATGCAAAGGAAAGTTGTGAATAAAAAATCCTGGAATGTTTGGGGCTTTGTAGTCCCTTTTGTGGAGTTTCTTTATGTATATAGGGGAAACAAAGGTCAGAAGAAAAGGGGAAAGGCTTCTGCCACATAAAGAAATCAGAAAACACATTTCATATATCTAAAGTTCATAAAAGGCAAGATTTCATAAGGTTTGTCCATGTGGGGGGAAAGAGTGTCCATAGGGAATGGCTAAAACGCAAGGGTGTTGCACAAAGGTCCTGGCAGGAGTTCTTGAGTGGCCCAAATGGACCTGGTGTCTCTGGAAACAAGCTTTGCTCCCCGTCCTTGGAGAACTACAGCTCCTGAGAGAGGCAGAGACCCCAAGGTCTAGCTATTCCCGAAGTTTCATGGGGTCCTCATTGTTGTTAAGGCCTTGGCAAATTGACCAAGACTTAACCCCTATAGTGCAGTCTGGTACCTTTGTCCTTTGCAGAACTATAAGTCACCATCCCTTGTTGGGGGGGGGGGGGAGAATGCTTGACGTCATTGGTAAGAGCTGTTAGTCAGTGGCATATGCAGAGTCACTGCATGGTGGAGTCTCCTTCTCTGGGTGTTTTCAAAAAGAGGCTGGATGTTCTGGTGCTTTGATTGTGTTTTCTCGCATGGCAGAATGGGGTTGGATTAGATGGCCCCTTTGGTCTCTTCCAACTTTATTTTTTCATGTCAGGAGTGACTTGAGAAACAGCAAATCGCTTCTGGTGCGAGATAATTGACTGTCTGCAAAGACATTGCCTAGGGGATGCCCGGATGTTTGCTGTTTTACCATCCCTATGGGAGGCTTCTCCCATGTCCCCACATGGGGAGCTGGAGCTCAACCCGCTCTGCCTGGATTAGAACCACTGACCTATCAGTCAGCAGTCCTGCCAGCACAAGGTTTTAGCCCATTGGGCCACTGGGGGTTCCTCTTCCAACTGTATGATTCTATAGAGATGGTCCCTGGGGACAGCTTTCCCCTTTACCACTCAACATTCACATTATTTGTGAAATTGATCAGAGGTGAGAGAGGGACACTGGGCATCCGGATATAATTAAACTCCAGCTCTCATCAGTCCCAGCCCAAATGTGTATTGGCCAGAAGTAATGGACAATGTTTCAAACCATGAACAATCAGCATGAAGAAATTGTGTGTGTGGGGGGGGGGGGGTGTAGATATAAATAAGTAGAAGCTTTACCACAGTTTCTGAACTAAAATATACCCTGCAGTATAATAAAATGTCACTCAGGGTTGTGTAACAAGTAACAATATCTTTACTTCTGTTCAAAAGATCAAACAGGGCAATCATATGTATGTATGTATGTATGTATGTATGTATGTATAGATAGATAGATAGAGAGCAGTCTCTCTGAATTCACACAGAGAACAGAGGGAATAAACAGTCCTTTTAAACAGTCTTTAAAATATGCTTCATGCCTTAGAAATGATCAGGCTTCAGAGAGTTGGCAGCCATTTCCTTCCTGGCTGTTTCCAGTCAGCACTCTCTTCACTCTCCAAAATGAAAGTGGCAGTTAAAACTGTTTTGTCTCAGCAGCAAGCCAGAGACAGTAGCCAATCAGAATTCTGGCTCCTGGCATGCTCAGCCAATCAACTGCCAACACATGTCTTTCCAGTCAACCCATCACATCATGGTGCCTTTTTACAAATCCCCACAGAAATAACTTTGTGTACATGGATCCACTTTATTAGTTATTCTGGGTATCAGGATTGCAACCAAAACCATTGTAAATATTGACTGGAATGTTTCCATTTGACTTTGAGTAGTACATTATATTTATGACTTGTTCCACAATACTTCCATGCTTAGAATTATAACATTTAATATCTTCCTTGCACCAATTTAATCAAGATGGGGGCGGGGGGGGGGAGTGCAAGAGACCTATTCCTTGGTTCTCATGAATACTCTGAAATTCAGAATAACTTTGTAATCATTGCCTGAATGAGGTGCACAAGATTGTCTCCTGGTTGATTTTAAAAGCTATTTTTGTAATGTCAAATATGACCTCCAATTAAAGGAAATCACACTGAGAATTAACTAAGGCACATACTGTGGGGACAAAACAGTTCAGCACTTCCTGTCTTTGAGAACCATGCGCCATTTCCTGGCACCTGGGTGGGAAATGCAATTACAAAACTAAAGCAGCGAGTCCCAGATTGGAATGTTTCTAAAGCATATTTTGATACATTCCCAGACTGTACTGTATTGGGTTTTTCTCCCTCAAAAACAAAAACACTGCTTCTTTGTTTTGTTTTCAAGAAGCTTTCCATTATATGTTTTACCATTACGATAAATGTTTCAAATATTCTGCTATTGCTGTTAAAAAGCATTTCCCTTTATAAAATAATTTATCTGTCAACAATTTACACTCATGTGTCATTTGGTTGTTTCTGGCTGACCTAGTACAAGCCTGGACCAGCTACAGATGTTTGTTATCTAATAGATAATATTTATAAATGTATTATTATCCAAATGATTTTCAAATAAATATGCACCCAAGCCCTATATAGAACTCAGGGGGAAAAGGGGGTGGGGGAAGTAACCATGGGATATTCTAGGAGATGTGGGTCCAAAATTAATCTTTTCAAGTTCTGATTCCTTTTGAGTTTACTTGAAAGTAGTCATATGGCTGTAGCACCAAATTGGAACAATATGTCTTGACGGACAAACCTAGGTTGAGGATTCTTTAATATCCAGTTAGATTACTGCAGTGCCCTCAGTATGGGAAATGCCCTTGATAGTGTTGGAAACTGCAGCAAGAGCAAAGTACTGGGTTGCTGTGAGTTTTATGGGCTGTATGGCCATGTTTCAGAAGCATTCTCTCCTGACATTTTGCCCACATCTATGACAGGCATCCTCAGAGGTTGTGAGGTCTCTTGGAAACTAGGCAAATGAGGATGTCCAAGGTGGGAGAAAGAACTCTTGTCTGTTTGATGCAGGTGTGAATGTTGCAATTAGTCACCTTGATTAGCATTGAATGTCCTTGCAGCTTCAAAGCCTGGCTGCTTACTGCCTGGAAGCATCCTTTGTTGGGAGGTGATTAGCTGGCCCAGATTGTTTCTTCTCTAGATTTCCCCTGCTTTTTAGTGTTGTTCTTCATTTACTGTCCTGATTTTGGAGTTTTTTAAATACTGGTAGCCAGATTTTTGTCCATTTTTATGGTTTCTTCCTTTCTGTTGAAATGGTCCACATTGCTTGTGGATTTCAATGGCTTCTCTGTGTGGCCTGACATGGTGGTTGTTAGAGTGGTTCAGCATTTCTGTGTTCTCTAATAACATGCTGCGTCCAGGTTGGTTCATCAGGTGCTCTGCTACGGTTGAAGTAGTCTGCAGTGCCTTTCATGTTCCTTGATCTGTGTTTGGGCAATGCTGCGTTTGGTGGTCTCTATGCAGATTTGTCCACAGCTGCATGGTATATAGTAGACTCCTGCAGAGTTGAGAGGATCCCTCTTGTCCTTTGCTTGAACATTTGCTGGATTTTCTTAGCGGGTCTGTAGATAGTTTGTAAGTTGTGTTTCTTCATCAGCTTCCCTACATGATCTGTGGTTCCCTTGATGTATGGTAAGAAAGAACACTTTTCCTCCGGGGGTGGGGATGTTTGTCTTGCAGCTCTTTGGATGTCTGTGGTGAAACATTCATTGGCCTGTAGAGCCCAATTTAGGTGGTTCAGTTCACCTTGGAGGAGGTGAAACAGAGAGCAAAATATGCAGCAGCCTGACTCATATCAGTTATATACAAGTATAGTAATCAAATAACATTGATCTTACATGGACTGCAGGGGCTTCCAATTTGCTTCTGACTTCAATTTAAAGTACTGGCTTTAACCTACAGAGCCCTGAAAGGGTTGTGGGCCACAATAATAGATCTGCTATCTCCTTCCCTCTGAGCCTCCCAAAAATTTGAGATCTTTGTGAAGTTAGGTTGGTGAGTACAAGTGACAGGGCCTTCTTCTAGTGCCAGAGGCTTAACTCCTATTGTAATACCAAACAACACTGGAAGGAATAGAGAAGAAAGGATTACCTGAGGAAGGTGTACCCACAACAAACGCCAAAACAAGGAAATACTACCCGGGATACCTTGTAGTAACCTCTTAGAACTCTTTTCTGACATTACGACAACTCTTCATGTAACAAACGGTTCTTGAAGTAAATTAAAATTGACTTTTTGAACTATTAGACAGATCTTGTCAGTATAATTGACTTCTAAATTGCCTATTAAGAGGAGATTTATGTATCCCAATTATGTATATACTTACCTGCAATAGAGATACATTTAAGATTTGTATTTGAATTTGTATATATTTTTAAACTGACTACATTACAGCATATTTGATATTTCTATAATAACAATAACATACTATTTCCTGTATACTCCATGGTATATGATGTCCCACCCCTTGTGGACTGGCTTGATACAGCTTCCAAGGTATGCAATAGTCTTTTTTAATGCATGGTCCAACATAGGTGGCTAATTCCCAAGTGAGTAAATGCTATATTCAAGTAACTAAAATCCACGAAAGGAAGTTCTCAAATCTGAAGCAGCTGGAGGGAAAGGAAGACACACAAAGGCACACCCGTAAATAAATCCCTAATGCCAGAGGGCAAGCATTTCCAGCACCTAAGACAAACAGCTCAATGGCTCAAAAAGAATTTGGAACATAAACAACAGCCCCATTGCCATAGGCTGGCTTTGGGCACATCTACACTGACAATTTAATGCAGCTTCAAGCTGACACCAAGATGTGGTGGCTAGAAAATGCATGCCGCCAAAGCATGCTTCAGTACAAATTAAAGTCTATTTATTTATTATTAACTTCATTTATATACTGCTTGGAGGGACGGTTTCCAACATATTCACAACAAAATTCAAGTCCTTAGAAAACATGAACAACGTAACATAAAACAACAGTAACATAAAACTATCAATTAAATCATAAAATGTAACTACATTTAAACATTAAAACAAGGGATTAAAAACATATTAATATAAACATTAAAATCACATGATTCAAAAGCATGGTCCAGGCCGTTCCAGTATCAAATTTTATTTATTTATTTATTTATTTATTTCCGTCACTTTTACCCCGCCCTTCTCACCCCCAAGGGGGGACTCAGGGCGGCTTACAGAGAAAGGCACAATTCGATGCCTTGTCACATATACATACATATATAAAAACAATTAAGCAATTACAAATTAAATCATCAATACACAGCAACACCATAAACACAGTAGTAGGCTAATCCTGAGCTCAGCGTTCGGAGTAACAATTGCACATACTCCATGTTTGTTTCTTATCCTGCATGCTTGGTTCCACCACCATGTTTTTGCTTTTTCCCCCCTGAAGGCCAAGAGGGAGGGCGCTGATCTAATTTCGTTGAGGAGAGCGTTCCGTAGACAAGAAGCCACCACTGAGAAGGCCCTGTCTTTCATCCCCACCAGTTTAAAATGCATTAGGTCCAAGGTAAATTCCTTAATGTGCTTAAGCAAGCATTACATCTAAATAACATTATATGGAGAAAACAGCTCTATGGAATGCAAAGTACATTGTAGGTACTGGTCTGCATGGAAGCATACTTAAAATAAGGATGCATCAAGGGCATAGCTGGGTGGCTGAGGGCTAATTAAACTATTGGGACAGGTAATTGATTACCTCCACTTTCCCTTCCCATCTGCTTTTTATGCCTCCAGAGCGCTGGTGTTATAATTCCTTCAAAGTCATGCCATAAGTGCAAACATGGGACATAATATTGTGGGCTCTAGAGGAGACCATTGGTCCAAAATGTTTGGCTAGGAGGAAGCAATAAAAAACTGCTATTAATTAGAACAGATGAGTGAAAGTAAATTGAACCTCTTAAAATTGATAGACATTAGAACAAAGGATTGAGATGTATGATTGATGAACTAATAACTAATTGGGATGATATTCTTTCCTGAACGAGAGTTTACAGGCAGGACTTTATAAAGCTGGTGCTCAGTTCTGAAAAGGAAAGCAATACCTTGATTGTTTTTTGCTTTTTGTTGTTTGTTAAGCAATAAAGCACTCTCTGCAGGGTAGACTGGGTTGCTGTGAGTTTTCCGGTCTGTATGGCCATGTCCCAGAAGCATTGTCTCCTGAAATTTTGCCGAATCAGTTGCCTGAGAGAAGGGCTAACAGTGGGATCACTTGGGAACGTCGCATAAGTAGCTGGAGACCAGATCAGTTAGGTGCTAGAAGCAACATTTTTTTCCCTGTGTTAGGAGCGACTTGAGAAACTCCCAAGTCGCTTCTGCTGTGAGAGAATTGGCAGTTTGCAAGGACGTTGCCCAGGGGACACTCAAATGTATTGCCATTCTATGGGAGGTTTCTCTCATGTCCCCGAACGGGGAGCTGGAGTTGACAGACAGGAGCTCACCCCGCTCCCCAGATTCAAACCTTTCTGTCAGCAGCCCTGCTGGCACAAGGATTTAACCTATTGTGCCACCAGGGACTCCTGCAATTAAGAACTGATGCCATTCAACTGGAGGGACCCAGGCAGTTGGCTGTGAGGAGGGCCAAGATTGGGATCACTTGGGAAAGTGGTGTAAGTAGCTGGAGACTGGGTCAGTTAGGTGCTGGAAGCAACATTAGTGAAACTGTTACAGCCTGTATCTCTGGAGGTGTGCCTTAAGTTAGGTGTGTGGAATAGGTTTTGGCTTGCAACCTAGTTGTTGGTGAGATGACTTAGCTTTGACCATTTTGGAAAGGACTTTTTGAATTCTTCTTGTCTCACCCTCTCAGACTGCTTTGGACTGAAACGAGTTCTGTCTCCCATCCTGGACATTCCACAGATATATACTGTGTTCCCTCGCTACTTTGCTTTTTGCGAACTCGCTGTTTTGCGGTTTTTCAATAAATATGAATTAAAATATTTATTGAAATTATTTTAAATATTCTCCCTCGCAACTTCCTTTCCTTCTCACTTGCAACTTCCATGCACCCTCTCAGCCCTGAGGCTCACCCATTACCTGTGAGGACCCCCATGTGGATTTGGTAGTCGTGGTTGGTTAAAATTATTCCCTCTGATGCCATGTTTCCCGGCACAGACATTGCACTGACAGGGAGGCGGGTGGGGGGAGCCGCGGGGTGGGGGAAGGAGGAAGAGGGAGAAGGTGTGTGAGCAAGAAAGGAGGAGGGGAAGGAGAGGAGGAGCCAGCAGGAAGTGTGGTGTGCAAAGGGAGGGAGAAAGGGAGGGGAAAGAGGAGATAAAAGAGAAGGCAAAGTGATTGAGTGAGAGAGAGAGGGGAGGGGGGAGAGAGGAGTGGGCGGAGCCACACCTAGGAGGGGCTGGTCTAAAAGTTGCTGCTCGACTAAAGTGACTGAAGGATTTTGTTTCTAAGGTAAAGGAAAAGTGTTCTGTAGTGTATAAATGTGTGGGGAGGGTTTATAAAGACTTAAAATTGTGTATAACTACTGAATTAATGTATACAGTGTTCCCTCGCTACTTTGCGGTTCACTTTTAACGGACTCACTAATTTGCGGTTTTAATTAATATTTTTTTAAATCCGTGAAACAGCGAGTCTGCTAAAAGCGAACCACGAAGTAGTGAGGGAACACTGTATACATAATTTCAGTAGTTACACACAATTTTAAGTCTTTATAAACCCTCCCCACACACTTATACACTATGGTATTTTTGCTGTTTCGCAGGTTTTTGCTGCTGCCGCTCTCCGAAGCACTTTCCCTCCTCAGTCCTCCCTCCCTCCAGCCTCGAAGGGCTTTTCCTTCACTTTATTTTACATTTATAAAGACTTAAAATAGGGTATAACTATTAAAATAATGTATAAATATTAACATAAATATAGTGTCCTACATCGTGGTTTTTCACTTTTTCAGGAGGTCCTGGAACGTAACCCTCGCAATAAGTGAGGGAACACTGTAAATATTAAAATAAATATAGCGTCCCTACTTCACAGATTTTCACTTTTCGCGGGTGGTCCTGGAACGTAACCCTCGCAATAAGTGAGGGAACACGGTAAATATTAAAATAAATATAGCATCCCTACTTTGCAGATTTTCACTTATCGCGGGTGATCCTGGAACATAACACCCACGATAAGTGAGGGAACACTAGAAACCCAAGTTTCCTAGTTTCCTTCAGACCTCACAACCTCTGAAGATGCCTGCCATAGATGCAGGCGAAACGTCAGGAGAGAATGCTTCTAGAGCATGGCCATATAGCCCCAAAAATAACCCAGTTGACCAGTAATTTGGTGGCCAGCCTGGCCCTGGAAACCTACTGGGTGAGAGTGGGCGAGTCCCACTCTCTCAGCCTCAGAGGGAGGCAAAGGGAACTCACAAAGGAGGGCAACGTCCCTCCAGGATAAAGCCAGCCCTCCAGTCTCCTTGATCTCTGCCCAGTGGAGGGAGGGAGGGAGGGAGGGCGCCCTTTCTTTCTCCTTCCCCGCTGCTCTCGGCTGAGTCCCGCAGTGTGGGCGCTCCCTCCTCCTCCTCCTCCTCCTCCTCTTCTCCTGCCTCCTCCTCCTCTGCCAGGAAGCCCGGCTCCTCTCAGAGGGCGCAGACCCAGCTCCAGCCTCTCGGCATCATGCAGCCCTCTCCGCCGGCTCCCGCGGCTGCTGCCCTGCTGCTGGTCCTGCTGGCCACCGACTCCTCGCAGAGTGAGTAGCAGCCTCGCCACGGCCGGAGGGAGCCCGGCGGGCCGCCCTTGCCTTGCCTTGCCTTGCCTTTCCCCTCCTTCCCCCCTCCACCGCCATTCTCTCCTTGGAGGATAACCCCGCTCCCACTCCCACCTTCCTCCCCTTTGTGGACCGAGAGACATCTTCTTTGACACTCCACGCAGCCTCTTGCGTGGAGAGCGAGAGAAGCCTCCCGTGTGCCTGTAAACTGCCTTTCCTTCAAGGTCAGGGCATCCTCCCTTCAGCCCTGTCTCTCAAGCTCAGGGTGGCTTATTCGCGAAGACTTTCTCTCTCTCTCTCTCTCTCTCTCTCTCCCCCCCCCCCCCCTTCCTTCTTGCGCCTTTCCGCTCCGAAGGAGCTTTCAGGGTCGGCTTGACCATTTGCCCTTAAATAAAGGGGTGCGCTTTCTCTCAGGAGAAAGGCTCAGAACCCCATCCATCCCCCCCCCCCCGTACTCTCCTCTTGCGCCCTTCCGCTCTAATTGGGCTCGAAGGGTCGGCTGTACCATTTCCCCTCCCAAAAGGTGACCTCAGTGGGGAAAAGGGGCGCGGGGATGTCATTGTGAGGGCAATGCTGGGCTTGAGGGACGTTTCTTGGGGGTCCCTGAGGGGGGAAAGAGCGCTGAGTGGGGAAGAAGGAAGGAAGGAAGCCCCAAGTGCCCAAGGAGGACTTTGAATGTAAACAATGACCCCGACAAGGAAGGGCGCGCTTGACCTCTGGGGAAGTGCGAGGCCGGCTCCCCTCCGCTCTTTGTTCCATTCGAGTTGGACCGCGGAAGGAAGGAGGGAGGGAGCGAGGAAGGGGAAGGGGCTCCCAAAGTGGCCGCCTTGCATTGAAAGAGCCCTTCGCTCCCCTTTTCTCTCCTCTCCTGCCCTGTTTCCTGGGGGTCTCGCAGCGACCTCGGTGCTGAGGGACCGGGCGGAGGCGTCCCAGTTCCTGCGCCAGAGGCCCCGCCGCGCCTACCAGATCTTCGAGGAGACCAAGCAGGGCCACCTGGAGCGCGAGTGCGTGGAGGAGCTCTGCAACAAGGAGGAGGCCCGGGAGGTCTTCGAGAACGACCCCGAGACGGTGAGAGCCAGGGCGGGAGGCAGGGCATGCACCTGACAGACAGGGAATGCACCTCCACAGCGCTTTGCCTCAATCCTATGCAACCATGGGAGTTGATGTCATTTCACATCAGGAGTTCTTCACCTTTCCCCCACCCTCTCCTTGCCAGTCAGGTGGAAACCACTGACTCCTCCTCAGAATGCAGTGGCAGATAGTTTTCTTTCACTCAACACCTGCATGTTCATGAACAAACTTGGGCCCTCCTGGTGTTTTGGACTCAACTCCCACAATTCCAATGGGATTTTGGCCCGCATCAATAGGGGTCTAGTGTCTAGATCCAGGGAAGTCATACTACCCCTCTATTCTGCCTTGGACAGACCACATCTGGAATACTGTGTCCAGTTCTGGGCACCGCAGTTTAAGGGGGATGTTCACAAGCTGGAATGTATCCAGAGAAGGGTGACTAAAATGATCAAGGATCTGGAGAACAAGCCCTATGAGGAGCGGCTTAAAGAGCTGGGCATGTTTAGCCTGCAGAAGAGAAGGCTGAGAGGAGACATGATGAGGGCCATGTATAAATATGTGAGGGGAAGTCATAGGGAGGAGGGAGCAGGCTTGTTTTCTGCTGCCCTGGAAATTAGGATGTGGAACAAAGGCTTCAAACTACAGGAGAGGAGATTCCACCTGAACATTAGGAAGAACTTCCTAACTGTGAGAGCTGTTCAGCAGTCGAACTCCCTGCCCCAAACTGTGGTGGAGGCTCTTTCTTTGGAGGCTTTTATCAGAGGCTAGATGGCCATCTGTCGGGGGTGCTTTGAATACCATTTTCCTGCTTCTTGGCAGGGGTTGGACAGGATGGCACACAAAGTCTCTTCCAACTCCATTATTCTATAATTCCTAACAGCAGGTAGGCTGTTAGGAATTGTGGGAGTTGAATTCCAAAACAACTGGAGGGCCCAGGTTTGCTCATGCCTGATTTAAATCCTTCAAAATTAAGTTTTACAACTTGCTCACAATTTCAATACTTGGCAGCCAAATGCAGAGCAATTTCTGTTCAGATAGTCATTTTCAACAAGCATTTAGAAATTCAAGTTTTCCCTCAAAACCCTCTCCACCAGCTTTACCAACCTTTTTGTATCCAGCTATGCATTGCACACAGAATGTGCTGCATCAAAATAAAAATAATCCTCAATCCACACTATACTATACACTATACATGGTTGGGTCAAAAAGTTTTGCCTCCCGTGTCATAAAAATATTTTGAATGAACATAGAACAGCAGAAGTCACTATAGATCATAGCCTGAACTATCTTCTACTCAAAACTATCGTTCAACATAGTCTCCTTCAGTTAGTACACATTTGCACCATTGTTTAAACCAGGCATCAAAACCGTTTTGGAAAAAAATCAGGGTTTTTCTTCCTGACCCATGATTGTAAAGCTGTTTGAATGTCATTCAGGTCATTGAATTTGAAACCATGTAGGTTGTTTTTCAGAGGTCGCACATTGCTGATGTCCATTACATCATCCCCATAAACATCCTTCAAGCAGTTACGGATTTCCTTAGGTTCACAACCTTCTTTTGCCAGAAATTAAATGACTCTTTTAGCTTCAGATTCATAGTTCTAATCAGTCAATTGGAAAAAGAAAAGACTGTATCCGTAGAGTAAGGTTACCTCTATCATATCATGCTTAGATAGTCCTGTAGCTGTGAAAGAAATAAAAGTTAAAGTAATGGAGGCATTACTTGTTGACCCATCCTCATATATTTGCATTCAGTTTATCTCTCTCTGTGTGTATATGTATGTATGTGATGGGCAATGCCAAGTCCTGCAGAGGCAGGAGGAGGAGGAGAAGGAATGAGGCCGCCAGCTGCTTGCACAGCTGGGGAAGTTGTTTGGAGGAGGTGGAGCTCTTGAGATAAATATCTCCAACCGCAGAGGGTTAACCAGCACTTCATTTAACAGGATTGGATTTGGATTGCCAGTCCAAGAAAGGAAGAGTAGCAAAAGGCAAAGGTGGGAGGAGGGGTTGTTTACATTGAACTAAGTATTAATCTTCAACACAGGAGTCAGGTTTTTTTTTTAAAAATGCCTTTGAAAAGACAAATCCTAGTGCAAGCCAGAATTGAGTTGCTGGAATTTCCCAGCATGGGGTGGGGAGAAGCGGGAGGAGGACTTGGTTTGTACAGCATAGCATTTAATAAGGATGGGGGTGCGGAGATGTCTTTATTTTCCACCTCTTTACATCTTCTCCCTCACCACTTAAATATTTAAAGTCTTTGCAAGTGTAAAGATTTTGCTGATGTTAGCTGCTGAAAACAGCTGACATAATTTAGGCAAGCAATCAAAAGTCTTGTTTTGGATTAGGGGAATTTGGTGCTATTTTTGGATAAATATTTGGTTGGAGGTAAAATGTATGCAGTTAATAAATTGATCATTAGGTAGAATGAATCTGAGGTGGTTAGAAGTCAAGGCTGTTTAGTGCTGAAACTCTGAATAACCTAGAAGGTACTTAAATTTTAAATAATTCATTAGCAAACTTGTATTAGCCTTTGGTGCTCAAATTGTCTGACTTCGCTGTTGTGTTCTTTCAAGTTATTTCTGATTGTAACAACCCCAAGTAAAATACATTGTGGAGTTTCCTTTGCAGGCATTGTTCAGAGTGGATTTGCCCTTGCAGTGGTTCCCAGCCTTTGGTCCTCCAGGTGTTTTGGACTTCAACTCCCAGAAATCCAAGCCAGCTTACCAGCTGTTAGGCATTGTGGGAGCTGAAGTCCTAAACACCTGGAGGACCAAAGGTTGGGAACCGCTGCAAGATGTATAGAGAGTGTGACCTGTCCAAAGTCATCTAGTGTGCTTCTGAGCAGTAATTAAACCTGGTTTCCCAGTGTCTTAGTTCAAGACTCAAACCATTACATCACATTTCCTCTCATGAGTGTCTGGTACTTCAACATATATGTATATTTCTATTTCAGTGATTGCTTGAGTGTTATTTCTGATTTGCTTGCATCTTTTTGATGTGCTGTTTTAAACAGGCTCTTTTATTGCAGGGATTATCTGGCATTAGTTTAGGGGAAATTTTCCTGGAGGAGAAATTGACTGGTGATTCTGCATAGAGCTGCACGTTCCCGTTAATGATTTGATGGGGTGCTGGCTGGTAGAATGAGTGCTATTTAGGTCAAAAGTACTGGGAACAGGAGGGACTTGGCTCCCTTATGTTAGAAGAGCAAATGTTTTGTATTCAAAGCAAAACATGTCATGTCATGTATACTTTTAATAAGCTTACAACACAGCCCTGTCAGAGCACAAGGAAATGTTGCAAAACAATAAGAATCAACAGCAAAAGCATTCTTATTGTGGAATTTATTTTGAACTTTTGAAAATAGACTCCAAGTTGGGTTGAAGCAGAAAGAGACAGGTTCTAGTATACGTTGTTTTTATCTCTGCTGTATAAAAGAATACGTTAAATAGATGAGCATACATATTAAACTCGTTGCTGCCATAAATTACCTTTTCTAATATTTGTAGTCCTAACTTATTTTTTAATATTACTGTTAATGCCATATTTAGTTGATTAAAAATCTCAATGCAATCCAGGTATACAACTTTGCTGCAGTAATTCGTAATAGAGTTTGTGTTGTTGAGCGCCTTCAAGTTGATTCCAATTTATGGTGACCCTATAGTAAGCATATTATAGAATTCAGCTACTAAAAACACTCCCAGGCGGGACTTCTTGTTGTTATTCTGATGTAGGGCCCTTCTACACAGCCATATAACCCAAAATATCAAGGCAGATAATCCACAATATCTGCTTTGAACACCACCATATAATCCAGTTCAATGTGGATTTTATACAGCTGTGTGGAAGGGGCCCTAGTGATCCTATCTCAGGGTTTTCTTGGAAGGATTAGTTGCCATTTTCTTCCTCTGAGGCTAAGAGAGAATGTCTTGCCCAAGGTTAACCAGTGAGCTTTCATGGCCAAGCAGAGATTCGAATGCAGGTCTCCAGAGTTGTAGTCCAATGCTCAAAATATTACACTATGCTGGCTCTCACTAAACCTAAACTACCCTGAGGATAAAAAAGGTAACATGAGACCACCAGTTTGATTTATTGGATTTCCTTTGGGAAGGTTGCTGTAAATGAGCAAACATGCTGCCTGTGTTTGTTTTGTCAGCACTGCATGACTCTGTTATAAACTGATGTTTAACAGCCTTAATAGAATTGTGGTGCTCCACTGTTACAAGGAAAAGTTGTGTTTATTTTCAGCTACTGCATTTTTATTTTGCTACTACTTTTACGAAGACAAGCACATCTATGAAAGGAATGTCATTTGTTTGTCTAGCATTATATGCCTTTTTATTTTAATTTTCTTCTGAACTTCCTCCCCTCCAATTTCTACAAATCTTGATGTTGTGTACTCTACTTGCCTGAAAGGGAAGGGAGTGAAGGTTGTGTCCTTCCAGTTTTCAAAGTGTCGAAGGAAGAAGGGGTGAATGCCTTTCAGAGGGTGACATATTGAGCTTGAAGATGTGATTAAATAGCTTTGGTGTTCAGTAATCATAACCTTTTGAAACCACATAGTTGGAAGTGGCCTCATGGGCTATTGAGTCCAACCCCCTACTTAGTGCAGGATTTCAATCTAGAGCATCACCAATCGGTAGCTGTCTACCCTCTTTTTTAACATACCCAGGGGAGGAGACCCCACCAACACCCTAGGCCAGTGGTTCTCAAAGTGTGCTCTGCTGTTCCCTCTTCTTTCCTTCTCTCCCTCCTCACTCTCCCTCCTCTTTCCTGCTCCTCCCCCCAAACCCTTTCCTATCTCCTTTGTCCTCAAAAGCCTTTTTCCTTTCCCCCCTTACCACCCAGATCCTTCCCCCCCCCCCCCCCCAATCTTCCTTGCTTCCAAAATCCTATTTCTCTCCCATCGCTCAGGGGATGCTTTGATTGTGCTTTTCCGGCATAGCAAAAGAGTGTGGGACTGGATGGCCCCTGGAGTTCCCGTTGCTGTTGTTGTTGTTGTTGTTGTCGTCATTGTTATTGCAAAGACTGAGTGTCAATTTCTTGGGAATGCTTTGGTTGTGCTTTTCCTGCATGGCAGAATGGGGCTGGACTGGATGGCACCTAGGGTTGCTCCTGTTGTTGTTGTTGTTGTTGTTACAGCAAAGGATAAATGGCCACCTTTTAGGGATGCTTTGATTGTACTTTTCCTGCATGGCAGAAGGGGACTGGATGGCACCTGGGGTTGCTCCTGTTGTTGTTGTTGTTGTTGTTGTTGTTACAACAAAGGATGAATGGCCATCTCTTAGGGGTGCTTTGATTGTGCTTTTCCTGCATGGCAGAAGGGAGTTGGACTGGATGGCCCCTAGGGGTCTTCCGCTGAAATACTGTTAAGTTTATGTTGGTTAAAATTGTTCTTCATTTTAAATATTCGATCGTTTTTTCCTTTTCCTTCGCACTATAAATGAGATATGTGCAGTGTGCATAGGGATTTGTTTATTTTTTTCCAGTTAGTTCACACAAACACACTCCATCCATCTGTCACTGGCCTAACCTATCTGTCAAATTTTAAAACACAATATGTCAAAAAGTTTCCTCATACCTGATATAATATAATCTTTAATATAATATATAAACATTTTTTGGGTCGCCACAAGAAACCTTTGCTTCAAAAAGGACCCCACAGCCAAAAAGCTTTGGGAACCCCTGCTCTAAGCAATTGATTCCATTGGTGATCCACTCTTGCTGTCAAGAAGTTCCTTCCAATGTTCAATTGAAATCTGCAACTTCAAACGATTATACATGCTCCTACTTTCTGTGGCAGCAGAGAACTATCCTCTCTGCCAGCCCTTGAGGTATGTAAAAAGTGCAATCATGCAACCTCTCCATCTGCTTGTCACCAACCTTTCCTCATATATTTTGTTCTCCATAGCTATCGTTTGGCTTGCTACCCTTTTATAAACCTGTTGCAACTTTTCTGTATCTTTTTAAAAATGAAGCATCTAGAATTGAATACATTATTCCAGATAATGTATGACCAGTGCACAATATAGTGGGACTACTACTACTTCCCTTAATTTGTACTTCTATTAATGCAGGCATTGATCTTCTTTACTGCAGCATCACACTGCTGGCTCATGTTCAATGTATGATCAACAATCATACCTAGGTTCTATTTATGTATACTGTGAAACCCTGTGCCCCCATCTTATGCCTGTGCATTTGGTATTTGTCGCCAAAATGTAGAAATGAAATTCCTTTTACTAATTTCTGCTCAGTTTTCTAGCTTATCTAGTCTATTTTAATTCTGTTTCTGTGTTCCAATGTGTTAGCAACCCTCTCAGGTTTATATCATCTGCAAACTTGGTAGGGATTTCATCTACCTTGTCAATTAAGCTAGTTGTAAAAACGTTGAAGAGTAATGGAATGCCACAGGATTCTGCCCAATGGCCACTTAAGACTTACTTCCAGTTTGAAGTGCTACCATTAATGACAACTCTTTTAGCACAGTTTATGCCCAATTATGGATCCATCTGATTGTTCCCATCTATTCCACATTTAATCAATCTATCCAAAATATTATGGGGGGGGGGGGCATTATCATTATCAATTGCTTTGCTGAAGTTCAAGTAAATAGCATTGATAACATTACCAACATATGCTAAACAATTACAGAATTGAAAAAGTATATAAGATTCATTTGGAAGTTTTCCCCTCCTCACAAACCCAGGAAGGCTCCTACTGATCACTGCATTGTCATCAAGATACTTGGAGACAGACTCCTGTATAAACTGGTCTTTAATTTTCTGGAATCGTTAATTTTTGCCTTTTTTTAAAGAAAGGGACAAGGTTTACCCTTCTCCAGTCCTTTGGCTCCTCACCTTTTCTCCAAGATTTCTCAAAAATGATGGCAAGTGGTTCAGAGAGTAAACCAGCAAGTTCCTTCAGATGCAGTTTGTCTGGCCCTGCAAGTTTGCACTTGTTTGGGTTAGCTTCGTGATTGTTGACTAGCTACCCATCAATCTTGATTTGCAATCCAGATCCCTTGCCAAGGTCTCTGCTGATGCATGGAAGCACACAATTCTATTCTTTGAAGGGGAAAACTGAAGCAAAATTGATGTTGTGTCATTCTGCTCTTTCCTTGTGACTTGTTAATATTTTACAATCCATATTGAATTGCAGTCCCACTGTCTCCTTGCTTATCTCAGATGTATCCAAAAACCTTTTTTGTAGTTTCTTACAACAAAAAGAGTTTTTTGTTATTCTGTTCATTCGTTCAGTTGTTTTTGACTCTTCGTGACTTCATGGACCAGCCCACGCCAGAGCTCCCTGTCGGTCATCACCACCCCCAGCTCCTTCAAGGTCAGTCCAGTCACTTCAAGGATTCAATCCATCCATCTTGCCCTTGGTCGGCCCCTCTTCCTTTTTCTTTCCATTTTCCCCAGCATAATTGTCTTCTCTAAACTTTCCTTTCTTCTCATGATGTGGCCAAAGTACTTCATCTTGGCCTCTATTATTCTTCCCTCCAATGAGCAGTCAGGCTTTATTTCTTGAAGTATAGACTGGTTGGATCTTCTCGCTGTCCAAGGGTTGTAAGTAACAACAAAAAAGGGCTAATGCTGGGATTTAACTCTCCTTATGCTATTCCTGCAAACTTGCACTACACATCTGTGATTCATCCTTCCTTCCATTCTATGTAATACTTTTGTATCACTTCTTGCTTGAGTTTACTGCGCAGCTACATTAGCTTTTTCAGATGTTTCTGATTTTTCTTCTCCCATAGGATTATTTGTGATTGTGCTTTTTGGAGCTGCTTCTTCAAGAACTCGCAGCCATTGATGTGTGTCTTTTTCTTCCACCCTGTTTAGGCATGTTATTCCACCCACTAGTTCCTAAACTTGCTGAAATCACCTTGCCTAAAAGCCAAGGTCCTTGTTTGACTATACTTGTCCTTGCCCTGTCTCACAATTACGAATTCTAAGGTTGCATACTAACTTCCCCCTAAAGTACAGGCTACTTTGATTCCTGTGATCAACTCCTCCCTATTGGTTAGGATTAGGGCAGTACTGATCCCCTTGTTCCTTCCTCTACCTTTTGAAATAGGAAATGATGTGCAAGGCACAGAATTAGCCTCCTAGCAAAGATGGGTAATTGAAGTTCCCTTAACTACTAGGTAAAAGGTAAAGGTTTTCCCTTGACATGAAGTCCAGTCATGTCTCTAAGCCGAAGAGCCGGTGTTGTCTGTAAACACCTCCAAGTTCATGTGGTTGGCATGACTGCATGGAGTGTCGTTACCTTCCCGTTGGAGCGGTACCTACTGATCTACTCACATTTGCATGTTTTCGAACTGCTAGGTTGGCAGAACTACTACTTATCTTATATTTTGAGGTCTCGAGTATTTTTTCCAGAAAAGCATTTTCCACTACCTCCTCTTGGATTAGGATCCAAAAGTAAACTCCTACAACAATATTGCATTAGTTTCTTTCTATATCAGTGTTTTGGTCAGGACCTAAATGAGAGCTGCTGTGATATAATGACGAGCGGTGAACTAGGTATTCCCCTTTTAAATGTCATATCAACCCTCTAGGTAACAATAGGCACATTATCATCATAGACATCTTCCAAATGTGAGACTAATGCAATTGTCTACATTATACAGTTGTTTCCAGGATCATTGAGGTACCATATGAGATATATCTGGAACACTCTACATTTTTAGAAAGCTGCATAACCATTGCTATTAAAAATCTATCTCTTGTTTAATGTTTGTGTGAATGCAAATAAATTCCAATGTTGACTTTAATGTGTAAATATATTTTGATAATGTGGTTTATAATCTCAGATTCGTACTGAACAAGAACATCACAAGTACAATTTCCATAGCTGTGGGAAGTACATTCCTAGACTCCCTGTGGATACCTGAAACCATTGATAATCATGAACCCAATATTTTGACTACACTTGGACTAGAAGCATGCCATAGAACTGCACCAGAGGACTGGAGGAGCCCACAAACATTTCCAGAGAGGAAAATACTTTTTTGATGTGTGAATAAGTGAACCTATTCATATTGAATCTGTGGGCAAAGGGGTCATATTGCAGATAGCTTGCTAGTTGGACCAAATGCTTCATTCTTAGATTTAATATTAAGAGTTAATTGCTATATAGATAAACTTATTAAGGAAAAGGATTCATAACAGCCCCACTATACTAGTGACTCTCAGTGTTATCAGATAGACTGTGTTTGTTTAGACCATGTTAAAACAAGAATAGTAATGTAATATGAAGTGTACAGAATGTCAATATACTGTAGTATTGAAGTTGATGCCATATGCAGTATGTGAACATAGTTATTCCATTTCTTAGGGCTAATCAGTTTCAGTGGATGCTAATGAAATTTTGCTGAAAAAGACAGAATACTTTCTATGTCATTTCAATACTGGTTGCTTTTTTTCAGGAGAGCTCATTATGATTTCTAATAATAAATATCCTTCTTTCATTACTGATGTTTTCAGTGGTCTAATTTCAATGCCCCAAAAGTCTTATTTGGTGCTGAACTAGGATGTAATAATCTTAGAAACAAAATGGAACACTGTACTATATTATTGAGCTAACTGATTTAGAAAGAACCTTCTGATTGGCAACAATTCTGTAATTTTTGGGAATGTAAACTTTATAACTCTTTTATATTTAAGGTACAGAAGATGCCTCTTTGTCATTCTATAATCTCTCTTATGTTTTCCAAATTAAAGCAGTAACATAGTGGTTTACATATTACTGCATTTAAAATACATGCCAGGGCAGAAGGGCATCTGTTTTTATGATACCATGTTTTTGCAGGAGACAATTTGTTAAGAATGGCAAATTGCATGAGGATTTAAGAAGGTTTGCAAAAAACATGACATATTTGTTGTAAATCCGTTTTATGCCATGCTAGAACAGCAGCTGCTGCTATATCCATTTATATGTTGGCACAATTACTATTAGGCTTTTAGGCATTAGGAAATTTCAAGAGAGAGTTTTGGAATGGAGTTTAAAAAAGGGAGGGGAATCTTTCAACTGATTGTTACAGAAATTCAGAGAGGTTTATGAAGGCATACATGTTATAAACAATACTAAATGTAAATAAAACACCAGGGGTACATCACAGATATTAGACCTTTAATATTCAGTCAGATTTTCAAGTTTGTTAGCAGAGGCATCTTTGAAATTTTGCTGACCTAGTCTTTAAAATGTTCCCTAAACAAGCATCTGAATAAAGAGGAAGCCCACAATACAGATAGGTTGATTCAGGAAGCCGCAACTCTGAGATTGCAAGACCTTAACATGGTTTCCCTTTCATGAAGTTATTATGAATTGAAACTGATTTGACTATAGACAACAACATCAAATCCCTGACAAATGTTACAGGAAGAAGCTAAAAAATTTTTGCATGACTATCAGTTGCATCTTGATGTCATGCTGTATTGATTGCCAGCCCATTATGTGTCTCAGTCGTTTTCATTTCTGTCTTATTCATGTGTCCTTCAGTTTATCTGGCTTGAATTGGTTCAGTACAGCACAATTAGCATTTGTGCTAGGTGAAAGATTCTGTGAGTTGATTTTCAGAAAGTAACATTTCCAGGTCTTTGTAGTCATAATCATTTGTGCTTAGGTTGATTAAAGGTCATATGGGGGGGGGGGTCATGTCAGGAGTGACTTGAGAAACTGCAAGTCTGTTCCGGTGTGAGAGAATGGGCCATCTGCAAGGACGTTACCCAGGGGATGCCCAGATGTTTTGATGTTTTACCATCCTTGTGTGAGTCTTCTCTCATGCCCCCACATAGAGAGCCGGAGCTGACAGAGGGAGCTCATCCACGCTGTCCCCGGATTCAAACCTGCGACCTGTTGGTCTTCAGTCCTGCTGGCACAAGGTTTAACCCACTGTGCCACTGGGGGCTCCTATTGTGGAGTACCACATGGAAATCTTACAATAAAGTTGTAAACAGATAGCGTTTCCCAGTGGCATCATTAGGGTTGGGGTCACCCAGTGTTACCTCCATTCTCACCAACTCTCTTGGGATTGTCTGTGACTACCACAACACAACCCACACACACCATGCCAGGGTTTCCCACCTACATTATTTCTTTGCTCTCCTTCCCCTTGCTACTGCTTTTCACACTGGTCTGGTTTTCCCTTGCAAAGGAGCAGACTAAGCTCTTGAGTTCTGGATGGCAAACTTAGCCAAGTCATTCTACCTGGACTTAGCCATAGCAGCAGCTGAAGAACTGCCAGAGGATGAGGGAGGGGAAGGAAAGAGAAGCAGGGGTGAACCATTCCACTGCTCCAGAAGTGCATCTGCTTCAGCGGATGTGAAAAGAGAGGACATTGTGCCATGTGAGGCTGAGCAGTGTCAATGGCTGCAGGGGAGCTTTGTGCTGCCAGCATTCTGCCCACTGTGTTTTCCCTTGGGCAATAGTAGGCACTCATTGAGTTGCCACTTTGATATCATCCCCTCTGATGGTGACACCAGGTGTGATTCACACACATACACACACACACACCTGGCAAATTATTCCATTGGGTTTTATCCCTTGTAAATTTAGAGTTGCTACCTACACTTTTGCTTTACGCTTTCTGGATCAAACACATGCTTTGTCCAGTATAACAATGTGATTGCCAAAATGCCTGGGTTGCCTTCTTATAGTAATAAGGCTGTGACTGAATTACCCTAAATGTGAGTAGTGGCAATCCTAGAGAAGCGAGAGCAAGTAAAATGTTCTAGGATATAAGAGGAGGGGAAACGCTTCAAACAAACTCAAGTAAGACAGGACCCAAACATGAAAGCTACCAGGGAGAGAGGAAAAATACAGATGTCTACAAATAAGTAGCCAGGAGTAACTACAGGAATAGCTAGTGGCAGAGTGGGGGTGGTCTAATGTTATATAGATGAACTGCATATCACTGTCGGGTATCTAGTCTCCAGATCCATAAGTGCTTAATGAAAAGTACATAACATTTTGGGGGTTTTTTTAGTTTAAAAAAAACTGTGACAGGGAAATTACTGGCAAAATGTTGTATTAACATTTTATCAAAAAGTATGCATTAGTGTGGTTCTCTTGTCATTTATTATCATTTATTTATATAGCAGCCTCCGTGTACATAGCACTTAACATTATATTTTGGTTTTTCCAGAGAGCTGTTCAGTTGATGTGTGCAGTTCATTCAAATGTTACTACATTTGAAGAATTAAAGTGGTTTAAAAAGAACTGAATTGTAGAGACATCGATTAAACTATTGTCCTGCAGCCCTTATGTTAGGACATACATTTTGTCATTTTAAAGACATAACTGTCCCGTTTATAGTCCAAGTCTCAGAGTGGGTAAGAATATATCTATATTCCATTCTTAGAACTGATGTTAAGTAATCATCCATGCAGGATGGGAAACTCAAGCTAAAAGGTTGTGATTTGTTCAAGACTACACTGTGAGTTTACAATTTACCGGGCTTTGAGCATGTAGCTTTTGCATGACCCCATAGCTTGAATCATGCACTTTTAGCATGGACCAATGAAGGAGCAAATAGCTGTTTTAACAAACTTTGGGAAACTTAAGCATGTAGAAATGAGACTACCTGAGGATTGATTCTGCCATTTATTGTACTCTGATTCATTGTCTTTCCATTTAAAGTAGCCATTTTTCAAATTATACACCACAGAACATTGCACTGTATGCTCTGCTATGGGGCTATATCATCTGACATGATAAAGTGTATGTTGCTACAATTTTTAGGCATCCTCCCATTTTCCAAATCTTCTCCTCCTTTGTCAATGTTAGAATCACATTGTTTCAAAATTTGTTTCAGATTTTACTTCTGTTGTCAGTTAAGATGATCTGGAGGCATTTCTTTGGGACATTTTGATTTCTCAAACTATTGAAATGCATTGACATCCATCCAGACCACCTTAACTGATAACTGACAACAGAATTAACATCTGAGACAAAGTGGAGGCTTGTTGCTTTTTTTCTAGGTGATTTTTAACATCCTTGCTTGATGACAAAGCAAGTGAAGCTTTGAAAGCTTGCATGATGTATTTTGTGGACTGTCATCTGGATTTGGGATTTTTCTGCATTTTGTTATGTGGCAAACATGGCTACCTTGAATATGTTTACCATGTTTAAGTCTACTTACAGTTTTTAAAGAAATTTTTGGACTACAACTTTTAGAATCCTATACCCAGTATGGCAACTGGCTATGCTGATTAGGAATAAACTTTAAGGTAAGTGTTCCAAGCCCTTGCAGGACATAAATAATAGAATCCTAGAGTTGGAAGAGACCTCGTGGGCCATCCAGTCCAACCCCCTGCCAAGAAGCAGGAAAATCCCATTCAAAGCACCCCCATTTTGCCTCTTTCCAGATCTCAACAGATGCAAAATTCAAGCTAGCAAGTGAACTGGTAACCTCCTGATTTAAACCACTACAGTAGTCCTAACTTTTAAAAAGATGTGATTGCATATTTGGCACTATTAATCTGCATTGCCGCAACAGATGTTTAGTATTAGTAGGAACAACATGTAGTACCAGACAGGATTAGGAATGTTCTTTCAACTCTGGCCTGTGTGCATGTATGTGTGTTTATGCAGATATGCAAGCCTTAAAACTGTAAAATCTACCAAAGAAAAGCATGAACTGTCAGTCGTGTATGCTGTAGACTTTCCAGATGTTAAGGGACCTATTATAGTATAGATTTGTTTGTTAAGCGAATATGAGGGAAATGTTCTATTAATCAACCCAGAATAGGGAGCCATATATGAGAAAAAAAACCGTATTCATACGCCAGGATAAAGAAGCAAAGTATGAAAGACTCACTTTTCCAAACTGACTTTTCAGAAACTGATCTATAGGCGATGTTTTTTCCCTTGCAGCTATTTAAATCTGTTATTACATTTTATTTAAACTACCTTTTTCTTCACCATGATGCCTTAATTGTATGAATATTTTATTGCATTTTATTGTCTTGAATAATCTGGAGAAACCATCCTACAACAATATGAATAAGTATGGAAGACTATAGAGCAAGAATGGGCAAACTTTGGCCCTCCAGGTGTTTTGGACTTCAATTCCCACAATTCCCTACTGGCTGTTAGGAATTGTGGGAGTTGACGTTCAAAACACCTGGACGGCTGTAGTTTGCCCATGCCTGCTATAGAGGGACAATAAAGCATAATATGTAAAGTGCAAAAAATGCACTTTTTCTTTTCTTTTTCAGTCCATTATATTAGAAGAATGTGTGTTATTTCATTTGTAGTTTGTCTTATTCCCAGTCTGAAGCTCTCTTGGATAGTGGGGAAGACAATTATACTTAAGGCCAGTGCTAACAACCCTAGTCAAGAGATTCCTTGACATACTACATAAAAACCATATCAGCATTCTTTCTACATAACTCTTTTGTCATAGATTCGTGAAATAAAAATTGACACAGTAATAAGTGACAGAGGGAAGTGAATTTTTGATCTGTGTATCTAGAATCATTAGTATATGTCACCCAGAGTATGTGTGTGTCTCTGTCATAATGTACATAAATGAGCCATGAAATCTTTACCACCTTAAAGATATTAATGTCATTCTGCCCAGTGCCACTTCAAATGCAGAGCTTTTCAGTAGTGTGAGTCATGCCTTCAAGGGCTGCCGACAAGATGTTAAGTGGTTCATATTCATATGTAAATCATCCTGAAACCTTGAAGTGCTAATGTCTCCAATAGCAGCAAGAGATGGTAGAGCCAAGCCTAGAAATGTTGCTTCCTGAGGCAAAGAATTAAATGGCGTGCTTCCTCATATATGTGTTTAGTCTGACCATAGATGTAACTGAAACTTACTTCAACACTGACAGTGGGATAATGGGTGAATCTAAAGTGTAGAATTAATGCAGTTTGACATTACTTTAATTTCCATGGTTTAATGTTATGGAATTCTAGGAGATACTTTTTTTATCATGCCAGAAGCAACTTGAGAAATTGCAAGTCACTTCTGGTGTGAGAGAATTGGCCATCTGTAGAGACATTGCCCAGGGGATGCCTGGATGTGTTACCTTCCCGTGGAAGGTTTCTCTCATGTCCCCGCATGGGAAGCTGGAGCTGACAGATGCGAACTCACCCCGTTTCCCGGTTTCAAACCACTGACCTTCAGGTCAGCAGTTCAGCCAACACAAGGATTCAACTCATTGCACCACTGCAACTCCTTTCCTAGGAGATGTAGGTGGTGAGGCACCAGCACTCCCAGTATAGTGTCTAGATCCAGGGAAGTCATTTTACCCCTCTATTCTGCTTTGGTTAGATCACATCTGGAATACTGTGTCCAATTCTGGGCACCCCAGTTGAAGGGAGATGTTGACAAGCCCTATGAAGGCTGAGAGGAGGCATGATAGCCATTATAAGTATGTGAGAGGAAGTCATAGGGAGGAAGGAGCAAGCTTGTTTTCTGTTGTTTTCTGTTGCCTTGGAGACTAGGGCGTGAAACAATGGCTTCAAGAAGGTTTGAATGCAATTTTCCTGCTTCTTGGCAGTGGGTTGGACTGGATGGCCCATGAGGTCTCTTCCAACTTTATGATTCTATGATTTGGCACAGAAGGTGAAAGACGTAAAACTACCACTCCAAGATTCCATAGCATATGGCCATGACAGTTGAAGTGATATCAAATTGCATTAAGTCTATAGAGAAGATGCACCCAATGTCTCTGGATGTACCTCAGGACATCAGGATAACTTAATTGCTTAAGTTAGTTTGGCAGATTGCAGGAAAACTGATAGGTAAGGAAGGAGAAAAACCTAATGGTTGCTGGCCATGTACCAGAAGCATTCTCTCTTGACGTTTTGCTGCCTCTATGGCAGGCATCCTCAGAGGTTGTGAGGTTTCCAACTGGCCTCACGACCTCTGAGGATGCCTGCCATAGATGCAGGTGAAATGGCAGGAGAGAATGCTACTGGAACATGGCCATATCGCCCGAAAAACATACAGTAACCTAGTGATTCCAGCCATGAAAGCCTTCAACAATACAAAAACCTAATGATTGAAGAGTATTTCAGTAGCAATTTTAGATAACCACCTGTGATAGGTGGCCATGATCCAGCCAAAATGAAGTGTATTCATGTATTGATTTTAAATAGAAAAGCTAAAGATGTCCTTCACTGTCTCACACTAAAATCAAACATATCTCTATGGTTAATGGTAGCTGGAGAATATATTTACTTGGTCATTGGCCAAGGGAAATCTAAACATAGCAGCTGTATTTACCAATGTCGTTTCTTGCATTTCCCCCAATATGTTAAACATTTCTGTAATGGGCTCTTAATAGTGCCAGCATTGACTGAATGATAAATATAGTTGCACTTATTGACCCTTCTGCACTGAAAAGGCTGCTCACTGGCCAGGATAGTGAGATCACTTCTAATCATGGAAATATTTAGATATACATGACTATCTAAATGTTTATTAATATATTAGAGAATGAGGAAGGAATGTAATAGCGGTGAGGGAAAGGAGGCAGTGGAGAATTTGGAGAGTATAAAATGTCTGGTTATGTTGGTGGAATCATGTAGTCTAGACATAAATAAAATGTAACTTATTATGACAGCATATTTTGAAGTATAAATATACCAAATGTGGTTTTTAAAAGTATCCAAAAGATTTTAATATCTTTGGACGATTTTACTAAAAAAAAATCTTACATGGATCAATGGTTTTACACTGATGTTTTTAGGATCATCTGAGAATTAGAAGAGAATATAATACTAAGAAGATACGTTACTGAATGTATGAATATCTCTGGTTTGTCCAAGGAGAACAGATAAATATTTTGTTTTACTATGACGGCGCGAGTGGCACCACCTGTGTGTAGAACTTTAAAGTGCAAAGGTTTAAACTGTATAACATGCCCATAACTGCTTAGTTTGTAAATGTATAGTTGGATTGATTGGTTATTTATAGCTGTCAATCAATGTTGTTTGCACCAGATATATTGCTTCCTCAGCTCAATTGCTTGGCTCCACCTCTTCTTGGAGGAGGGCAGAGCTTTTCCTTCTCCATTCTACCATCAAACTTTCCATCAGATAAACATGAGAAAGAGACTTGGCTCTAAATGTTTACCTCTTAATTAAGTTACCTCTCATCACCAATTCTGAGGTTTTTATCTTTGGGTCTCATGCTTCATGTCCAGATCACCCTGGACAACGTTGAGGAGACCCAAGTGCCTTCAAACCGGTCCTTTGGCATCAAAAGGAAGACTCTGTGTCTTCAACATAGGCCATTGGACTGGGGGTTGTGTTTGTTCCGACTTTCACAGCCATTGAGAAAAGAGGGAATAGGAAAAGCTTCTCAGCTGCAAAATCTCCTTGGACCCAAGACAACCAAATAATGTATATTTCCTTTACCCCCTTTAAAACTTCCAGCTTACTGCCTTAAAGGGATAACTCTTTGTGAACAATAAAACCTATTTTGAGTTATCTACAGTGTTTTGGTCCTTGGGAGTTCCAGTTCTTTAAAGGAAGGCAAGAAGCAATCCACTGGGAGAAAGATGTCTTGTTTATGTCTCTTTCACTAAGAGTTATAGCCCCAAGCGCGACAGCATATTTACAGCTGCAAAGGTTGAATTTTAAATATGGTGGAAGGAGTTTTCATTAGTGAAGTAAAAATTCTAAAGTGGCTCCTTGATTTAATGCACTGCATCGCAGTTGAGTAGGAATAGCTCCCAAGCCTTCCCACCTCCTCTCCAAGTCTCTCATATAAAATTCAGCTAAATGTCAAGATCTACTACATCAAGGATTAACTTTCCCATTTGCTGGCCCCATTTTGGTAGCATGGCAAAGATGAAAACAGACATCATTTTTATTCAAAACACCACTACTTTGTATTGTTGAAGGCTTTCATGGCTGGAATCACTGAGTTGCTGTGAGTTTTCTGGGCTGTATGGCCATGTTCCAGAAGCATTCTCTTCTGACATTTCACCCACATCTATAGCAGGCATCCTCAGAGATTGTGATGTCTGTTGAAAACTAGGCAAGTGGGGTTTGATTTCAGACATATAAACCCCACTTTTCTAGTTTCCAGCAGACCTCACAACCACTGAGGATACCTACCATAGATGCAGGCAAAACGTCAGGAGAGAATTCCTCTGGAACATGACTATACGGCCCGGAAAATTCATGGCAATCCACCACTACTTTGCTCTGCTTTCCAGATTGCAACAGTACAGTAAAATTAGTAATAAAAAAGTAAAATTGAAGGCAGACTCTAAACCAGATTTACACAGTTCTTAGGGTCTTTAAACATACTAAATAATGGGGAAATGATAACATTCCAACAAAAGCAAATCTGTACTGAAATGCCTCTCTGTGTGTATGTGAGTGTGTGTATGTTTATGAAACAAAATTTGCATTCATTGAAACATCAGAAAGCAAAAGTATCTCAAATTCAGCCACCCATGTGAACAGTTTTGTATTTTGGAGTGTTTTGGAATTCCAGATAAGAAATAACCATCCTATGAAACGATATCTGGATCTATTTTCTAGTTTGAGTAAAGGATTGTCATCATTCCTCTCTTATCCCATATGTAGTATCATATTTAAAGGAGTTTTCCCCATGCTATCATTACTGGTGGATTCTGCTCATTGCATGTTGCATTAGAAACCAGCAAGTTTTCAATCTTGTCAAACATTTTATTAGTATTTGGGGATTATACATACACCATTAAATAACACCTGAGAATTCTAACACAAAGGAGCACACAAGTTGTCCATTCAGGTCACGTACATATCTGTCACAGTTACAAGAACCTTCCTAAAGTACCTCTCCAAAATCAACTTGAGAGGGAAGAGCAAAAATCAACATTCATATTTGCCTAATTAATACATTGATACCACAGTGCTTAAAAATTAAGGCCTTCTTAAACTATCAGTTAACGTCCCCATTAACATAATGTTGCACATCCTGCATTTCTAGTGAGATGGTAAGAATACGTTTAAAGTTTTCCAGTTATAAATAATTTCTAGGCAAATTGCCAAACACAAATAAGCAGTTACCAGCTTATGGAAAAGACATAAAAGAAAGGTTAGTAAACTCAGCTCTAACCAGCAGTGGTAGTGAAAAAGACAGACTTTTTTGACAACAGGGTTTGTTATTTTTTTGCTAGTGCAAGAAATGTGGTTATAACTTCTAGAAATCAGTTTCCTGTATCAAAACCAGACATTGTACATCTCTGAGGTAAGAATGAGGTCATACCATTTCGATTGGACATGAATCTGTATATCTGGTCATAGCCTAAGCTCTGGTGAAGAGTTGGGCTGTTATGTGCAGTGGTATGGCACTAAAGATGTTAATCAACCCTCCACGTTTTCTAGGATTAGGGGAACAGGGTCCCCATGAAAGTGAAACTCCTTCTCCCTCAGTGGCTGCCCCTCTACTCCGGAGTTCCCTTCTTCCCAGGGAAGCCAGAACTAACTGGAGTGCCGCATAGCGACACTCTTGCTCCCATCTCCATCACAAGTGCGACTTGTGGGGATGAAGGAGAGAGCCTTCTCCGTTGTGGCCCCTCAGCTTTGGAACTCGCTACCTAGTGAGATTAAGCAAGCCCCCACACTGGCAGCTTTTAAGAAAGTCCTAAAAATCTGGCTCTTCTGGCGTGCCTTTGATGAGTGAACACATATCCCCATATCATGTCCGTCCCAACTACAGTTCTGTCTTCATGACGCATTTTCCCTTGTCTTTAATGAAGGCCCAATCACACTGTTCGCCCCTTCTTAGCTCCCCCACAGACACATACTTCTCCATTTACTTATCTTACCCAGGGTTTTTTCAATCTTACTCTGTGCATTTGACCCACCCACCGTGCTTTTATTTTATGTCTTCGTCACAATATTTTGCATCTGTTTATTTCATTTTCTGTTATGTTATGTATTTTATTTTGATGTTATTATTTGCTGTTTATGTATTTTATTTTGTTGTACTGTAATTCTGGGCTTGGCCTCATGTCAGCTGCCCTGAGTCCCCTTTGGGGAGATGGTGGCAGGGTATAAACTTTATTATAGTAAGAGAACTACTCCCCTATTGCGGCAGCTCCACTGGCTGCCTACTTCCAGGCTAAATACAAAGTGCTAGTTATTGCCTATAAAGCCCTAAATGGTTCGGGCCCAGGCTATTTAACTAACCACATCTCCGCATATAAACCAACACTGGCACTGCGGTCAGCAGAGGAGGACCTGCTCTCAGTCCCACCCCTGTCTCAAGCACAGTTGGTGGGGATGAGAGAGGGGGCTTCTCCATGATCCTCCCCACCTCTGGAACTCCCTCCTCAAAGAAATAAAAATGGCTCCCTCTCTCCTCTCCTTTAAAAAAAACCTTTAAAACCCATCTTTGTACCCTAGCCTATGGAGAGGAGGAGGACTAGAACATCTTAATATGTAACCTTCTTTGGATACTGGAAACCCACCCTGGTACTGTTGGTTGTTATACATCATTATTTTATACGACATCTTCATCACCATTTTATACTTTTAAGGCACTTTAACTGTTTAGATCTTATCATTATGTAAATGTGTGTGACGAGGTTTATTTGTTTTGTTTGGTTAGGTATTATAAGTCTGTATTGATACTATTTTATTTATTTATTGTTTTGATTTGGTTTGTTTGTTTATTATGGCATTGAATGTTTGCCACTTTCTGCCTGGAAACTGGTCTGAGTCCCCTCGGGGAGATGGAGCAGGTTACAAATAAAGATGATGATGATGATGATGATGATGATGATGATGATGATGATGATTAGGGGTTAGTTCAAAGTTTAAAGGGTCCAAACCTTCAGATCTCTATTAACCCTTATATACATTGAGAATTATCAGCATGTCATGTACTCCAGGCCTGGTACGAGGTTGTGTCGTCTTGTCCCTGAGGTTGGATATATGATTTGGGGAGTCACAATATTTAATTTGGATACAAATTCCCTCTATAAGCAATTAGCTAGAGATGTAAGAAAATATCATTTCCCTTGCACAGAACGTACTTGTAACATGGTGTAAGAACGGAAAAAAGAGATGTAGCAGAAGTAGAATGGTGGATTTTTCTGGCAATATGTGCAGAAAAAAATGTTATAATCTTTAGTCATGTGTGAAATGCAGTAATTTATCTTAATAGGAGTTTAAATATTAATTGTGGGAGAATGTATGCCTGCAGAGATCAAAAGCCATGTGATTCTGGTCAGGGTTGGTACTTAACAGGTGATGTTGAGTACAGTTTTGTGTAAATAAAACTGACGGTGTTTTTTAAAAAACTTTCCTGCCATTGTAAAAACACATCATTGTTTTGTTTGTTGTGGTTCTAACTAAAAGAATTTCATTATATTTCCTATGGCAAGTTTTATCCCACAACAAGGAATTATTGGCAACCTTATACCTTGATGTTATAGAGTCTGAATAATGAATTTATCTGTTTACTTGTTAAGATTTATTTTAACATCGTCTTAAAATACAACCACAGAGAGCTGGCTTGTAAACTGAAGGCGGATTGCATACTAGCCTGAGGATGACTATTCAGCACACACTTCTCCAACCCAGAGCCCTCCAGATGTCTCCCAGTATCCACATACAGCAACTGGTCACGTCTTGAAAGCAGGGGGCTGGGAAGAATGGCATACAGAAATAAATTTTGACTTTTTTTTCTTTTTTGCTGCATGTCATATATAATCTTCATATGGATTTATGAAAGCTCTTGTTTTCTTTCTGACTGAGAAAAAAGATAAGGACACTGGGAGGATACAGAGGTTCTTCTTGACATTACAGAGGTGTACTTTTCCTGTGTGCAAGGCTGATGCTGGGACAGGGAGGGGCCTGTTAAGCTTTGTAGTGATCCCTCTGTGTGTGTGTGTAAGTGTCAGACTGATTCCTCTGTAAAGCACTCGAAAGCAAGTAACATGTGGGTGCATAGGTCTGCAAGGGGAAAAATTCTGTGACAATCCTAGATTTATTTTTATTGGGCATAAAGCTAACCTATGTGCATCTAGCTAATCACAAGAAGTTTAAAGTGATTTCTGAGACAACAACTATTGAGAATCAGACTGAAAGATTGGGCTCTCCGATAGTGGTTCCCATGCAAATGGAATTATGACTCTGCTCCAAGTTATAGTTTGTGTTTTAGAAAAGCCAGTCCACTTTGCTGCCCATCTAATTGGTTTAGTACCTTAGGCAGCATCTCCACTGAACAGTGATTTATCACCTCACTTCTGGCATTGTCCTGGAGGAGAATATCTCTCAGGTATATAGCTCACATGGCTGTTGCTTGTTCTGATGCTGATGGGTTTGGAAATTGTTCAGAAATACAAAAATGACATAAGCTTGATGGAAAATGAATGTCCATAAATATAATCCTAATTTTGGTATGGTGTTGTAATAATAGGTGTACATTAATGGGCCATTTTTCTAACAGCATACGCTTCAGTAATCTGTGGTTTGAATCAGACCATCAAGAGCGTAGTGTACGTAGTATACAGTATGCTTTTCACTAAACTGTGATTTGAACTATCAC
This sequence comes from Anolis sagrei, assembly GCF_037176765.1. NCBI lineage: Eukaryota > Metazoa > Chordata > Lepidosauria > Squamata > Anolidae > Anolis > Anolis sagrei. The sequence goes on from NC_090023.1 coordinate 108,235,719, forward strand.
TTAAGTGCATCGCTTCAGCAATTAAGAGTACAATTTACACAAACAGAAATGAGTGTTCACAGTAATACTTTATAGAATTCCTCTTCCTTACTTCTCTATTGGAAGTTTGGAGCACTTTTGTGATCTGGCTGCATTGGCGGATTTTTAAAATTCCCTCCCTACTCCTCTGAATTTTGTACTAACTAAACCTGACGTATTCTACTGAACTTGAAAATCTGCTATGTTTGAGACGTTTTAGTGATCCAGATGAATAACCTACAAATGGTGTAGATCATACTATTGTAAATAAGAAGGTAGTCTGGTGATACAAATGGTTGTGAAGCTTCAAGGTCAAGCTGGTAAGCTTCTCCTGTTTCCTCTAAAATCTTTTGAAATCAGTTCCTAATCTCCCATACCATGTGTGAGTTAATATTTATATTTATAAAAGCTGTTCTATTAATTGTAGTGTTGTTCTGAATGACCTCTTATCAAAAGACAGAAAAAGCTTTCAGTTTATTTTTATAGTTGATCATTTTGATTTACTTCTAAGGATTTGGTCTAGCAAAAGATGTATAAACATTTAGTTTCATGTCATAACATATGAAAGGAATCTTGCTGAATATTCCTCTTGCATCAAAGAAGATAATTTGGTTTATCTATAGGACAAAACCACCTTTGTTCTGTGTGATGTTGCCACCTTGACCTTAACTAACTTTTTTTGCATAAAATGTAATTTGCTCTTGCTGCCAGTTTAATCCGTTCGGTATAAGCTGAACAGAAAGCCAATCCACTGAGCTTCAGAAACCTCAATAAATGGAAATGTCATTTGAAGGAAGAGACTGTTTCTAGCCCATTTTTATTCTTCCCCACCCTAATGAAAACAAAACTGCTTACATTTTGCTATAGATATTTCAAGCTTCAGACTAATGCCTTCAGAGCTTTCCATTTGGCTATATAGAACTATTCTTATTGAAATGGGTTATGGATTCAGTATAGCATGGTTAATAAAATGAGAAATAATCAGGCACCATAAATATTTCAAGTACAGATAAATTTAGAATTGTTTGGACCTTCATTTGTGGGCATTTCTCATGACCTTTGCCTTGGAGCTCCCTGTCCCATTTGACACCCTGAGGAAGTCCTTCCCATATTCCCATCCTGCTGTACTTTGCCACTATAGTGTGTGTGTACTCACTTCCTTCCCAACATGTAATTTCCTTTACTTTTGCAAACTGCCAACCTTGTGTACATACCTCATTTACCATTCTTTTCCTTCTCTTCTCTGACCATAAATCTACTTAGCAGACATTGAAAGCTAGAAGTTTCAAGTAGATCCCAAAACAACAAATTACATACTATTTGGTGATAATATTCATGTCTGGTCTGTTGTTCTTAATCTCTCTGGTTTGTTAGAAAGTATATGTAAGGTTCAAGGTATATTTGAAGTATTTATTGGGCTTAGCTATTGTTTCTATGAATGTTTTGAGAGTAAGCTTCTATTACAATGGCTCCCAGCTACTGAGAGGAACTCTGTCTGGAAGATAAGGCTTCTCTCTGTCCAAAGTTCCTTGTAAGACAGAATAGTTTAAATGTAATTGCTTGCTTGATCTGTGGTTTTATACTGTCAGTTTTATGGGGCATCTGATGGCGATGTTAGTAACCAGTCTGAGGTTTGTGTGTGTGTGAGTTCCAGTTTGATACTCCACTTTAAGATTTGGTATGGGAAAAGCCAGCCTAGTGTAATTATTTGAGCACTGGACTGCGACTCTGGAGACAAAGCTTCAAATCCTTGCTCGTCCATGGAAATCAACTGGGTGACCAGGGGCAAGTTACACTCTCAGTTTTAGAGGAAAGCAAAGGCAAACTAATTAATCAGATTAATTCACCAGAAACCAGGGTTGTCCAGAACGCTGTCTGGACAGCCCTCTTTTTATTGCAGAAGTTTCTGCAATAAAGGGGCTGTCTAGATCCACCCATAGAAATGTTTCTCTTTTTGCTGCTCTTGCTCCTGCAAGGTCCAGTCTTTTTTAAAGGCCAATCATGATGAAGCTCTTCAGTGGTGGTGGCTCCCTCTCATACACACATGCACCTATTTCTTCTTACACCCTTCCTGCCATGGAAGCAGGAAAAACAAGACAGTGATGGTGGAAACTCTTCTAGCGGGTCTAACCATGCTTCTACTGAGAAGGAGGTTGTCAGAGTTGTAAAGGGACTGGCTATTGCTTTTTTATATATAAATGATCTTTATTGAGTTTTTCAAAATGGATTTATAAAATTTATAAAATAAAAAAGGGGGAGAAGAAGAAGAGAAAAGGAAAAAAGAAAAAGAAAAAAAGCTATTGCTATTGCTTTGAATCTTTGCCAGACAATAAGAGGTGGGATTTCCCAGTCCTGCATCCCCTGTAGTTTCGTTCCAACTGATATTAAAGACTATAGCTTTGCCTCCCTTTCTCTCAATGTGGAGCTACTATAGCCATGTGGAGCTACTATAGCCTGCATCCCCTGTTGTTTCGTTCCAACTGATATTAAAGACTATAGCTTTGCCTCCCTTTCTCTCAGTGTGGAGCTACTATAGCCATGTTTTTCATACTCTTCTCACCTTCCTTCCATGGCAAAGACTGCTATGTGGAGGCCGGCAACCAGGATCCTTACCCTCTTCAGCCTGGCCTTACTGAACTGCCTACCACCACCAGGTTTTCTGGGTCTGCACAAGATTTTCAACCCAGGAAGATTTCATTTTCACATGGGCAACTAAAGCCTTCTTAGCCAATAGATCTCATGAATGATCAGCATGAGTCTGGCTATATATGCATTAAATACTCTTGTATATCTGTGGAGAATAACATCAGAATGAATTGGGGAAGAAGAGATACTTTGCCTCTGTTCCATCAGCGTGAGTCATAAATGCTCAAATTGTTGGAATTCAACTCCACACTGCCCAAGTCTGCAGTCCTCAAAATATATCTATTTTAATATTCATAAAACTGTAGATTAAAAAGATTTTTTGGTAATTCTGTTTGCTTTTTTCCTCCCACAGGACTATTTTTACCCGAAATACTTGGGTGAGTTATAGTTATACACTTTAAATACTTGGTACTGCTATTATGTTGTCCTTTTTTAGGAGCTCTGTCGCATAAGTGCAGCATAGGAATATGCATTTGTCTATGTTTAAACAGGATACATTGCTTCTCTCAAAAATAAAGTCAACACACACTTGAACAAGTGGCTGTAATTCAATGTGTGTGCCAAAAGTTCTGTCTTTGTAGTTTTAGTTTATTTTAGTTTCTGTTCCCCTCAAGTGAGGCTTACTAGTGTCTCTCTTACATCCTGCCTCCCTTTATTAGCCATTTTTAAAATTATGAAATGTTTTGTAAACTTGAGAAAGGGTGTAAATGGAAAGCAGCTTGCTTTGTAAGAAACTCACTTTGTTGGGAAGGATGTTAAAAGTCCAATTATAGTAACTATGTAAGTTGCTATTTACATAATTATAAAAGAATCCACTGGGTTGCAGCAAAAACAAATGCTGTCCATATTTTTAAAATGCACAGAAATGCACAATATACATGTATCCAAGGTCTTAAATGTTCTAATTTGAGAAACGGTTTGATTTTATCTTGATTTCAGCTCCAGGATATTTTGCTTGAACTTTACTTCCTGGTAGAGAAATGTATTTTCATAAGATATTCTATGTCTTGTAGCAAACTTTTTTAATGTGGTCACTTGAGTATCCCTAAATAGGAATAGTAAGATATAGGTCTACTCCTTCCAAATTGGTAATACTACTGCATTTAAACATAAAAACAAGTACATCTTAAGGAAACTGTTGTGTTTATCCAAATGCTGTTCAGCACCTTGGGATATTTCAACATTTGGTAGAAGAGTGATACTGCAAAACACATATTTGTGTCCTAGTGTTTTCCTAAATTAAAATAATTTTATACTGGGAGATTAGAGGTTATCTTGTTTTTGATTGCTAGCTTAATATTTTTGTGTTTTATTTTTCAGCATGTATTCGGAGGTATGGGTCGCCATACTCAAGAAATCCAGATTTCCATACATGTGTACATAGTAAGCTGTTTTCATATTTCATATTAGAAAAATATAGATAAAATACATTGCTTTTTAATCTGGTATAAATGAGAATTCATTCTAGTCCACATTTAGCTACATTTACACTTTTCCTTCTAATTTGTTCTGCTTCAGAAAACATGGAAGGTTTGCATTGTGTCAAATAAATGGTTCATTCTTACAAGATAAGTTCCAACAACTCTCAGGGCACATACACACTGTAGAAACAATGCAATTTCACACCACTGTAACTATCATGGCTCAATGTGATGTTGCCAGTACTCCTATTGGGACTTTTTCTTACAATGCCGCTATTCCAAGACTACCACATGATCACCAAAAGTGGAAACATACTGAGATGAGAGTGTCTGCTGTTCACATCTCTGCATTTTACAACTGCAACACATCGCCAATTCATGTTCCTTAATTTGTACTTCCACATAACCCTGTAATTCCATTCTCCTGCACTTCTGTTGCTCCATAATGTTAAAAATAATTTCCTTAAAGCAATTTCTCAATTTAAGATTACTTAAAAAATCAGATAAAACTTAAAATCCCAAAATTACAGCCTTGGGAATAATGGAGAATGTCACCCCCAAACATCATGCATCCCTCTCCTGCCAGAGATTTGCAACTCTGTGATATAACTGCAGAGCTAAAGGAAGAAAGCAAGGATGGAAATTCCTTTTTTACTTTTTCAAACCTCCTAACAAGAAAAAACCCCTTTCAGTTGCACTATTGTATGGCTCAGCTTCAGTATAAATCAACAGATTCATGCTATTTTGTAACAACACTGCTTGAATTTGGTTCTATTCCTGTCACTTTTGATTAGCATATAATTTATAATTTTCTAATTCGACATTATAGGAGATTTGCATTTGGGTGAAAGGATTTGAATAAAATATAATAGATTACTTTGAACTTGACTTTTCATTTGGCCTTTCTTTTCCATTGAAAGGAGTTAAATTATTTCTTGTTACTAAGCTAATAGAAACCCATAATGAAACTTTGCTTTGATCTCCCTATCCCTCTCCACTCCTCATCCAGAGTTTGAAAAACTATTTCAAAGCCTACAGAAGGTCTCTTTGGGAGTATAGTGGGAGTAAAGTACCATGAAAACAAATTATATTCTGTATGATTTTCCTATTTCTATTTTCACTGACTTTTCATCTCATGCCCACTTGCTCTCGTGTTCAGTATTATGGAGAATTGTACAAAGAAAGTGGCCCATCTGTGATACATCAGTGATACTCTTTGTTTCCTCATGTAAAAGATATAAAATAAAACATCAGTTTATTTACTTGACTAAATTAGTGTTAGCTTTTTAAACTTTAAAGTGGCTACTTTGCAAGAAAAGCATGAACATTTGGGTGGTTGCTGAAGGTAATATTTGCATTTTATTGCCATTCAGCCCCACTTTCAACATCACCATTCCCCATCATCATGAGTACAGGCATCAAAACTGGAGAACTGAATATTACCCATTAAGTGTCTGATAAAGTGGACTCCTTCTACTCCAGTGTAGCTCAAAGTGGGAGGCAATGGCCTGGTGCCAGTCTAGAAGCAATCCTGGTTAGTTTCCAGGAAAGAAAGAAATAATTCTTGCCAATGGACATAAATGTTTTGTCAGTCCCTGGCCAACTGGGGGAAAGAAAAGTAAGTACTAATTCCCCACATTAAATAGCATGGGAAGCGCTGCTCAGCTCTACTCTCCCCTTTCCATGTTATATTCACATTGCTAAAGGCAACCTATTCATTTGGAGATGATGTGGGATCTAGAATAGAAACCTTGCATTTTGTATCCAAGGTTATATCAGGGAAATAAGTTCTGAAGACCTGATTTAGAAATTGTAGAAATAGTAAGAATGGGATTGCTCGTTTGCTTGTGCTTTTTTTGCCAGAATACTTAAAACTGATGTATGTTATTATTCATGTCTCAAAACAAATCCTTGGAGGCCAGCAGGATGATCATTAGTTGGGTTGAAGAGTGTTGGTTCCTTGCTACATTTATGACCTAGAGGAAACAGCAAAAGTCACATAACATGCTTTCTTTTTTATTTGACATTTCATTTTTGCACTGTTAGTAAAGCATAATCATGCACTGTTTTCCCATGCGAAAAACACATTACAACACAGCATTATTCAAGTAAGTGCTGGCTTTGACAAGTTGGAAATAATAGCTTAATTTGACTTACCTTGACTGCAGCAGAGATATTTAGTTGCATTGACTGTCTTAAACTTGACAGTGTGGTGATTTCAAATGATTGAAACACCAAGGCAGCATTAGGGAAATAAATTAGTGTGAAACATTTATTTGTTGTGTGATGTAACTGTTCGACAGTCTGTCTCCATCTAGGTAACATAAACATTGTGTTGAATTGTGATGCATGTCTCTGGGATACAATGTTGCCTTTCAAGAGTGGGGGAAATGCTAATTTTTCTCATTACAGAATTACTGTAAGAAACTATTATTAATCGTAGCCCCCATCTAATAGGTGGAGCCTGTGATATGCGGAACTGTTCCCCATTATACAGTGTGGGAATTTATAATACAACATTAGAATCATAGGATCATTGTGTTGGAAGAGACCTCGAGGGCTATCCAGTCCAACATAGTGCCAAGAAGCAGGAAAATTGCATTCAAAGCACCCCTGACAGATGGCCATCCAGCCTCTGCTTAAAAGCCTCCAAAGAAGGAGCCTCCATCACATTCCAGGACAAAAAGTTCTATTGAAGAGTTGTTTGAAGAAGCCAATTCCTCTTTCAACTTTGGTGCTGTTGCATGTGGCTAGTACCATTTGACTATATTATAGAGTTGTAGGAAGCTACTATCAGTCTCCATGCACACACACAAACCCTGCCACCATGACAAATTGAGGAATACCTGTTGGACTACATAGTTGTGTGTTGTCAGTTACTTTTCCTTGCTTATGAGTATATAGCAGGAGTATTGAAAGTCATGCTAAGCATAGTTCATCTGTTATGTCAGCTCCACTGGCTGCCGATTCAGTTCCGAGCACAATTCAAGGTGCTGGTTTTGACCTACAAAACCCTTTATGGTTCCGGTCCAGCGTATCTGTCCGAACGTATCTTCCTCTATGTCCCATCTCGGAATCTGAGATCATCTGGGGAGGCCCTGCTCACGACCCCACCGCTATCACAAGTGAGGCTGGTGGGGACGAGGAGCAGGGCCTTCTCAGTGGTGGCCCCTCATCTGTGGAACTCACTCCCGGGGGAAATCAGGGCTTCAACTTCCCTCCTTGCCTTCAGGAGGAAGGTAAAGACGTGGCTCTGGGACCAGGCCTTTGGGCACCCTGACAATTAGACATGGAACCAGAATGATAGGACCAACAATGTGTGGAAAGTAGAACCTAACTATGAGTCGGTTAAACGCTGACCAGCAATGAGGTTTGTATTACTTTTATTGTTTTAATTGTTTTTACGGGTTCATGGCTATTCCTGCCGATAATATTGATTGTTTACGTTAATTGTTATCAGGGTTATAATTATTGTTGTTATTGATGTTATGTTTTTGATGTTATGTTTTTGTAATACAGGCATCGAATTGTGCCTTGTTTGTGTAAGCCGCCCTGAGTCCCCCCAGGTGAGAAGGGCGGGGTATAAGCAACCGTAATAAATAATAAATAAATCTGCAATTTGAGTGTAACAGCTTCTGGAGTTTACATTTTCAGGAGAGGATTTAAAAACATTTAAAACTAGGAAGTGGAAAAAGTACAATACCAAGTAATTTTTTTTCCACTCAAAAAAATCTGAAATAATCTTTGTCGGTTTACTGCAAAAAAAAAGTCCAAGATCTCTCGATTTTTCATAGAATCATTGAGTTGGAAGAGACCTTGTAGGCCATCCAGTCTAACGTCCTGCCAAGAAGCAGGAAAATCACATTCAAAGCACCCCTGACATGTGGCCATCCAGTCTCTGTTTAAAAGCCTCTAAAGAAGGAGCCTCCAACACACTCCGGGGCAGAGAGTTCCACTGCTGAACAGCTCTCACAGTCAGGAAGTTCTTCCTAGTGTTCAGGTGGAATCTCCTTTCCTGTAGTTTGAAGGCATTGTTCCATATCCTAGTCTCCAGGGCAGCAACAACAAAACTTTATTTATATACCACTCTATCTCCCTGGGGGGACTCAGAGTGGTTTCCAAGTAACATCATCAATACATACAAAGTAAACAACATAAACATAAAATTAACAAGACAATATAAACATACAAAATCACAATAGCACATATATATTTAAAATAATCCTGCCTGTTCAAGGCAATTTAAAAGGCCGAGCCAAGGCTAGTGCATTTTGTAGAGGGCCCGGGAAATTAGGTACAATGCTATAACAGGAAACAACAGTAATAGGTAAAGTCTATGGCTGTTCATTTCCGGGGCCTAATAGGAGAAAGTAAGGGCCCCCGGTGGCGCAGTGGGTTAAAGCACTGAGCTGCTGAGCTTGTTGATCGAAAGGTCGCAAGTTCGATTCCAGGGAGCGGCGTGAGCTTCCGCTGTCAGCCCTAGCTTCTGCCAACCTAGCAGTTCAAAAACATGCAAATGTGAGTAGATCAATAGGTACCGCTCCGGCGGGAAGGTAACAGCGCTCCATGCAGTCATGCCGGCCACATGACCTTGGAGGTGTCTACGGACAACGCTGGCTCTTCGGCTTAGAAATGGAGATGAGCACCACACCCCAGAGTCAGACATGACTGGACTTAATGTCAGGGGACTACCTTTACCTTTACCTTTAATAGGAGAAAGTAACCTGGGTAATTGGTAGAAAAAGATATGGTCATATTCAACAGTATCTGAGGCTGAGCTAGAACTAGTTGTTCTCAAAGGCTTGTTTAAACCACCAGATCTTCAGGCTCTTATGAAAGGGAGGGAGGGATGGGGCCTGTCTTATTTCTCTAGGAAGGGCATTCCAGAGGTGGGGGGGCACCACCGAGAAGGCCCTCTCATCCCCTCCAACCGTGCTTGTGATGGTGGTGGCAGTGAAAGGAGGGCCTCCCCAGAGCAGCAGAAAACAAGCTTGTGCCCTCCTCCCTATGACTTCCCCTCACATATTTATACACGTGAAGTAGCTGCCAGATCTTTCCTTCTAGTAAGAAAATAGGAAACACAATGTCAAAAGTAACCAAGATAACCCTATCTGCTGACAAACAAATTGCTGGCCTGATACCCATTTAGGTTTCTATTTTTGTTGCATTCTGCTGAGGAAACTATATGATTTCTTGGAAATGCAAGAGCATTTTGAAATTGTATGGATATTACTGCAAACCAGGGTTACAACGATACAGGCTGTTTGGTCAGTTACTGAAGTAGCCATGGGCCTTCTGTAAGACCAAACTCTGGATTTTTGTGACATAGGATTGTTCCCTGTTTACATAGCATTATACATGAAACCATAACAGAAATAGGGAAAGTGCTGTCCAGGGGACCACTCAAACGCCCAGAGACAAAAGATATTTTTTGAAGAAAGAAATGGCCATAAGGACTGCATGAACTATTTTGACTGGCTCCTGCTACAACATTTTAGACCCAGGGGAGATCATGTTTACTATTAGGAAATGGCCCAGACATGGCTTTGTGTAGCTTCTGCTTTAACGAAAAACTAAATAGGAATGATTGAGCAGCATGTTCTTTGGAATTTTGGTTTATCATGTGTAAATGCAATCAGGAACATTGTAGTAGAGTCTGAATAAAAATCAAGCAAGGTCTTTGCTATGGGCAAGGATCAGGTCTAGTTAAGAAAAGTGCTATGATCTCATAATGCAAGGATTGTTCTTAGCCACTGGGAATAATGATTAATGCTTAAAGGCTCAAGATTTTTCATGTAAACTGCATGAACCAAAAAAACTGGAAACGTATTTTGCTTCTTCATTTCAACTTGGTTGCTTTTCTCCTAGGCTTTTGCGCCCTCTCTTGTGTATAATTTTTCACTAGATTTCTCCTTTGGTAGTGGAAACGTATTTTGCTAGGCTTTTGCGCCCTCCTAGGCTTTTGCGCCCTCTCTTGTGATGGGTATTCCTGCACAATTGTCCTTTCTTTGAACTAACTAAAACAAAGGCTTTGTGGTTTGAGGCTAGTAGCGTGAAGGGGGAAGGGGTAGTATACAGAGTTACTAGAAGAATTGTTTGGTCGGTGGAATATCTAGGAGTGAGAGATGCTAGGAGAGATAAGTGCAGTGTCATTTGGAAGGCTGCGTCTCTGGTAATGGCTATGATACCATATACTTGTGTGTGTAGGCATACATATCTCTGTGTAACCTTCACTTCACTTTATTTCTTAATTAGTCACTTTTTCCAGCAAGGTGCTCCGAGCTACTTACAGTCTAAAATATCATTTAAACAATATAAAAACATTCAACATAAAAACATTCAACAGTGACTATTTGGCAAATTAGATCTGATTACTTAAATGCACAATCAAACAGCCAAGTCTTGAGTGCCTTTACAAAAGGTCGCAACTCCGACATTGCTCTAATGTATAGAGGCAATGAGTTCCACAGAATTGGAGCATAGGTCGAAAAAGCTCTACGCCTTGTAGCTTCCAGGTGTTCCTCCCTAGGGCCTGGTATATATATATTTATTTATTTATTTATTTATTTATTTATTTATTTATTTACAGTTCTTATATTCCGCCCTTCTCACCCCGCAGGGGACTCAGGGCGGATTACAGTAAACACATATATGGCAAACATTCAATGCCAGTTTGACAAACAACATTTAACAGACAAAGGCTATTTAACTTTTTTTTCTGGCCGCCAGGGGAGCTGCTGTTTTTCATCGTCCATCAACGACACCGATGAAGTTCTTCCGCATTCCACATTCCCCGGAGTCTTCTTTCTTTATGGCCTCATAAATTAATTAAATTTAGCCTCCCACACAAGGTGGTCCCTTATTTTCCTACTTGACAGATGCAACTGTCTTTCGGGTTGCAAAGGTCGACAACGGGCTACACAATGGCTGGACACCCACTCCAGCCCAGGCTGGCTTCGAACTCATGACCTTTTGGTCAGAGTGATCTTAATGCAGCTGACACTCAGCCAGCTGCGCCACAACCTGAAGATGTGCTTTTGTGGAGTCCATTTGGAGATGCTGCTATGCTTAGTGTGAAATGTGGATAAATTAACTGGGCTTTTTTTGCACCTTTATAAAGGTTGTATGCTCAGTATCATGCATGTCCCGTTTCAACTCTGTCTTTCATCCACTGATTTAATCAGTTGTTTAACTGGCAAGCGTAGGTGTAAAATCCAACCCTTGTGGCACCTTTTAAATGGAAAATGCTACTTCAGACCCTTAGTACTTAAAATACTACAATGGGGTCTCCATTTGTTCAAGTTTAATTTTCACAAGTTTGATAATTCACAGATTTGATAGGTTCGCTCTAGGAATCTCTAGGTCCCCTAGCATTTCTGTGGTTAATGTCACTGTGGAAGGGGTCATGCGGTCGTGGCCTGTAGTCCTATAGCATTGCAAGTCACTGTGTTCATTATTCATTACTTATCACAAGTCATCTGAATTTGCTGGTCTCTCCATTACTAACCATTTTCATCCTATTCCCACAAGTGAGTGAATTGTCTACCCTCTTCCCCCCTTTTTAAAAGGGTCTTAGTTTGACATTGCAAAGGATCAAACTCTCATGTTTAAAAAGGATAGAAAAAACAGAAAATCTTGCTATTAAAAGCAAAAAAAAAGCAATCTACTGGAGTAGCAATATTTTTAGTTTTACATTTTAAAAAAAATCTGAAAAAGATTGAGTGACTGCATTATAGCAGAGTACTGGGGACTCACTGCTGGTTAGGACTGTTTTTTGGACTGTTTATGATGTTTGGGGGAGGGGGGGCTGGTGGTGCAATGGATCAATCAATCAATCAAAGCATTTATTTCAGTCATAGACCAGCACAGGAAATAAAAGTCACAGTTTCATATGAACTTGGTACGTTTAGTACATTTAAAATATAAATATAAATACTGAAGCACAATAGAGGGTTAAACCACTGAGCTGCTGAACTTACTGACCAAAAGGTCGGTAGTTTGAATCCGGGGAGTGGTGTGAGCTCCTGCTGTTAGCTCCAGCTTCTAGTAACCTAGCAGTTTGAAAACATGCAAATGTGAATAGATCAATAGGCACTGCTCTGACAGGAAGGGAAGGTGCTCCATGCAGTCATGCCAACCACATGACCTTGGAGGCATCTGTGGACAATGCTGATTCTTCAGCTTAGAAATGGAGATGAGCACCATCCCCCAGCATTTTTCTTTCTTTCAAGAGGAAGTATTCCCCAGGACAGAGATTTCAGATACTAGTTTGTCAGATGTGTACTTTCTCTGTAATTGGACAAATGGCTGACAAACCTTCATTGTCTGGTGATGCAATGCCACCACTTTTCTTTTGTGGACTATATGGTAATAGAAGGATAATTGTTTTCTATAATCTATGATCCCTCCAGATTTGCCAAACCAATGTTCACCTAGTCCCTGCCATGGAGATGGCACTGTATCATGTGAAGACCTGAAAGGTGCATATCTCTGCCAATGCAAACCAGGCTGGCATGGAGACAGATGTGAAAAAGGTAAGTCTGGTCCTGTGCTTTCCATGTTTCTTTCTTCCTGAAAAATGAGATGCAAGAAGGTTTAGCTCAGCAGTAGAGTATGTTCCTTGCAGACAAAGGTCATGGGTTAATTCTGTGGTGTCTCCAGATATGGCTCGGAAAAGATTGCTATCTGAAGGATCATTGCCAGTCATTGTAAAGGCAATACTGAGGAAGATGTACCGTTATCCAAGTTTGTGGATCGACATGTTGCAACAGGAAGAACAGAAGGCCATGCTGGAAAAGATCTGATTTGTACATTGCTTATTGCTTTGTCTTATTTAAAAACACTTCTCGGGGGAAGTGAATTGGGAGTGTCTTAGGAATAATTTATTGGCTGACCTGTAATAGGTGTAATAATGGTTTGCTCATAAGATCTTTATTAAGTGTTTTTTTTCATCTAAGATTCATGCCTATACTTGTTCTCCTTTTTCTCCTGTAATATAATACCAAATTGAGGATAAAAACAGAATTAATTAAATTAGTATGTATTTTTTGAATTTATGACATGGAAATTGAAATTAGTGATCAGTGAAAGAGAAAGAAGGAACAGGAGGGTTACTTTCTTCTTAATGTGATATGAGTTTGAATACTCAGTTAGTTTTTCTCTATTTTCAGATATTAATGAATGTTCAAGCCAGAATGGTGGCTGTAAACACATTTGCTACAACAAGCTAGGCAGCTATCGTTGCTCTTGCTACAATGGATATGCTCTGAAAAGTGACAATAAATCTTGTGAAGGTAAATCATGAAACAATCTACAAGATTGCTGGATACTATTTGACTCTGCATTTGACACTGTTTTGACAATAATATCTGGCTTTTCTCCCTCTGTTTTGTGCTGCATATGATTATACCCAGGCCTGTAGCGAGGGGGTGGTTTTAGGGGTTCAAACCCCCCCCCCCCGAAATGTTTCAGATTTTTTTTAAAAATCTGGTTTACTCATGAATTTTAATTGGTTAACCAAATCCCCATGCTAAGTCTATGAGATGCAAAAAATTAAGAGTCCCTCCAGAACTGTAAGCACTATCTCAAGCAAATATTGACAATTTATTCACATTGTCATTACTTGCAGCAATAGCCGATGTAATGAAGCAACCAAGTTGGGGGTGTGTGAGTTGCTCTCATTAAGGAGGCCAGACTTGGTGGAGGTGGTTGACAAGGGTGGAGCTGCAGGCTATGGAAGGTTGCTCTGCCCCCTGCTGTGCTCTTTGCTTCAGCGTAAGCTAGGAGGCAGGTTTCAAACACCCCCCCCCCCCCAAATTTTCAACCCTCCCCAAAATTTTCAAAACCCCCCCCAAAAATTTCAACCCCCCTCCCCCCGAAATTGTCAACCCTCCCCGAATTTTTTTTTCTGGCTACGGCCCTGATTATACCCTTTCTAATCTGAGACAAACTGTATAGTTTTCTGGTTTGGACAAAATGACAAATGAGCACTTATGTCAAACCAAGCAGGAGGCAGGGAATTCCCACAGCCTTGTGCAGGAGTGAGACAGAAGGATCAGATATACTGCCTGAAGCATCCTGAAGAACTGGGCTTCCTTTGTTCACTAGAGATAATAATCCACAGATCTTTCTGCATAGCTTCCATGCACATTCACAGGCCTATTGGACAAATGCCATTGGAACGAAGGAAAGTGGTATATCAATGCTATATAAACATTACTTCCACTATTATAAATGGGTTGCCATGCTATTCTGCAAGATTAGGAAATGAATCTTGAACACACTATCAGAAATAGATTAATTTGCATCTCATATAGCAGACTCTGATCCATGGCATATCAAACAACAGCTGTATTCATCTTGAAGATGCAATAAGACACTTTGCTTTCATTATTAGCATGTTACCACAGCATGCTAAACAGATCTGATGCTAATGCTTATTATTTTCTTACCACTATAGTGTAAGATTTCAGTATGAAATGCCAGGAATGCATGCCCAGGCATGTCTGTAGCGACACCACAACCATTCAGCACCATAGCAAAGTGATGATTCACAAAAGATTTTTGCATTGGATTGTGCCAAATTGCCTGGCGTCTCTTAAACTGCAAAGTAGGACCTGGCAGAGTGGGATGTAATTCATTTGTTTTTAGTCTTGCTATAATGGATTGTATTAAAGCATATCATACAGTGAGATTTGGAAACTTGTGGATCTTTGTAGTCATTCTTGTGTTGGTAAGAATCTGTATTAATTATAAATGCTGAAGAAATGTTCTAGTGACAAGGTGATGGTAGCCCAATAATTGAAACATTGATATTTCTTTCCTGTTAATGGCTTCAGGGTTTTTACTTCAAAAAAGAATATGTTGCAAACAGCAATAATTGTTTCTCCTGTATACTGAAACACTTCCCTCCATATGATAATATTGCTGAATTAAAAGGCAAAGAGAGAACAGAAAGGCAAGTCAGCGAGGGAATATTTTCCCATATAACACTTATCTACTGCAAATTGCTTTTTGGAAATCTGGTAACATAAATGAGGAAGCTTCAACCTGGGATTTGAACTGCAATTTTGGAAAGCCTTCGAAACTGCATTCTAGCACTGGGTAGGGCTAAGGCAGGACCGAGGCAAAATCACATACTTCTAGTCATGCAATGTACCGCTGAATAGTATGTTGTCAGGGCAAAGGCCCAGTATGAGAGCTTCTTGGGTGGCCATTAGAACTTGATTCTCAAAAAATTGAATTCACTTTAATATTAATGCTGTTCCTAGGCTTCAGTCCAGTGATTCTTTGTTTATGCATTTCAATTGAACCCAGACTGGACATCTTGTATTGTAATTGTTACACCCTATAGGCCAAAGACTGGGAATTTGATTTGTTCACTGTGTCCAGCCAGTTAATACTAGTGATATTTGATAGGAGGCAAATCTGTGCTGGATGTTTCTAGGTCCTCAGGAGCTAGGTAAGACAGAAAACTTTTGTAATAGCCTCTGTATTTGGGCGGAAGGCTTTTAAAGGTTTAAGTATTTGTTTGTTTTATTTATATCTAGATATTTTTGCAAAAAGATCCCATTTTATTTTGATAACTTTGCAAGGTAAATTGGAGAAGGAGTACTAATTGTTCCACAGTGGGCCTATGTCTGAGATAGGATGTTCCTCCTTCATGGTGTCTGTGAAATGAGCACATGTGGTACAATTACTATCACATGTGCTAATTTTACAGATCGCCACTTGAAAGAAACATGGTTAGAGTAAGCAACCACTCCTTCTCCTTCATGGTATCTGTGAAATTTGAACTGCAATTTTGGAAAGCCTTAGAAACTGCATTCTAGCACTGGGTAGAATGAAATGAGTGCATGTGGTAGTAACTGTGCCACATATACTAATTTCACAGATCACCACTCGAAGAAACATGATTACAGGTAAGCAACCACTCCTTCTACTGAAAGAATCCTTCTGCAGGCAGGATTATTTCTTTCAGCAGAACCAGGAAAGAGGCAATTATGTTTCACGCATATAGGTTCCATAAACAGAATAACCCTCTTGTACACAGATTCATCTACCCATGTTCCAAAGAGTTCTGCCATCACTGTCCCAAAAGTGTTTCCGGACCTCTCTAGGTCCTCCAGTTTCAGCCCAAGTATAGTCAAAACATGGGTTTCACTATTTTCCAGGGTTTCAGGTATCCATGGAGGGTCTTGGAACATATCGTCCACTAATACAGGGATTGTGTCATATTCTCAAAATGTACTCCAAGGAGCTGGGAAACTACACATCCAGGTATATAATTCCAAGTGAAACTATAAATATATAAGCCCATGATGCATTAAAAGATCGCGTAATCTTTTTATTCAAAAGTTATATTCCCCTCCCTTTCACATTTAGAAAGAAATGTTTCTGCTTTTAATACTTTTGTTGTTTTTGTCCAGAAGTGCCTTGTGACTTACAGGATGTCAGCCATCCAATTTTGAGGAAAGCTGAAGTCATTTCCTGCTTTTATTATTTAATTGTAATTGCAACAATGGAATGAGAATTGACTGTGGACCTAGATGTGACTTGGGAGAAACAGATGCTAAAGCAATGTTGATATTCTGACTGATGTTGATAAGACTTATCTTTTGCTTCCCCGCCTTCCCCCAGATATAGATGAATGCACAGTATCGGCAGACATCTGTGGAGAAGCTCAGTGTAAAAATTTGATAAGCTCTTATATGTGTGTTTGCGATGCTGGCTACAAGTATGATGATGTAAGAAAGGTTTGCCAAGGTTAGTTGATGGGATTATTTTTGTAAGTATAATTCTAATACTTGATATATTTGATTGTTGCCCTAAAGAGGTTCTGCTCATTTCCTCATTATTTAATCTTCTAGAGAGCAACTCATTTTTGAATAGTGACATTTAAAAAATAATGGTAAACCTGAAAAGCTTGGTGGATCAGACCATCTGATCCACCTACAGTGTCCAATCAGATGCTTTCTTGAAGTGGGGCGGGATTGGACTATAAATCTCAGGATCCCTTAGGCTATGCATCTATTGCAAGAAAGTTTTAACAATTCGAAGCTCTGATTCAGGTGAAGGATACCTTTGAACCTGAAGACTACATATAGTTACCATGAACAGCATATAAAATTAGTTGGAGTCATACAGTTACAGTTAGCAATTTATCGTAATGACTACAACTTAGGGAGTGTATACAATGTAGCATTTGACATGACTTTAACCATTATGGCTCAATGCCATGGACTACTAGGAGTGGTAGTTTTACAAAGTCATTACCCTTCTCTGCCAAAAAGTGCTGTTGCCTCACCAAACTACAAATCCCAAGATAATAATAATAATAATAATAATAACTTTATTTGTACCTCGCTACCATCTCCCAAGGGACTCAGTGCAGCTTACATGAGGCCGAGCCCACAATACAACAATAAACAATAACAGCAATAATACAAAAACAATACAAAAACTCTTAAGCAAAATAAGCAAAAACATTAACAGTAACACGATGCATTTATTGCATTGCTAGTGGTCTCAAACTGCATTAATTCTCCTGTGTGCATGAGTTCTTACTTTAAGCAGATAGATTTTTTAAATTGAATCATACTTGATAAAAGACACAAGTTTTATAATCAGCAAGGTTTCGGGTTAGAAATCAGCAGGGCAATTAATATGGTAATTTTGTGAGCTGTTGCGAGTTAATGTAGGAATTGGAAGGCCCTGTGCTGAGACAGGAAGAAGAGCCACATCAAGTCGCTGGATTGAGATACCATGAAATGGCTGAAAATATTTAGTTGCTCTGTTCATTTTTGAACAATATGAACTTACAGTATGAACATTGTTCCTGTGAGACAGATACACAGAGTTTTAAGTTATCTACTTTTCACAAAATTTAGGCAGTCCCTGAGTTACGAACATTTGACTTACAAATGACTCATAGTTAAGAATGGGCGTGAGACAATAGGAAGTGAAAGAAATCTCCCCCAGAAAGGGAAATTCACTGTTTTCACTGTAAATGCAGGAACTAGGAGTTGGATACTACTTAGTACACTATGCAGAAAATCTCAAAAATACTTCTCTTCCTTCCTGGAAGTAAAATTACATTTTGATTTGGGGGAGTGTGTGTAGGAGGTTGCAGCTCTTCCTAAGGCAGCAAAATGTTTTGGACTAGCTTTGCTTATTTAGTCACCAAAAGTGATAATCCCTGCCTTAGATTATTTGGCCTTACTTCATTTGTTTATGGCAGGAACTGAGTAAATGATCTCGGGGGGCTGCATCCAGCCTATAGGCCATAGTTTGGGAACCTCTGTCCTAATTCATAGAATTGGATTACATCGGATATGGTGTGACTCTCTTCAGATGGATTTACACTGACCTGTTATCGTGGGGCCGATCTGGTGAGGTGTGTGCTGGTTCGGCACTGAGATGGTTTATACAGCCATCCTCCCAGCTGCTGCAGAGATGAGAAGGAATCCCAACACTCCAGTGGCACTGCTTGACACCCACCCTTACCATCTCCTGCCATTCTCCATATCTCTGACTATAACATAGGTCCTGCTTGTCATTAGTCACCTTCAGTGAAGTTGGCCAGGGAGAGGGAGGGAAGGAGGAACCTTCACCTTCTCTTCATCCTCCCTTTTCCAATAACCCTGTCATACTAGCCAACATCACTGAAAGTGATGACAGGCGAGGGGGCTGTAAGTGCCATCCCATGTCCCAGGGCTGTCCAAGCCCAGGGAACATGAGATGGCCATGTAAACACTTGTTACCTGTTTCATCTCTGAATTAGCTGAACTGTTTCCACAAGCCCAAGTTTGTGGATTCCTCTGAATTGTCATGCAGAATTTGGAGCAATTCATGACTTGCTTAAAGCATGATAAGACTGCATTAAGGTGGCCCATCCCTGCATTACCTCAGACCAGCTCCATACATAGTTTGGCCATTAGGGAACCAATTCAGGAGCCCTTTGCAGTCAATAGTCAGTGTAGATGTGCCCTCAGAGTAACAATAAATTTATGAACCTCATTGGCCTTGTAATCTGAATGAATGTTGTTATGATTTCAATTAAGTAGATTATGATAGTCTTGCTTGACTATTCAGTCTATGTTTGCTGCATTGTTTCTTGTTAAGAGGAAAAATTATTTGCTCAGGCATAATAAAATAGAGATGAATGTGCGAAGCAAGCCAATTCAAATGAGTAGTAGGATTGTGGTATTAGGCTGTCATTTTTGGGCTATAATAGTTCTATCACTGTCTGTTATAGATTGCTGGTAATTAAGATGCCAATTCTATCTATCTATCTATCTATCTATCTATCTATCTATCTATCTATCTATTTGTTAAGTGTAAACTTTCTTAGAAGTGCTGGCAATAGATGATTTGTTATCTATACCTACAGGACTGAATTATTGTTGTAAGATATAGAGCTAATGTTCTCAAAATGTTTGAAATTACATGAAACTCAAAAGAATCGTTTAAAATGCTTGTAAGGTGAATATAAGGACTTGTGTCTTTTCTTTTCCCCCTTTTGGTGGCAAATAGATGTGGATGAATGTGAACAGAACTTCTGTGAGCAGACATGTGTCAATACACCCGGGAGCTATAACTGCCACTGCAATGGAAGAGGTGGAATTAAACTTTCCAGTGACATGAACACGTGTGAGGTAGTGTTTTTTAAACTTTCCATTCTGAGAAGCAGAACTATGGAGTCAGTGCATCCTTTGACTCTGAAATCTATCTTTTTCTAATGGTTTGACTCTGACTCCAACACTGACTGTTTCATAAATGGCAAATGCATATTAATAGTAATAAAAATAACTGTAGTAAATAAGCATTTCATTATCACCAGACTACTAGATTTATACAACATGAAATATATTCATGTGATTAAAATTTTTGAAAAAGAAAACTAACTTAAATTCATGTGAAAGTAAATAATCGACAAACTAGGCATTTAAGATTATTTTCGTTACCTATGTTAATATTGATTTTGAAACAGAGTTGGGGTCGTACATTTCTACTGACTTCAACTTTTTCCAGAATTGCTTCCAATCTACAGCTCTATTGAGAAGAATACAGGAATATTGTCTCAGAAATCTGAATCAGCTTTCTGCAAAGAAGAATGGTTTGGCTGAGTTTCTATTCCTAAGCCGTAACTGATTTAAAAATAGTTCTCAGAAATTAACAGCTATTCAAATAAAGTGTGCATACAGAGGATAAGAGAAGTGTTTATCCAGGACTTCCCTTTCTGGGATCATATTAAGAAATATTTATTGACTAATTTCCAGAGGAAAACAAATTTCATGTAGGAGGGCCTAGAGCTTAGAAAAGTTATGTTTTGAACCACAACTTCTAGCCATATTGATGGTGGGGGGATCCTGAAAGCTATAGTCCAGAAAAATAAATTTGTTGGCTTTAGCAGTAAATAGGCCTCTGTTTTTAATAAAGTCAGGGAGTTGTTTTGTCTAATTCAGTATTCTCTCATTTGTTGGGCAGCAGTTCCACAGGTTCTCAGATGCTTTCACATCCCCTTTTAACTGATGCTTTTCATCAGAAATGCCAGTAATGGAAACTGAGACCTTCTGTATGAGGAACATATGCTCTGTCACTGAGCTACATCACAATATGCCTGGTTCTTGTTCAGCTGTGCCTACTCAGCTATTTCTGTGCCAATCTAAGAATGGAAACAGATGACTCTTAAAAATGAAATGTTTTGTGCAGCATTACTAATAGAAAAATGGTTGTGTCCAGCATGCTTTAATGCACATATGCTAGACTTCAGTTGCCACGGTCCCCCAAAAGCACAGCCAATGGTGAGGTATTGTGACAGTTTTTGTCCAAAACATCTTAAAGGGTGATGGTTCTGTATACCTGCTGCAAAATCAGCTTTGCATATATAGGCTGTTCCTTTAGATAGATGTAGTACTGCTGAATTGTTGTTTGAAGATAAAATAAATAATTATTTTGGCTGTTTGCATGTATTTAAATGTGGCATGTTTGTGTATTTGGTCCACCCCACAGGATATTTTGCCTTGTGTCTCCTTTGCTGATGCAAAAAGTATTAAATCTCTCTATCTTGGAAGAATGTTCAGTTGCAGACCTGTTTTCCAACTACGTTTTAAACGGAAACAGCTAACACGGTGAGAATCCATTTTTAATTAAAAGAGAATAGTCTCCCTCTTTTCCCTAAATGCATGGTAAAGTAAAATGAAACGTCTTCCCATGGCAATTTATTTATTTATTGTGTCAGGAGCAAGCCAAACTGTTGTACTGCATTTCAAACAAACAAAACACACAGTTTGCAAGCTTGGCAGTTGATTAAATGTCCTTTGACCAGTAGCTGGCCACTTGGAGTGTCTCTAGTGTTACTATAAGAAGGTCCTCCATTGTGCATGTAGCAGGGCTCAGGTTGCATCATAGCACATGGTCTGTGTTTGCTGTTCTCCACACTCGCATGTCGTGGATTCCACTTTGTAGCCCCATTTCTTAAGTTGGCTCTACATCTCATGGTGCCAGAGTGCAGTCTGTTCAGCACCTTCCAAGTCACCCAATCTTCTGTGTGCTCAGGGGGGAGTCTCTCATTTGGTATCAGCCATTGATTGAGGTTCTCAGTTTGAGCCTGCCACTTTTGGACTCTCACTTGCTGAGGTGTTCCAGCGAGTGTCTTTGTAGATCTCAGAAAACTATTTCTTGATTTAAGTCATTGACGTGCTGGCTGATACCCAAACAGGGGGTGAGCAAGCACGCTCCCCTGAGGCAGGTCGTTCTTCTGTTCCCGCCATCTGCTTCTCTGGCCCTGGAACTCAACAAAAAGGCCCTGTTTTGTAGCAGGTTTCCTATGAGGCAGGTGAGGTGGTAGTCCTTTGTGATATTAAACATTTTTCTCAGGAGGAGGCGGTGGTTTGCAGTATCATAAGCCGCTGACAGGTCTATGAAGACAGCTCCTGTGATCTGCTGCCTTTCAAAGCCATCTTCTATGTGCTGAGTCAGGTTCAGCACTTGCGATGTGCAGCTTTTGCCTTTCCTGAAGCCAGCTTGCTGTGGAATCAGGCATGGGTCTATTTTTTCCCCATAATTCTATGCAAAATTAGTCTCTCCAGAACTTTGTAAAGATGGCATAACAAGGAGATTGGTCTATAGCTTTTTGGATCATTACGGTCTTTGCCTGGGTTCAAGATGGCTATGACTCTTGCTTTCCTCCAGATTTTTGGGATCTGACAGGATGCAGTGCAGTTGTTCATCAGCTTCAGCAGCCAGCACCTTGCTTTTGGACCAAAGTTCTTGATTTGTCCCATGGCAATAACACTACATCATCCTTTAAACTGGATTTTAGAGGAGTATCTGTGTTTGGAAACACATAAAATGCTTAGCAGGAGTGGGTTTTCTTTGCTGTACTGAGCCCTGAGTCTCTACGCTTTTGCTTCCTTACTCATCTTGGACTAAATGCTGATATAAAGCATGGGAGGAAAGGGAAAGAGAAAGCTGTCTGCTTTGGTTTGGGCCCTCCTTCTCCAAATGTTCACATGATTTCTTAGAGTGTAGTCATGTTTTTCCCTTCTTGGATTAAAAAATTAAAAATGGGCAGGTAAAAGGGTGTCTTTCTCAGTTAGCACTCAGTCAGGACATTTTCCTAAGAAGCCTGGAGCTATGATAAAAAATGATAGTAAGAATGGTTACATATTCTACCAGTTTGGAAGTCTGAAAGCATTCAATCATATATGCATGTTGGCTTCCCATTTCTAGAGTTTTAAATGCATGGACATCCAGGAAATTAGACCAGTGACATTGCTGATAAACCCAACAATACTGTCCTGCTCTCCTTTTGTTCACATATCTTAAATACATGAAAATTTGTGAAAAGATTTAGGGGACATAACAAATTTTCTTTCTCCAGGACTGCAAGCGCTACTCATAGTTGTTGAATGGAACCTAGAAGGGCTCCATCACCACCCCAGTCTGTCATCCTTCCTCTTTTCTCTTTCTTCATACCTCCTATCAGATTGTCTTTCCTGCCCTCCCTTGCTTCCCCAATGTTGCATCTACTAACAGATATACTTCAGAGTGCTTCCCTCACTTGCTTATATGGTTGCCCATCACAATGCCTTATCACATTTTGGACTGCACTTGTTTGCCTCAACGGACAGTAAATAAAGGAAGAAGTGTGAGGTTGATTGAAAGATCTCACTATTTTGGGGATAGTCATTATGGAGAGGGACTTCTTTGTCTTTGATAGGAGCCATGCAAGTTTATGTGGGTATCTTCAAAAAAATTATAAAACTAATTGATATTAATTTAGGGCTAGAATTGTGCCTTCAATTAATTGTGTGATTTTGTACCATCTATATATTTATGTGATGTTTATTAATACTATGAATGTAATGCTAGTTGTTTGGAAAACACCCTGAGTTTGATCCAGATTTTTTCAATAGTACTTACAATAGTGGACCCATTAAAACAGAGAAAACTTGAGTTTATTGTTATTAATATAAGTTCCCTTGGTTCATGAATGACTGTCAGTGCAATTGTTTTCTTTCTCTCTGAAGCATTGTATAACTCTGTGGGTTTTTTTTTTCTGTGTTTACCTATGTGATTAGACTTGTTGCTGAATTTGAGTTCAGAACCTTTGATGCTGAAGGCATCCTCTTCTTTGCTGGAGGCCATCAGGGTAGTCGGTGGATAGTCCTGTGTTTGCGCGGTGGACGATTAGAGCTGCAACTCAAGTACAATGGAATTGGCCGTGTGACCAGCAGTGGACCCATGATCAACCATGGAATGTGGCAGACAGTGGGTATAGTACAGGCTGCTGTTCTTATCCCTATTACTGTTAGGTCATCTCTTCTCCAGCCTTACTGAGTTTTCGATGGGCAGTGAAAAAAATGCACTGTTCATTTAAATATGTCTTTCAAACTTTGCTTTGACTTTATTTACTGTTGGATCCAGGTTCAGTTTTACTTCAAGACACAGAAAGTGCCAATTTCCAGGGATATCCCCCCCCCCTGCACACACATAACATTTTAGCCCATTCAGCAAAATAATCCAGTCCTCTGAGTAGCATTTTTAAGATACTTCGGGGTAAAGGGTTAAACACTGAACTCCTTCTAAACTATAAGCTTATGAACATAAAATTAGGAAATACTCAGTTTTTAAGTATGTAAGTGTTCTTCAGATAGACTCCCTATTTTGTGAGGAAAATAATGGATAAAACACATCCTCAGTGGTGCTTTTACAAATATTTCCAGTTACACCCAACAATGTCTGGTTCAGTTCCTTTACTTTCAGCAAGATAAATAGTTTTCTCAGTCTGGTGAAGCAAACAGTAAAATTTCAGAAAACCTGAGTGTAAAGTTTGCTCTTATGTAACTTTTCAGTGTATGATCAATATAAAGCTTCAGGAAATAGTTAACTTTTGATCTCATGGCATTTCCTAGAGCACTGCAGAGCACTGTGCTTGTGAAACGATGGGTTGTCTAAATGTATTTGTTTATAAATAGTTATGAATTGAGAGGGAAATATCTACCACAGCTAACATGTATGGGCTTGTCAGCTGCAGCAGTCAGACCAGAATTTCAGGGTTGCATAATAAGAGTTTTTAATCAAAACAGAACAAAACTCATTACAATGTAATGCCAATATTTCATTTATAAAATTCTTCTAGTCCATTGATTGGAAAAGTGATACATTTATCATATATGAAGCTATCATACACAGAATGTGTCAATCCTGTGCTTGTAATACATTTTACTTGAAGTAAATTTGGACTGCAATTATTTTGTAATTTGATGTAATTACAACAGCTTTTCTGATAGACTGGGCAAAAGTTTTAATCCCTGTTAATCTTTTTTTTCTGCCAGAAGTTGTTCATTTAGTTGCAGTGTTTTTCTTGTTGGCTTTTCTTGTTGGCATGTGGACAATTTCAACAGAAAGGAGGAAACCATGAAAATGTACAAAATCTGGCTACCAGTATTTTAAAAAACCATCTAAAATCAAAACAGTAAATAAAGAACAACACTCAGAAAACAGGGGAAATCCTGACAGGAAACAATCAAGGCTAGCTAACACCTCCCAACTAGGGATCCCCCAGGCAGCAACCAGCCGGGCTTTGAAGCTGCAAAGCTATTCAATGCTAATCAAGCTGGCCAATTGCAACATTCACGCTTGCCTCTAGCAGACAAGAGTTCTTCCTCCCACCCTGGACATTCCACAGATATATAAACCTCAATTTTCTAGTTTCCAACGGACCTCAAAACCCATAGATATGGGAGAAATGTCAGAAGAGAAGGCTTCTGGAACATAGCCATGCAGCTTGGAAGGCTTGCAGCAACCCAGTGATTCCAACCATGAAAGCCTTCAACAACATTTTGGGAATTTATTTAGAAATTAATCTTTTTATTTCCAATGTACATATTCATTAAAAAAAATGAAAAAAAATCTATATACATGTATATATGGATGAACCAATACAATACTTCCCAACATCTATATAATATTTGTATTTGGTTATACTCTCCCCTCCTCCCACCTCACTCAATTTAGTGACTTCCCGTCCCTTGGTATGGAGACATTCATCTATAATTCCATTCTTCTTTCCTATTACATTTTTTTTCTTTTCTTCCTTCTGGCCTGATATTTATTATTTATAAATTCCCTACACAGATTCTAACAGGTTAAATTGGAGCCTGAACTACTTTTATTGGGAATGTCAAATGAACAAACAAAATCATTAAGCTACAAAGTATTGCACTACATGATAATAGCAGCAAGGATATTATACACACAGTTTTGGAAGAAGGCAGACCTCCAAATAATAGAAGAATGGATTGTTAAAGTCTTTAATGTAGCAGAAATGAACAAATTAGCCATGATGAACAAAGAAAGAACACCAAAAACCTTTTTCAAGGACTGGGAACTATTGCTAAACTTTGTAATAAAAAAGAAAGAAATAAAAGAAGGGAATTCATTTAAATTCATTGTGGAATAAGGATTAGAGAAATCTTTTGACTTGCTGTCTTCTTCTGAACTTCTTCATTTAGATATCTGTTGAAGAACTGGAGAGAACCTTGATTATAAAAGTCAATCAGGATGCAGTGATGAAGATAGCTGTCTCTGGAGATCTGTTTACTTTGGACAGAGGACTCTATCAGCTAAATCTGACTGTGGGAGGCGTTCCTTTTAAGACCAAAGATCTTGTTCAGCCTGTAAGTACTGGTGTCAATTGTATACACATTGTAGCGATGACCCACTTATGAATTGCTCCTGAAATAAGTTGGTTTTGTAGTCAATCTCAACTAGAGTGGGTGCATTGAATCTGTGGGATTTATCAAAGTGTTGACTATCCATTTAGTATTTGGTTCAATGCAGTCACTCTTCTTGGGACTAGGATAAAACTGTTCACAAATGTGAAGATAGGATTTCTGCGCATAGACATCTAATCTTGTATTCACTTACCATTTGTTATGCTGAGAAATGGTATAGCCATAGGGTTATACCATATAAATGGTATAGCCATAACCCTTCTATGGTTCTGAGCAGACAGTTGGACTCTCAGCTCTGCATCTTCCTATTTTGTATCCCACAGAGCTTGGAAAATTTACTTCTGGCTATGGAATTCTAGGAATGATAGTCTCCAAAGTAATTTTTCCAAAGTAGCCAAAATGCCAGGGAGGGGGTGGGGGAGAAGAAGAAGACTGTGTAGTTGCACTGGGGCCAAGAGCTATCCACTGGCCACATTTGCCAGCCTTGCAGTGTTAGCCAGCATATGCCATAGCAGTTTTGTGATCAGAAAGAGAAAAGCTGGTGTCCGTGGTGATGACTACAGCTGGCTGTAACTACTCAATAAAGTTGTATTTTAACTTTGTGTATCTGCGCCGGGATTGTGGCACAGCTGGCTGAGTGTCAGCTGCATTAAGATCACTCTGACCAAAAGGTCATGAGTTCGAAGCCAGCCCGGGTTGGAGTGGGCTTCCAACCAATTGTGTAGCCTGTTGTCGACCTTTGCAACCCAAAAGACAGTTGCATCTGTCAAGTAGAAAATTTAGGTACCGCCTTGTGTGGGGAGGCTAAATTAACTAATTTATGAGGCCATAAAAAAGACTCCAGCAAAGCACTCCAGCAAAAAGCATGCGGGTAATGCGGAAGTACTTCATCAGTGTCGCAGATGGACGATGAAAGTGACAGCTCCCCTGGTGGCCAGAAAAAGTTAAATAGCCTCTGTGTATGTCTGTATATGTTGTATGTCAAATTGGCATTGAATGTTTGCCATATATGTGTACACTGTAATCCGCCCTGAGTCCCCTGCGGGGTGAGAAGGGCGGAATATAAATACTGTAAATAAATAAATACATAATATCTTGTTGTATGTGTTTTAATAGTGTTTCATCTCTTGTTTAAATGATTACTAGCCATCCCCTGCCAGGTGTTGCTGTGGCCCACTCTGTGTATATATGTTTTGTGTTTATATATGTGTGTATATATGTGTATATATGTGTGTTTGCATATATGTGTGTGTGTGGTTTTGTGCATGCATTGCAATGCATTTTTGTTTTTTAACTTTATAAGTCTCTTCTGGTGTGTTTTTCAGTGTTCTTATGAGTAATGGTCACTTGTTGGCCTGATAGGTGTCTTGTGTCCAAATTTGGTGTCAATTCATCCAGTGTTTTTTGAGTTATGTTAATCCCACAAACTAACATTTCATTTTTATTTATATAGATGTACCCCACCTCGAACCACAGGAGAGGCAGGCAATATTGTAGTTATTTTTATGATTATGATTACGAAAAAAGGGAGAGGTTGATGCAATAGCTACCTCTAGGCACCCCTTTTTGCTCACTGGAAACATTGTATGTTCTACTGTAGTGAAAAAGCATATATTCTTAAAGTCTTTAAAACTTTTAAATGTGAACTTTAAAAAAAAAACAACTTCACTCCAGATTAACCTATTTCTCTATATAAAAGTCAAAATATATCTGTCTGTACCACAAAGCCAGTTGGTTTGGCTGTTCCTAGGTGAAGGACTAGCTGTTCCTGTGGGCAAAGTGGCCCTCTATGATGTCACCTGTGTATGTGGGGAAGTGAGGAAGGAAGAAAAGAGCCACAGAGAGTCATGTTGACATGGAGACATTGTGGGGCCCTGTTAGAGCTAGAGAAGGGAGAAAGGGGAGAGGAAAGGGGACAGGGAGGGAGAAAGGAAGGAAGGAAGGAAAGAAGGAAAGAGGAAGGAAAGAAGGAAGGAAAAAGAGGAGAGGAGAAGAAAGGAAAGGGGGAAAGGTCTGAGGAGGGGAAAGAGAAGGAAGGGATGAAAGCAGGAGGGCTACGCTAGAACTCTCTTTATCCTAGGTATGTTTCCTTTGTCTTGTTAGATCAATCCCCGACTTGATGGCTGCATGCGGGGCTGGAATTGGTTGAACGGTGACGATATGACCATACAAGAGACGGTGAAACTGAATGATAAGATGCAATGTTTTGCAGTAGCAGGAAGAGGATCTTTCTATCCTGGCAATGGTTTTGCTGTCTTTAATCTCAGTTACGGTAAGAGCTTAATTTTGTTCTGTTGTGCAACCAAGAGTGGCTCAACCCATTACGCAAAGTAAGCATTTGCAGTATAGTTGATTTTGCCCAGGGGCGCTCTTGAGGCACTCTTGGGGGAAAATAGACCTTGACATATGCGAGTTGTAGTTACTGGGATGTATAGATCACCTACACTCAAAGAGCACTCTGAACTCCACCAATGATGGAATTGAACCAAATATGGCACACAGAACTCCCACGACGAACAGAAAATATATATCAGTGATTGGTTGGGGGGAGGGGTGCCAAAATACTGTATGCTTACCGTTGAAAATTACCTAGGGCCGCCTCTGTGTGCAACATGCCTGCTTTAATTTTGGGAAGGGAAGAAATTGAGTTAATGCCTTGTGGATTGGAAAACGGGAATGTAATAGTCCTACAAATTGCAACATGCTTCAAGTGTTGAAGCTGAAATGATACAAAGGAAGTTGAATGAGAGATTCAATGCCATTTGAATGTCACTCACAAGGAGGAAAGAAGAAGAAGAAGGCACAGGAATGCAACCAAGAAGCAGGAGAAATGTTGGCCTTCTTAAGGAGCAAGGAAAGAGCTCAAGCTCCCAACTTCCTCAGCCTGTTGCAATGAAATCCGACTCTCCTGGGCATAGAACTTACCCACAGGATGAAACTGAAAAGCCTGACACTTTAAATCAAAAGTTGATTGGTATATTCATATATTTGAAAGGGCAAAACAACTTAAAATATAGGATCTTTGTGCAAATTGCTTTCAATGTACAGCAGTTAATTTCTGTACAACAAATACCTAACCACAAAAGAGGGTTTTTGTTGTGTTTTGTTTCCATAGGAACACAGGAAACCTAGACTAAATCAGACCACTGATCTGTCTAGCAGTTAAACATTTAAACTACAGCTGGCCCTTCATATATATGAATTTGATTTATGTGGATTTTATTATTATTAACTCCAGAAATTTTCATTTCCACAGAAACAGAACATACAAATTCTATGCATGCGGTTAACTCCCACCATCATTTAGATATGCAAGGATAAAATCCACTTCCAAGTTTAAATAGGTGCCTACTCTTTCAGAAAAACACTGCAGCAGATTGCCTGGAATACTGAGGAGCTTTAACATAAAAGATGAACTTCTTTAACTCATATATGAAATAAATAGATTTAGTTATAACCGAAGATCTGAAAGACACTTATCTAATTTTAATACTGTTTTCTTGATTTGTCTAGTAAACAAACTAGAAAAAATCTCTTAATTTCCTCCTACTTAGGAGTTTCTGTTACAGCTAGATTTGTGCCATAATAATAAGAAAACATGCTCTGAAAATAAAGATGTTTTTGCCCGGGTGCCCATTTTCAAAATGTTATGTGGATAAAAATAGTACTGGTATAGGGTCACTCAACAAAGCATAGAACTTTAAAAAAAAGTGGGAACAGAACCCAGGTAAAGTGGAGTGTGCCCTTATTTATATCTGTGTTGTTTAGATTTGTAATGTTGTCTGTTTTGTTTTGTTTTTTTTTTTTTTTTTTTGTGGGAACCCTTGGGTGACCTGAAATGAGATCACTCTTACAACAAGGCTGATATTGAAACCATATGAAAACTATTGAAGTCATGTGACAACTAAGAGCCTGTAGTTGATAGATCCTGACAATTAGAGTCTCCCTCCTGGATAAAAAGCATGACCATAGCATTTTCTGAGAAACGGATGAAATTGACATTTTAAAATTGTTTTGTATATCACAATATTAAACAGAGTTGCTGTGAGTTTTCTGGGCTGTATGGCCATGTTCCAGAAGCATTCTCTCCTGATGTTTCATCCACAGGCATCCTCACTGATTATGCAGTATGACCTTTGTACTTGTGGGTCCCATACCAACAAAATACAAACTCTCTAGTACTTTTCTGGCTTTTCCTAGTGATTATATGATATGCTTCTGCCACAAAAATAATATGGAATCACATTGAAGGATCCAACACATTTCTAGAGAAGATAACTCTCTAGGAAATTTCTAAGTCACCCAGGGTAACTCTAGGATAACTTTTGAGTAAAGTTGTTCATTTCTCTAGGGTTTGCTATTACACATGTTTTCCTGTTTCCCTGATGCATTCAGGAACATACCCCCTTGGATACATGGGCTGCATTTTATTACTTTCTTTCTTTAAATATAAGTTAAAGCAGAACACCTGAAACAATATAGAACTGAAGCATTTCAAAAACAAACTATCAGTTTAGTTAAACTTTGGGATCTGTAGTCTCCTGTGATTTCCCCTGATTGCAGAATGTGATGAATTCCCTACCTTTTTAGGCCAGGGAAAGCCCAGGAAGTAGGCCCAGGAAGTTCAGCAGCCATTTTGGAGAGATGGTGCAAGGAGGCAGCCATCTTAGAGTGTCCATTTCCTAGAGGGGGTGGAGCTTAGGAGCAGCCTGGAGGGAAATGTGGAGAGCTTTGTGATTGGCTAGGAGCAAGTGGGCAGAGCTTGGGGTAAAGGGTAGAGGAAAAAAGCCTTGAAAGTGTGCGTGTTAAATTCTGACAGGCAGTTTGGTTCTGGGTGTTGAAGAGATAGGTTCTGGTGCTTGAGAGAGTCAGATAAACTCTGGGTTTTGAAGAAGTTAGATTAGAGAAGTATTCAGAGAGCTATTAGAGAAAGAATAGCTGGAATACTGAAGAGCAACAGATCCTAGAGAAAGGGTCTGTTTGAGGTTATAGGAATCTAGTCAGGAGAAAGTCTGCTAGTTTTCCCGATGGAGTCAAAAGTTTAAGTCAAACCAAGAAGTGTTTAAGAATTGAACTGTTTTAAGGAACCACACACTTTTATTCAATATTGCAACCACTAAGCTTAAGTACCTGTTTTGTCAAAGTTCACACAAATAAACAACATTGTTCTTTGTTCAAACAATTGCCTCTCTCTAAAAAAAGAAGAATTTCTAAACAAGTTAGAGAAACAGATTCTCTACATTTGGTGCCAGCGAAGACTTAAAAGATTCTCTAAAAGAATCACCTCAGCATAGTACTTATTTTATTTATTTATTTATTTATTTATTTACTTCGCTTATATACCGCAATTCTCAGCCTAATGGCGACTCATTGCGGTGTAGTACTTTAAATGGTGGCAGCGGCCTGAAGATTATTTTGCCTTTAACAAGTTCAAGTTAATTGTCTTAAGTCTCTACACAGATCATCACATTCTATACATAAAATGGTAATGACCTGAATTGAGATGTACCGAAGCGTTTGCCTACAGCTGACTGCCATCTAATAATATGGGATGCATGGCCTTGGTGTTCTAGTTTACACTAGAACTGCACTCTCAAGAATCCGTAGGACCCACTGAGTTTTTTTAAACATTTTGTCTCTGATTGTGTAAAATGCAGTTCTTTTATTTATGCAAACACTTGCTATTGTTGCAGAAAACTTATCTGTTGCTTTACTGTTCGATTTTTGTCTTCTTTCTGCAGCCCAACCGCTTAACAGCAATGAAACCAGAAAACAATGGGAAGTGAAAGCAAACATTCTGATTCGTCCAGCCACAGATACTGGGGTCCTCTTTGCTCTGGTCAATACAGAAGCAACAGTCCCATTGTCAGTAGCTCTTATTGACTATCATTCCACAAAGAAACTAAAACAACAGGTAAATACATGTATTAAATAACTATTTAAAGCTTGCATTTGGTATAATATGTAGGAGTGGACTCATGCATACAGACCAAAACCACAATTCTGGTGTAATTATACAGTTAGGATTGGATTACAACTCTGGAGACAAGAGTTCAGGTCTCTGATGAGCTATGGAAACCCACTGGTTGAGCTTAGTCGAGTCACACTGTCTCAACTTCTGCATTCAGCCCTCAGTTGCATCTCAGTGTTACACCGCATTTCAATGAGCATGTAATAACTACTTGCATTAAAATCCAGTCACTATTGATTATTCTATTAGTTTGTTTGCAATACCAGTTCAAAGCAGATATTGTGGATTATCTGCCTTGATATTCTGGGTTATGTGGCTGTATAGAAAGACCCTCAATAGATTTGTCAAAGAGATTTACACTGAGCTGTTCATTTAATTCTAGCTCCAATAGCCTTTTCTACCATGTAAGACCCACTTCCTTAGAATGTTTTCATCCCTTAGCTGTAATTACTCCATAATTATACTTTTATGATTCCAGTGTTCATTAAAGGTAAAGGTAAACGTTTCCCCTTGGCATGAAGTCTAGTCATGTCTGACTCTTGGGGATGGTGCTCATCTCCATTTCTAAGTCGAAGAGCCGGTGTTGTCCGTATACGTCTCCAAGGTCATGTGGCTAGCATGACTGCATGGAGTGGGTTACCTTCCCACCGAAGCTGTACCTATTGATCTACTCACACTTGTATATTTTGAAACTGCTAGGTTGGCAGGAGCTAGTTGCCCACCATCATTTTGAATACCTGTTCCCAAAAATCTTATTTATGGGCAATATAGCCACCTATGAATTAAAATTCCTCTCTGTTCACATCCTCTCCTACAAGAATGGGATTTTTTTATTCATTAATGACAATGGAAAGGGAGTATAATGTCATCTATATAGTCTGAACTCTTTGTTGAATACAAAGGCCAGATATTGCTGACTTGTAGCATCTTTGAGACTAAGGACATTATTTGCACTTGACTTCGAGCACATGTTTGAAACTTTCTAGCCATGAATGGAAGCATTCCAACACAATCTTCAACTCATGTCAAAGAAGTGTTTTTCAAAATATAGGAAACACCTGCTTTTTGGCAACTGAAAATGCTTTGAATAGGTTTTCAAAGTGTTTTCAGGTGGTGCAATAATACAAAAGTGCATTTGCAGTGAGTTTGGGGACAGTAACTGCAATTGTAGGTATGCTGAGGTATCACTTTGAACTGTTTCAGTTCCCCATGGCCAAAGTGCTAGTCATTTAACACCCAGTGAGCAAACCAAGAAGATCTGACTACAAAGCCATAACTTCTTTTTTCTTTCACCCCATTCATTTCCTTTAAAAGTTAATTAATCTGACTGCAGTTTCGTTGCTATTTTACAGTTTATGCCTTTCACTGTTTTATGTATTCAGCAATGGGATTAGGGAGGGGATTGTTCTTTTGGTTGACAATCATGGTTTAGGATGGAGGTTTGCAGGAGCCAGCTTGCAAACTGTTGGAAAGTTTGCAAAAGAACAAAAGAAAGATAGCAAACAGCATGAAAATACTTAATCAAGAAGGAAAATCCTGGAGTCTGCTAAGATTAATTTGTCTGATCCAGGTTCATACAAATGATACATTGTGGAGAATATATTTAAACGTTAACTCATGTTTGTGAATGGATAGCCTTGTTGTTATTTTCAAAGCTCTTCCAGTGAAAGAGGACAACAGAGTCATTGGATATCCACAGTTTTTATTGATATATATATCAGTAGTAAAATCCTAAGTGTCTTAAGTGTTTTAAAGTACCAGAATGAACTTTTTTGTTTTATGAATGTGTAGAGGTTCCACTTTCCATTTTGTTCCTTATCCTCTTGTGGCTGTTCAGTTTATCGTCTTGGCAGTGAGGAATACGGTGGTATGCAGACTGGCAGTAAGCATTTGTGATGAGCAGGAACACTTGGTTGACATTTCCATCAGCAAGGGCCAGATATTGCTGTCAATGGATGGGGTTGCAGGACAAAATGAACTCAGCCATTCAGAGCTAGAAGACAAATTGTCTGTCTTGGATGATTACCTGCAGTCATCAGTCAAGACCTACGTGGGAGGACTCCCAGGCAAGTATCCACCATTGTGACCCAGAAATAGATGTTTGATATTAGTTGATAGAACTTGCTGCCCAAAAAGCAGTCAGCAGAAATTGGCATTCTGCCCTACATTGACTGAGGAGAACCCTTATTTCGAGTCAGGGTTTTGTGGGGATCTTTAAAAATTTCAACACAATG
The DNA here is from genome assembly GCF_037176765.1 of Anolis sagrei. NCBI lineage: Eukaryota > Metazoa > Chordata > Lepidosauria > Squamata > Anolidae > Anolis > Anolis sagrei. The sequence goes on from NC_090023.1 coordinate 108,270,253, forward strand.
GAAGGGCTGTACCTCTTTGACAGATGAGAGAGTGAAATGCGATTGAACCTGCAAGTGTTATGTGTTTCTGTTGTTTTGCTGGTGGTGATCATGGCCCGTATGTATCTGAATGTTTTAATTAAAAAAGAAATCTGTTCCCATAGAGCTAGAGTAGGCAAGATGTGGTTTTCCCAGTATTTTAAGATTGTAACTGCTGCAGCTTCAGCCATGGCAGCTTGACTAGGTTGATGGGACTTGCAAACCAGCACCATTTGGAGGATCCCACATTTCCTAACCCTACATCAGTTTGGGGAGCATTATACTATATTGCTTCCAATGTTTTTATTTCAGATGCACGGGTAATATGTCAGGGTTGCAGGTGAGGAACATGATTGTATAACCATCTATAGTTTGTATTTTCTGAATAAAGGTGCAAAGAAATATACTTAGAAATACTGCATTGCATGCAATATAAAGGCATCCCTTACAAAGCTAGTAGTGGCTCCCTAACATGCTAATATGACAGCTTAGAATGAGCACAATTCTTCCAGTTTACCTGCTTCGAGTAGGAATTAAGGAATGCAAAGGTAAAGAGTCCTAGATAAGATAACCATCCCAGAATGGTTAACTTATTTAGTACCCAGCAAAAAACTGCAGTATTTCAACAATGCTTTGATATTCTTAGCAAAGTAAGGCTCCTTCTACACTGCCCTATATACCAGGATCTAATCCCAGATTACCTTCTTATTCCAGATTATATGGCATTGGAGACTCATATAATCCAATTCAAAGCAGGTATCTGGGATCAGATCCTGGGAAATAGGGCTGTGTAGATCCAGCCTTAATTCCACCTATTAATACTAGTCTCCAAGCCTAGCTTTGCAATCATTGGATATATGCGGACCTTCCAACTGCCATTTCTTAAAGCACAGTAAAAACTGAATTGTGTGGTATGTGCACAATCTTTCATATGGCATCTAAGACATATTGGACAGCAATGCCTTCCCATAATCCCTAGCCTATATTTACTAAGCAGGTAACTCCAGCTGCTCTCCAAAGAAATATTAACTACAGCAACCTATACTATCCACCCCCCCCCCCCAAATCCAACTTACCTTTCAGTTAACATTTCTCTTTAGACCACATTACAAGTTCTATGCCCCATGTTCATATCCAAGTTTAATCTTTCAAATGGCCCCACCTGGCTGTATACAGATCAAGAGTATTATACTATCACAGATTACTAGATTACTTCTCATGTGACTTGTAGGCACTCAGTGAACATAGGCTTTTTCATAGACCACACAATCTCTGAGGATGCCTGCCATAGATGTGGGTGAAAAGTCCGGAGAGAATACTTGTGGAACATGGCCATACAGCCCGGAAAACTCACAGCAACCTAGTGATTCTGACTATGAAAGCCTTCGACAACACATAGGCTCTCTCCTTTGCCACAACTATAGCCAAAATCTATGCCTGCAAAAGATTTTATCAGTGTCCAGCCTTCCAGACAAGAATATAAATGAAGCCTTCCTTGATGAAAGTTTATGCATAGTTTACCCATTTAAGTGGAGCCCCCAGTGGCACAGTGGGTTAAACCCTTGTGCCAGCAAGACTGCTGACTGAAAGGTTGGCGGTTTAAATCTAAGGAACAGGGGGAGCTCCCATCTGTCAGCTCCAGTTTCTCATGCAGGGACATGAGAGAAGCTTCCCACAGGATGATAAAACATCTGGGCATCCTCTGAGCAATGTCCTTGCAGATAGCCAATTTTCACACAACAGAAGCAACTTGCAGTTGCTCCTGACACGAAAAAAAACTTCATTCAAGCATCCTACATCATGTATATTTTAGATTGATGGATACATTATTATGTAGAACAGTCTTTTGAGACTTATTGAATTAAAGGCTTGCTAGTTGTAAAGCTGCATGGAAAACACAGAATTTGAGGAGGGAAAGGAAGGAGATTGTTAAACTAAATATGTAGCACCATAATTCTTTTTCATAACGTGTGTTGTTGCTGTTGAATTATTGGTATTGTTCTAATAAAGCACACGTACAGATGCACTTTTGTATTTTTAGGTTAAAATACTTTCTCAGTTAATGGTCCGCCTTCCACCCCTTTAGTTTGTCTTCTAAATGATCCTATCTTGAAGTATCAAGCTTTTAGGAAAAAATAAGTCTTAATTTGCTTGATAAATTCTGTGCACTGGAGAAGTGGAATGGAAATACCAACAGATGTCTGCCTTTGCTCAAATGTTTCTTACCCCACCCCAGCCAAGTATTTATACAGTTCATCTATTTTCTCTGAGCAGACAGTTTTTGTGATAAGTGCAAGATTCTGTTTGACTCTGTCCGGCCCACACAAAAACCCTAAAGATGAACAGATGAACATTCAGTCTTTATTGTTTAAATGGAGGAAGAGCAGTCATTCCCACAAAAAGCTGCTCCAGTTTTGAAATACCCCTTTAGGGGACAGAAGCTGTGGAAACCTTTTAGGGTAGGAGATAAGTGTGGAAATTAGTTTTAAAAATGTATATGTGAATTATATGCAAGAATCTACAATGGCTTCAAACTACAAGAAAGGAGATTCCACCTGAACATTAGGAAGAACTTTCTAACAGTGAGAGCTGTTCAGCAGTGTAACTCTCTGCCCGGGAGTGTGGTGGAGGTTCCTTCTTTGGAGGCTTTTAAACAGAGGCTGAATGGTCATCTGTTGGGGGTGCTTTAAATGTGATTGTCCTGTTTCTTGGCAGAATGGGATTGGCCCACAAGGTGTCTTCTGACTCTATGATTCTATACCAAACTAGCTAGCACTAAATGTGGAGGAGTAGGATTATACTAAAATGTTACTTTTTTGGCCCATTAAAGTGTACTATGTCAAAGAGTTAGAATGGTATCGTCTTTACTGCGGGAGATAAACTACACAATTCATTTGTGAGTTCAGTTTTCCTGTGTATTGCCACATCTTAATTTTTTTTAAAAACCAGGTTATCTCATCACTTCTCAATTTTCATCTTTGTTTTAGGTAAAGTTTCTTTCAAATCTGTTTTTAACATCAGTGGGGCCTTTAGCTTTTTTATTATAGTTTTGACTTAGGAATAAATATGTGATATTTTAATCACACTGATAAATCCAAGTTGTTATACTTCCTTAAAACTATGGGTGTAAACATTGTTTTCAGTGGAGAAAGTCTTCAAGTTTTGCTGCAAGAAAAGTTTCTTGTGGTTTCCTTGGATCATTGTATGTTAAGATTGCTGTCTTAACTGGAACATTTTGTTTGTGCCCTTTAATGAATGATGTTAGCATAGAAAGGCTTTCCTGACCTCCAGAATACAAATGACAATAGGCTTGCTCCATTGCACTTATGGTGCAGCCTGACCCAGTCCTTACAGCTGTGCCTTTAGCAGGGCCCTAAACTGCAAGAATTAATAGGTGACATTTCTCTTTACACTGTGAAAGATCTCACTTTTAATTCCTGCAGATCAAACTTTGATTCCCAGGTTTGGTTACAGAATCTGGTTCAGACACAGGGTGTATCTACATTGTAGAATGAATGCAGATCAACCCCATGCTTTTGCATCATGGGAGTTGCACTTTTACAAGACCCTTAGACACCAAACAACAACTCCCATTCTCTGTAGCACTGAGCAGTTAAAGTGGTGTCAAACTGCATTGATTCTACAGTGTAGATGCAGCCAGTCACCATAGTGTGTATGTGGGCATATATGGCTACCAAAGTGGTTCTCTATAGATTAAATTGCAGGTGGATTATATAGTAGTAGTAGTAGTAATAATAATAATAATGTTGACATAAGCTGATTTCCTCATGTATTGGCTTATACTAAAACCCTGTCTCTCTCTTCCTGCTTCAGTGTTTACATGGATACTGGTAGGCATCTCCTACAAGATTTTTACCACTTCCAACAAAGCTTTGGTCAAAGATGTATAAACAACATATTACCTTAAGCCTCATTAACACAACTTGTCTTTAGTGCATTTTACCATTTGGGTTGACTCCTAATCATTGCAAGGCAAGAGAAACATTTCCATATGCTCTATTCATATTCTGTGTCTGACAGGCTGGCTTTCCCACTAGCAACCAGCAAATACGTTGTTATTTGCTATAGCACACTCTGAGATGGTGTACATTTGACCCCTCTGCCAGCATACTTCTTAGAACAGCAAAAGAGACCTTTTTCGTGATTCCCCAGTGCCACACCTGAGATTCAGTCATCCAGTATTGAAATTACACTGCCCTAGGAGAATATTTGAATTTGCCAACCCCCAGGGAGCCAGTCCATGCCTGCAGCTACAGTCAGCTTGTACTGAGTTGTAGCCAATTCAGACCGAATTGAGCATGGCAAAGCAGAATAAGAATGCTCCCCACAGAGTTAATATGTTGACAAATACATTCCAATATAAGTCATCCCAGTGCTTTAATATAGAATGGTTAATCCTGACCTTCTGCCCCTTTCCTCGACAGAATGCTAACATATATCAATACAGATCTTGTTGAAAGGTCCAAGAGGGTAAATTTGCCTTTGTGTTAGAACTTACTTAAGGATTAAAGAGAAGACCTTGGAAAGAAGGAATGGAAGATAATTTGGAAAAGAAGTAGTGAAAGTCTGCTACTCAGAATATTTCTTATTCTTTTTATTCAGAAAAAGGAACACGCATAGTTCCTTCTTGTAAGCATCTCTCTGAATTATGCAGCCTGGTTGTTTCTTTAGCCAGTTAGTCATAGACCCCAAGAGGGCTGAAAGGAAGAATGTTGAATTGTTTTGTTTTGAAATTTTAACAGAATGAGGAACTTGGCAGCAGTGTTCATTGAAGATGTTTTCCTTCTCTTTTCTTTATAAAAAAAAATCACCACCGCCACAGATGTTCCTGTCACTTCAACTCCAGTCACCGCTTTCTACCGTGGCTGCATGACGGTGAAAGTTAACAAGCAGACTTTGGATCTGGATGAAGCTCTCTACAAGTCCAATGACATCACATCTCATTCTTGTCCTCCGATAAAGACTGTCCAATAGAAGCCACAGCAACACATGTCAAAGATGTATATTCCAAAAGTTTCGATGCTTTCCTTTTATACATATATATATATATATAAAGATATAAATTATTCAGACTTCCAGCACTGCGTGTATAGACCTTTTGAACACTGAAGTTATGTAGGAGCTACTGAAACGTCAGATTAATTATTGAAATATTTCTTTGCTTGGGAGGGTTTAAGATGTGTAATATATTTGTAAATAGTTGAAAAGACTAATGTTATTAACCCAAAGCTGCAAATTATTGCCTAAAGCGTGTGGTGAAGAGGCAGAGCATATCTGTCATGTGACAACTGGTAATATATTCTGAGTGGACTGGAAGATTTAAAATTATGTATTTTTTTATTACCAAATGCTGCTTTCCTGACTTACAAAATAAGAAAAAAATAAAACAAAAAACTTTTTTTTGAAATAGTTGAAATAAGAATAGTTTCTGTTCTGGGTGGAGTTTTATTTTTTGTTTTGTTTTTGCTACCATATTGTTTGATTATAGATTGGACAGTTAACCCAGTGTGTCCTGATGGCGCAATGGGTTAAACCCTTGTGCCAGCAGGACTACTGATTGAAAGGTTGGTGGTTCAAATACCGGAAGTGGGGTGAGCTCCCGTCTGTCAGCTCCAGCTTCCCATGCGGGGACACGAGTGAAACCTCCCATAGGATGGTAAAACATCCAAGCTCCCCTGTGCAACGTCCTTGCAGATGGCCAGTTCTCTCACACCAGAAGCGACTTGCAATTTTTCAAGTAACTCCTGACACACACACAAAAAATTATATGAAAGATTAGTTGATTCATTAACCGATGACTAGTTTCCCATTCAGATTGCAGAAAACCTATGTGTTTTCCATTTGTCCATGGCTTTTGGAACAAAAATGGTAAATAGTGGCTACTGCAAGAAGACAGAAATGTATCGACACAAAATAGTTCTAAGTTTTGCTAATATGCTGATCATTATCAATATTTGAAATTGCACCAATAATACAGGAACCGCACTTGTTTTGTTTTTGTTTTAATATTGCAAACAGGTTGTTGTCTGGGATGGTTAGCTGGTCCAGAGAACTTCCCCAGCATCTTTCCTTGGGCGCTCTCACAGTGCACCACAAACACAATATCATACTTCAAGGACTGAAGCCATGAGAACATCCCTTTCATAATGCCTTTCTTTCCCATGTGCATGTGGTCCTGATGCCTAGCAAGCCAGAACTACATTATCAAAAAAGCACAACAAATGCTTAACTACCATAAGCCAAATTTATGTTCCACAGTTAGAGCCTCCCTATTCTCCAGAAAAAAGATGGTAGGTCCTGCTTAACCTAGCTAAGAGCTTGATCTGGAGAAGCAGACAAATTTCTTTGGATGTAGGTTGTCTTCATGAGAAAAAGTGGTCAGGATTCTGTATCAGGAGCCAGGATGGTATACTGGGTTGAGCATTGGACTATGGCTCCAAAGAACAAGGTTTGAATCCTAATCAACCATGAAAACTCACAGGGCAAATCACTCTCTCTCACTCTGAAAACCAGTTGATAGGTTCGCCTTAGAATTGTTACAAGTCAGAACAACTTGAAGGCACACTACATTGATAATCTGTATCAACTGCTTAGTTAAGTTGGTTATGGGGAATTACAATTGTGACCATGGTGTTGCAATGATGACTAAATAAAGATCGTGCATATGGAACACTTACCTAGATTTACTCATCCATAACTTCCATATTCACGATTGCTTAGTCACAATTGTAAAATTGCTATGCCGTAACCCTCTCCCCCTGCAAAAAAATAAATAAATAAAAATTGCCAAGCTTCAGCTGAATGGGAAGAAGGCAGCCTATTCTACCAGTGATCGGACCATGGGTGAATTGTGCTTCCATCAGGCTGTGATGGATGGGATCAGACCAGGGGAGTTACTTAAGTATAATATGGTCAGTATTCTGAATCAATTACAGCACTTATTTACATAAGCCCCTGATGGCGCAGTGGGTTAAAGCACTGAGCTGCTGAACTTGTTGACCAAAAGGTAGCAGGTTCAAATCCAGGGAGTGGAGTGAGCTCCCGCTATTAGCCCCAACTTCTGCCAACATAGCAGTTTGAAAACACACAAATGTGAGTAGATCAATAGGTATTGCTTCTGTGGGAAGTTAATGGTGCTCCATGAAGTGATGCCGGCCACATGACCACGGAGCTGTCTATGGACAACGCCGGCTCTTCGGCTTAGAAATGGAGATGAGCATTAACCTTCAGTGTCGGCCACGGCTGGACTTAATGTCAGGGGAAAACCTTATTTACATATATTGACCATAATCTTTATTATGAGGCTAGTCTGGTTTCCTTGGAGAATGTGCAGATAGACTGTTAGCAATGAGTGTCACACTGAGATTAAGTAAAGGTAAAGGTTACCACTGAGATTATCTAGTCATGTCTGGCTGGGGGTTGGTGCTCATCTCAATTTCTAAGCCAAAGAGCCAGCGTTGTCCATAGACATCTCCACAGTCATGTGGCCAGCATGACTGCATAGAGCACTGTTACCTTAATCTACTCACATTTCCATGTTGTCAAATTGCTAAGTTGGCAGAAGCTGGGGCTAACAGCGGGAGCTCACCCCTCTCCCTGGATTTGCGCAACCAACCTTTGATCTATAGCAATGCATCTGTTTGCTTCAGTAGCTGTTTATTGCAACTGATTTTAAGATTATATGAAGATATGGAAGGGAAACGGAGTTATTGCATTGTAAGTTTATCTCTCCAGTATTAGTCAGAAATATTTGCTGGCCCTGAATTATTCAATTACCTCCCCATCATAAGGTGATTCACAAATGATTTTTTAAATATAATATGTGTTTTAATCTTGCTTGCTTCTAACAGTGAATTTATTTCAAACTAATTGTTTTCTCTTTGTTGTTAATTATATATTCTAGAGCAGTGCTACTCCAAAGTGCTTGTTTTTGGACTGGTGCCAGCCCCTAGGGCATCAGCTGCCAGTTTGTGGTGAATTTCTAGGAAGCTATGCAAGACAACTATAATATCAGTTCCTGACACGAGATGGGGAATAGGGGATTGATGGCCTCCTACATCAGATAGCTCAGGAAACACCGGTCTCAATTATGTAAAATACCCCCTACACCGCAGTTCATTCATGACAAGGGTAGGAATCATATGGCCCTTCAGAAAGCAAGTGGTAAGGAATGCCAGGAGTTGCTGTTCAGCAATGTCTGAAGGATGGCATGATTCCAATCCTGTTTTAGATTCACTGCAAACTAATCTACAGGGAAAAAATAGCTTTTAAAATGTGACAGTTACTGAAAACAAGGCAGAAACAAAGCAAAACAATCCGAATGAGGTAATTGTGATATAAAATGTTTCACGTACGTATATTATATTGGAATATGAAAATTGTAGCATAGGGGACACTGGCAAATTTCTTTGCAATTTTGTATCATAGCTATACAGGCAGTCCGTCCCCTAGTTACAAACAAGATAGGTTTTGTAGATTTGTTCTTAAGGTGAATTTGTAAGTCGGAACAGGTACATTTTTAAGGGTGACTCCAGCCATACATATATAGAGCAGTGTTTTAGCCTACAACTCCCAAAACTCCCAGCCATTTTACCAGCTGTTAGGATTTCTGGGAGTTGAAGACCAAAACATGTAGGGATCCACAGGTTGAGAACCACTGATATATTGGGGGGGGGGGGAGAGAGAGAGAGAGAGAGATTTGGATAGTGTAAGGAAGGATTAACACTCATGTGGCATTTGTTTTGCTGTCTATAGACCTGTTCAGAAGTTTTCACTTTCTTTCCCTGGGATAATTGGATTTGGGGGGGGGGGGGGGGAATGGCTTGTTGTGCAAAGAAGGATTGGTGAGAAAGCTTCAGTTGAGATACCTTTCCTTATGATAACTCTTTCAAGAGTGAATTTCCCTTTCGAGGGATAAGTCTCTCACACTTCCTGTGGTCTCACTCCAGTTCTTAACTAGGAGTTGTATGCGGCATTGAATTTTACCAAACTGTAAGCCGCTCTGAGTCCCCTTCAGGGTGAGAAGAGGATAGAAATATAGTAAATAAGTAAATAAATTGGATCTTTGTAAATTTATTCTTCGAGCCTGACACATAATCCCAGCAATTCAGACACAAATACAAGCAGTCCCCGAGTTACAAACATCTGATTATAGAAAAAGTACTTGTTCTGACATATACAAATGCAACTTAATAACAAACCTAAATAACCTATATTGTTTGTAACTTGGGAACAGCCTGTATGTGCCTCTTGCTTTCTGCTTCTCATTTTTCGTACACCTTATATAAAGGTTTGTTGCTGTTGCTGTTTGCCTTCAAATAATTTCTCACGAGGTTTTATTGGCATGGTTTGTTCAGAAGGAGATTGTTCCTGCCTTCCTATCAGGATGGGAGACAATGACTTCTCCAAGCTCACCCGGTGGAAGACCACTCTAAGTGGGAATTTAGAGTGGTCTCCCAGAGTCCTAGTCCAACACTCTAACCACCATGCCATACTCACTCTCTACATAAAGCTAACTAATATAGTTTTTCCTGCTTTAGTTAAACTGGATGGATCTTTAGTGTGATCCAGCACAGTTGTTTTCTGTTCCGCTGTATGTTTTCCTGTCACCTTTGCATATACCAGAGGTGGGAATTGTATGGGCAATTGCCATCATTTCTCATGTTCAGCTCTTTTGGCTAGGGCTGTTGAGCTTGCAGTCCAGCAACGCTGAGCAACACATGATTCCCAACAATTCTTATTTCCTGATTATTTTCTAATCTTCACTGTTTCCTTCTGTTTCTAGGACTCTTTGTCTTCAGCTTCTGCATTACCAACTTAGGCGATCCCTTGTAGCTCGAAGGTGATTGTCTTCCAGATGTGGTGTCTTGGCGGTGTGTCCATAGGTGGCTATGGAGCCTTATTCTTGATCCACATGTTCTCCCACAGTGAGGACATCAGTTTCCAGATGGAAGGCGGTCCTGGTCAGGATTAGCTTAACGTGCCTTCCTCTTGGCACATTTCTCCCTCCATTCATGCCTCTTTGAATTCTGCAGCACTGCTGGTCACTTCTGACCTCTGTTTAGAGTGCTCAAGAGCCAGGGCTTCCCAGTTCTTGGTGTCTATGCCACAGTTTTTGAGATTGGCTTTAAGCCCACCAACACTTTAAACTACAGCAATGGTTCTCAACTTGGGTCTCCAGATGTTTTTGGCCTACAACTCCCAGAAATCCTAACAGCTGATAAACTGGCTGAGATTTCTGGGAGTTGTAGGCCAAAAACATCTGGGGACCCAGGTTGAGAACCACTGAACTAGAGACAGTCAGTCAGTAGCTTGAGGGCTCAAACCAGTTTCCTTTGGAGTAGATGCTGAAACCAAAGTCACTGTGCTTTTCCATTATGAACCTCATTCAAAGGACTCTATCCTATACACCACCTCTCTCTGATTCGTATTAGAAATATTAACAGAGCCCCCTTACAATGTACCATCATTAATCACTGTAAGACTGGTTGAATTAGTAGCATATGGAAAAGATAGCTTTATTTTCAGTAGCATTGAGTACAATACAGCACAAGCCATTCAGACAAGAGACTAAATCAGACTCTCTCTTTAAATACTCCAATCCTTCAATACTTATCCTGTGGGAATGGGGGTTTTTTAATAGTAAACCAGGATTTTCCTGTCTCTCTTTTCTGCAACTTGCATGGACCAAAAATATGATTACATATATTGCACACAGTATATTTTATTGTAAAATAATTGTCACACTCTTTTGGAAGATATCTTCACTCAAAAGAAGATATTAAATGAATACTAAGAAGAAAAGCTTCTTCGCCTCACTAAGCTGGTTATTTGTAAGTACATCACAATGTAAGTTCATAACAGGAAGGAAAATACCCAACTGCCTGTTATATCTAAGAAAGTGAAATTAAAGGGACACTTACATTGACCACTTAGGTCAGTATGAAACCAGTAGAGAAGGAAGCGATTTCTGTATGTTGATGAGTCCATATAAAGTCCTGGAATCAGTTTGAGGCCGGGATGGTGGTTATATGCAACACAGAAGCTAGCCTCGAACCAGTTCCAGGATCAACAGTATTCACAGCTCCATGGCTATGGAGAACTCAGGTGTTTGTTTTTTTAAAACTTCCCCACCCCAATTTAGATGTGAGGATCGCTGGAATGCCTGTCACTTAATCGGTTTCACCATGCAATGTTGTTTACACTCAAGTGCACTGATATGCTTTATGGGTTGTATTTTAGAGCATCCCAACCTTGCTTATCCCAATTCAAAGCTCTTAATGTACATTGATGTGCCCATTCGTGAAATGTTTCATCTAAACACCACACTATCAAGCTGCCTTCAAACTGGATTAATTGGTCAGTGTAGATTGTCCCTAAACATCCCAGTACCCTGATTCCACAGATGGAGTAGCTTATTTTACTGACCAAATGAACTGAATATGAAGTTTAGATATACATCATATTTACTAGCCTTTCTTGTGGGAACTGGACATTCCTGCCCTTCATATCATACAGGTGCTAATGTACATTAGTGTTTGCCACAAACCAGTGGCCACAGTCAATGGATGCACGTGGATATAATATTTAACTGGGTTTATTACCAGGAGGGGATGGACAAAATTCTGGTCAAGGGCCTCATATGTTAACCTACAAGTGTAATAGTGTGAAAACTAAAAAAAAAATCAACAAAAGGAAATTTTATTGTACAACAGGGTGCACAAGGAACAAAAGCTTTGTTCCAACATTAACATTTTCCCTCCTGCAACTGTAAGTGAAAAAAATGAAATTGGCAATATAGCAAGGGATGTGTAGTCCATGATCGTATCTGGAACACAGGGGTGAAGATGGACCTGAAACCTTCTTTTTTTTTTTTTTTTTTTTTTTTTTTTTTGCAAAATGTAATCTGCAGCCTCAGGGTCATACATGTCTACTGTACTCCCCACTCCACCCCACGGATGAGCATTATGCCTGATCTCAGGCAAAATGAAGTCACTCTTAAGTATGATCTGCAGTAATGGGGAACCGCATACTTGGGAACTGAAGTTGGACATCCTGTGATCTGATCTGGTTCTGTAAGTTTCCCCAGATGGCAGCATGACAGCATTATTGAATGGTTTCCCTGCTTTTCCATCCCTTCACTTCCTCACCACTGCCCCATTTTGAAAGACTGAAATGCTTGGTTTTGGCAGTAAAAGCTTTCAATCAACCAATATATCAATCAAAATGTATTCCCCGCCCCATCTCCCCATGGGGAGCTTTCAACTGAAATGTACCTGGTATTTTAGGTGAGACTATTTTGCCTTTGGCTTTACTCACTACTAGAATGCAGATCTTCCCCTCACCCCCACCCCCCAAAAAAACAACTCCCAACCTTATCTGGAATTCAGTCCAATCCTTAGGTTGAAAGACATTCTTGCTTGAACCAAGACATCTTCAAAATTTCATTCAATGAAATGTCAAGAAGAAAAGTGAAGAGTAGTTGCAATATTGATATACCACTATTTTTGATACATCTGAATGTAGCCATTGCCTTCCTAGTGTCGTGCATTCCCTGAATCGAAAGCCTGCTGGATTTTTTTCCTTTTGGTTTGCATGTGTTCAGATTGTGGTCTGGGAGCATAATTGCTGAAATGATAACTGACACTATGCAATATTTGATGGACTCCACTAGCAGTTACGTTTTCCTGTTAACCATTATTTTGAATTAAAGTAGAGAGATACTATGCCAAAAAATTAGATTTTTGAAAGTCAGCTCACCTGGATAGCACAGATTTTTTAACAGGGGTCATTTTCTTTTAAACTTATTATCTCTTGACAATCTCATAGCTAGGGGATGTATGGTGGAGGCTTTTCACCTGACAGGAAATAGGCAGGTGTGTACAATGGAGGGGCATTGGGAGGAAGGCCATAAGAAGAGCTTGTTTGCGATGGAGGCTGGGTGTCATCAGATAAGGATATATCAGTAGATGAGGATGTTGGAAAATTGCTGGTAGGCTGTAGCGAGACAAAGAAAAGGGGTTTCACATATTAGTCACAAACAGAACTCAAAAGTAACATTAAACACACAGGCATATGTAATAAACGGAATTTAAATATCACACCAACCTGTACTTGCTTGAATACATACATATATGAGCTTTCAATTTCTCCCTCTTCCAGGATTGATTCCAATTGTACAATCTTGATTCTGGGTCTTGTACTAAGCACATTGTACTCCCCATATATGTGTTATATTGTAATAAAAATAAACAGCTTAGTTCAGGATTTCACAAACAGAGTTCTCTAGAACTCTAGGGTTCTGCAGGAGATACTGACTCGAGGGGGGGGGGGATATTGTTTAAGCTATACATCAGTGGTTCCCAATCTTTTTTTGACCAGGAACCACTCTTCAACATTAGTACCAAAAGGGTTACAAATCCGTTTTTGCTCAACTTTAGATTCTGTTTGGTTATCTGGGGTGCTGATTCAGAAAATTGCATTGGATAGACCACATCAGCTCTAGTTTCTGATACAGAATATATGCCATCGAGTAGTTGCCATATGCTCACCCACAGAAAACCATATTTAATAAGCCTTGGCACTGTAATAGGGTTTTGCAAGATCAGTCATTTTTGTTGCAACTGTGTACTAATGGTGAGGCCGTGGACCTTATTTTAGTTCTTGCAGACCACTGGTAGTCCATGAACTGCAGGTTGGGAACCATTGCTGTACATTTTAGTTGGTAATCAGCACTGTAGTTATGCATCTGCAACCTTAAGTTGTGGTCTTGAAACGTATCTGTTTTCAGTAAAACTATGAACCTACATAATACTAAACCAGACCACCTTAGGAAACAGCTGCTGGATTAGGTGAAGGAGGTCCATTCTGACTGGAGATTGTAGTGTAAGGTTTCCACCACCCAGCTATTAGTATGTGAGGTTGTGACAAATAGTACGAGGACCCCTTTCACAGGTCTTTCACAACCTTACTTACTGGAAGGAAGGTTTTGGAAATGTAATTCATCTTGCGCCCCAGTCTCCAGCTGAAGAGAGCTCCTTTGCTGGATCCAGCAGTTGTATCTTAAGCGGGTTCTGGAGGAGACCAGGGCATGAGACATTATTTAGTTAATATCTTTAACTAAATAATCAATCCAGGATAATTTTTATCCTGGATTGATTATTTTCATGAGACCTGAAAATTATTTCAAGGTTTCCTCCAGATTAAAAAGTTTAAATGAATGAATTGAATGAGATAGTCTAAATGAATTGTTGCATTTGCAGGCACAAATAAGCTTTTCATGTTCAATTTAAAATGTATGTCATATGGACCAGAAAACTATTTTGAAAAGAGACACCATCAATATTAACCTTTGGCTCCAGATCTGAAAAGCCACATGTTTACATATACAAAGTCCCCTTATTAAAAACAGAATCCTGGAAAGCTGTATAGAAGACTAGCTGGCAAGTTAGTACAAAGAAACACAGCCGAAGTCCTTCTGTGCTCTACCTGAAGGGGTAAGTGATAGGAGGAATAATGAGGAACAGCTGCTGCAGAAGGACAAAATCCAGCGTATGTCAAAATCTGCTGAGCAGGATTGTAAAGAATCTGTGGCAGTGGAGCAGAGTTGAAGGTAACATGGGGAACAGGTACCTGTGGAGCACAAGAGGTGAATTCGTTTTACATATTTTCACATCCTAACATCGATATTAACGTTCCTATCAGTAATAGGACCAATAATCTACAACGCTATCGCAAAATGAATCCAGTGGCAAATAGTGGAACAATCATTTTTATTGTCTACTTTCATCTTTGTTTTTGTATCTTCTAGATGCATGATATATACTTTGAATATCAAATCGAGATACAAGCTTTCCTCTTTCCTCTGAACATACTATCTCACATGTTTATAAATGATTCTTGGGAAACATGGGTTAGAATCTTCCCAGTGACTTCAGCTGGTGCAATCATAGATTGTGCCAGCGTAAGTAGAAAGGAGACATCTAATACCTCTAGCTTTTCCCAGGCTGTGTAGTGGAAGCCAGATTGTGCCAGGAATAGCTCTATTCCTCATTGACCCAATTAGTAGATCAATAGGAACTGTCCATGGGATAGCACTGGGAGACCTCTGTTGTGACATATCCTCCTTTCCGGGCACTCCTGTTTCTTTCCATCTCAAACCTCTGGCCTCTACTGTCTACCAGTGGAAAATAGCATGTTGGAGATGCAAAAAAGCAAAGTTTCAGATTGAATTATCAGGCTACATCTTAAGGACCACCTATATGTACATGCAGTTTCAGTGGGCTAGTGAATGAATAGGCAGGTCACATTGGGAAGTAAGCAAGAGAACCAGTCAACGATAAGTGATGGTCACAGTTTGCATAAAATCGTATTTTACAAATTAAAGATACAGCTGTTTTTTCAGGCTGAGCTGTACCTCCTTCCCTATGCATCTAAACTAGGCATGGCAAAACTTCCAGGTGTTTTGGACTTCAACTCCCACCATTCCTAACAGCCTACCAGCTGTTAGGAATTGTGGGAGTTATGGGAGTTGAAGTCCAAAACAACTGGAAGGTCAAAGTTTGCCAATGCCTGATCTAAACCCTAGTCTTCAAACCAAGAATTCTTAAGCTATCTGATGTCAGGGACCAGCAATTGATTTTTTTTCCAGGGTTACCAGGGATTGGTACTGTGGTCCCCAGAATAAGGGAATACCAAAGGGCTTGAACCCCCTATCCTCAGAATTAATTACTCCTTCTCCCTGAAATTATAAAGCAAGTTCTGACCATCAAGTGGTTGGTAGCAAGAAATACTAAGACAATGATTATTGTTGAGTTCTCTCAGGAATAATATAGACTACATGCAATCTATTCTATGTAGACATCTTTGCAAGTAAGCTGCATAAGGAGGAACTTATACATGCAGTCCTCAATTTACAAACAAGATAGGTTCTGTAGGTATGTTATTAAAGTAAATTTGTATGTGGGTCAGAACGGATACATTTTTAAGTGTAACTCCAGCCAAATAGGGAAGAGTTGACACCCCTGTAATGTTTGCTTTCCTGTTTGGTGTCCCTGTTTGGTAGATTTCACCTCACTACCTGTCCCTGTGATAGCTGGGTTTTGAAAAAAATTGGCTTGTTGTGGAAACAAGGATTTGTGATAAAGCTTCAGTGGAGACATCTTTTCCCCATGATAATTCTTCCAGGAGTGAATGTTCCTTCTCTCACTTTCTGTTATCTCAGCCCTATTCTTAACTATGAGTTGGGTGTAAGTTGGATGTTTGTAACTTGGGGACTGCCTGTATTGTGCTTGTTAAGAGTCCTCATATTTAAGTTTTTTTCTGTGGCGATGGATGGAAAGGTAATGTGCAGGGAAGAACCTATAAATAGGCAGAACTAATGATAACTTCCCAACTCAAAGACAGTCCTGGTGTCACTCACAGCATCTCAGATTAGAACCTAATGGATTGCAGACTGATACAGGCCCATGGGTTACTGATTTGGCTATCCCTGGTCTTGAGGGCCCAATATGAATTGGAAAGAAAACACTGTCATGCTACATTGAAAAATCCCTTCAGAATGAAATGCCACAAGGACTGCAAGACTTACCACATCTTTAAATGCCCCAAGTATGGCTGCTGTGACTATGCCAAGAAACAATCCAATGATGTTCAAGACAGTAGAAGACCAGAGCAGACGATACAAGTGAACCACATCCTGACAGCTATTCACACCAAGGAACTCATAGTAGCTGGTTGCATGCTCTGAGCTGGTGAGACGGAGGGATTGGCATCAGCAGCAAATTCATATGGTATTCTACCCAATGCAATGACCAAAGCCCTCCCTCCTCCTGAAGCCAAATGGCTGCTCAGTGCCTTGCAGTGAGCGGACAGGATCAGAAAAGCATCTAGCTATTTCATGTAGCCAGATACGAAATTATTACAACAGTGCTAAGACCTCAAGAGGACTCCAGCAGACCTCAGTGCTGAAGTAATTATTTGTATCTATAATGACATTGATAAATGTGTCTGTGATCTTCCAACCGGTCTACAAAAGGCACAGAAAGGCCATGTGAGGCTGTATACTAAATCCAGAGAGAGGTATATACCTCAATATAGTATCTGTATGCAGAACTACTATGGTATACTGAACCATACAGGATCAGAGTCAATATATGCAACATGGAGTTTAGGTGTAATGGTTGGTGGAGTTTCAATTCCTATGTTCAAGCATTGTGGAGTCTGCTATTTACTGCTGATCAGAGAGAATGAGCTAGAATTTCAAAATCAGAATATAAAATTCTCTTTGATATTCAATATATACATAACCAATGTCTCCTTACCTGTTATCCCACACAACAACACCTTAACAACCATTAGCCACATCTGGCAATTTGGATACAAGAAGTAGGAAGCTTGCAGCACCACTCCAGTGAGAAAGACTCTTTTTGGTGGGAGGGAGCTAGAAATGACTCTTTGTTTCCTGATCCACAGTTGAACAGATGCCCTTCACCTGTTGCAGCTGCTGGCTGTTAAGGTGGGCTATAATATATACGTGTGTATTGTCAAAGGCTTTCATAGCCAGAATCACTGAGTTGCTGTGAATTTTCTGGGCTGTAGCATGCTTCTAGAACATGGCTATACAGCCCAGAAAACTCACAGCAACTCACTTATATTTATAAGAATCAATACAGAAATATTGTGAATCCATAACTCTAGGATATAAACCCATAAGTGTAACATAGAAAGTCAGCCAATCTTTTTTTTACAAAACTTTTAACAGCTTGAGCAGTAGCCCAAATAAGCAATGACAAGAGTGTGCACAAAATCTGGGTTGAATGTGAAGCCAAGAGTTTACTGGAAAGTTAAAGTGATCAATTTTTCTTTGACAACAAAATTCACAATGCTACTTTTCATCTGGCTTTCCCACCCCATGCCTCCTTTTTTGATCTGTTACAGAACATGACATTTCTGGTACTAGAGCTGGCATGCACATCTGTGGGGGAAGATGTTTTTGAATGAAAGCATGCAGAGCAAGCAAAAAAGAATAATGAAATCAATGCTTGTGGCTGCCATTAAAAACATGTGAATTGCAATAGAAAGTGCCAAACGGGTGTATTAGACTGGCTCACTACCACCAGATATGTATTGGAGAGCCAGCTAATACTCTTGGGAAGTGTTGTTCTTGATCCCAGTTCATGAAGAACATTATAAATACTTGCTTGGTATATGAATATGCATTGTGAGTAGGAAGACTCCTCCTCTTCCCACTTTATAACTGCTGAGGGAAGACTTTCCCTGGTAATAGCCTCTTTGCAAGACTTTGGGTTTGTCACATTCCTAGGATTGCATTAGACTGTTTTCCTTTAGTGGGAGAAGAAGCTAATCTTAGAAGCTGACTATTTCAGAAAAAAAGATCCGTACTCCCCACTCTTTTCCAATTCTGGTTTATAGCCATTCTTACTGTAAAAGTGTGTGTGTATTTGCTTTCACTGTTAATGCATTTTATGATGCATTTTTTAAAAACTCACATTTTGTTTCACAGTTTTCAGGGGGAAATGTTGTTTTTCTAGTGCGTCTATCTGGATCAGTGATAAGAGTCAACATATCATGGCCTTCACCCCTGAAAAAACAGGACTATGGAAAAATAATGTGAATTGCACCTGATTTATTTTGCTGGTGTAAACAAACCCTTAAGCCAGAAGGAACTTCCCAACCAACAGATCATAGATACTTACTTTTCACAGTTGTACAAATCACAACAGTAGCATGTGTTACTCCTCACTTTCAGCAGACACTTGCTGTTTAAGGTGTAACACGTCACCTGAAGGAAAAGGAAATACAAAAAGAGCTTTACTCTGGCTAGTAGACATTTTGAACACTAGTTCACATGCAAACTCTATGATTGTATCTATTTTGCTCTGGATTAACAGTAGCTACTGTATTTTCTGGCCTTTAAGATTAAATGAAGGGGGGGGGGGTGATGACATTTCTACATTTTGTGTGGGGGGGGGGGGGCTCCTGGCCGCATTCTGGGTAAAATAATATGTTTCCATTTTTTCCCCCACAAAATAAATTTGGCACTAAAATACATTTTAGGGATGTACAGGGTGAGACTCAGGTCGCTTCTAAACCACCATATAAAATCCAGATTATCAGATTTGTACTAGATTATCTGACTGTGTGGACATATATAATCCAGCCCAAAGCAGATAATGTGGATTATCTGCTTTGATAGTCTGGGTTATATGGCAATGTAGAACAGACTTCAGAAGACACTTTAAAAATAGCTTCCTGTTGTTCAAAAGGGCTTCTCTTTGGCCTAAAATATCCCAGGAGGGTCCACAAAATATGGCAAAGTAGAAAACTGGGAGCCCATAGGTGCAGAACAATTTACACAAATAAAATCTGTATTGGACAATAGCCAGGGATTGGGAAAGGTAGGGACAGTGACTATAAAGCAGTAATGGACAAAAAACAGGATACAGGTTAGCAATCAGGAAAAGCATACAATAAAAAGAACAAAAATATTTCTTCAGTATGAGATTTCAATCAGAACTCCCTTTGCACATGATGACTCCTGATCTTGGCTCCAGAACAACAACAAGAGTCTGAATACAAAATACAGACATTCTTGGACTATGTCAATTCATTACAATGGAGAGTTTTGGTTGGGACAGGGATGGGGCAGGGGAGAGCAAAGTAAACCAGAATTAACATAGCCTGCGTACATATGACAATATGCTACTCAATAAAAACATGCTCATTAAAAAATAGTTTCACCTAAATCCAAGGACCATTACGCAACAAGAATGAAACGAGAATAGTTTTGTCTCCAAAGCAAATATGCCTGCTACAAATAAAATATCTAGGCTGTGTGTGTGCTCTAGGTTTGGAACATGAATCTCCCAGGGACACAGTAGGGAAGCATGTCTGCTACTGGTCACCTTGTAAAGAGCCTTTCCATTCATCATCTGCAGACTGAGTAAATAACATGAGTTTACCTCTGTCTGGTAGGCATCATATAGGAATCCTACTCCACTTGAGTAATACTGGCATCTCTTATTATATAAAGGTCTAGGCTCCTGCAAGATGAAGAAGAAGAAAAACAAATTACCGCAATTTCAGTTTTACTAATGCTGCAATAAGACCATTGACCTAATTTCATATTTCCCCCTCCACACATACACACTCACTAAGTCCACTGCCAATTTTTCAGTTATAAAGTCCATTTAGCTAATTAGACAGCCATGAAATACTCTGCCATATGTTTCCTTTCTAGCATACATTTCTTGGCTTGGAAGTAAGTTAGCGCTGGTTATGTGTTGCAAGAAGGATTATGTGCATTGGAAAAATAAAGAACTATGGCTGGATCTGGAAAACCTTCCCTGAACAATAAGCACTGCACTCATGGAAAGTGTGTCTGCCAATTGAGCGAGTAACATGTGCAGAGCCTATCTGATGCAATTAAAAATAACTTAGCAATTATCCAGCACTTATATGGTATATTTTTACCATTTGATGCTGCAGCCAAATGGACCAAATCTATGAGCTATGGAATGTTTCCTAACTAGACTGTCCACAAAGTACTTTCTGGAAAGCTTTATTTTGAAAACACAATGAATAATGTGCTCCAATGTGTATGCATCAGAAGAGTTCTTACATTGTGTCATCAATGTGTTTTTAAATGCATTGCTTCACTTACAAACATACACAACTGTTGGTCCCTAATAGAGAGATGTCCACATTTTCAGGGCTAAGACTCTTCTTTACCGTTCGTTGTTGGGTGCTTCGAGTCATTGGCAACCCTAAGGAAAACCTATCACCAGGTCTTCTTACATTTCCAAATATTCACTGTTATGTAGACAAATCAACATTTGTATTATTGAATTGTACAGTATAATAGAAATTGATCTGCTGTACATATGTAGTGTCATGGATCTCCTGGGACTATAACCTAGGGAAACCGAGTCATGGTATTCAGTCAATCCTGTGATCACATTGTTTTGTGGCTTTCAGCAAGAATCAACATAGAAAATGCTATTGACAGATAACATACAATAATCACAGCAGCAGGTTTCTTTCATATTAATTTATTATTTACTTTACTTTACTTATATACCGCTGTTCTCAGCCCGAAGGCGACTCACAGCGATTCACAACCAATAAGAGCAGCAAAAATTCAATGCAACAGTATAAAAACAGTTAACAACTTAACACATTACATAAATTAGACAATTACTACAGTAACCAATCACTATCGTCTCATCATCAAAACCATAATCCAGATTCGTCATCCATTGTTCCATTCCTATGTTCATTACCAATCATTGCACTAGTTATTCGAATGCCTGCACAAACAGCCAGGTCTTCACTTTTTTGCGGAATACCATTAGAGATGGTGCTAGTCTAATGTTCGTGGGAAGGGCGTTCCACAGCCGAGGAGCCACCACCGAGAAGGCCCTATCTCTCGTCCCCACCAGCCGTGCTCTGGTCTCTTAGGCCCCTTCTAAACTACCATATAAAATCCAGGTGATCTGCTTTGAAGTGGATTATATGGCAGTGTTGACTCATATAATCCAATCCAATGATGTTCAAGCTGCATTATATGCAATGCAGTTTTTCAGATGGGTCTGAAAAAGAACTTGCATGTTTACAAAAGATGGTCCTAGTTTTGGAACTGTTCAAACAGGCTCACCCACATTCATCCTATATTAAAGGTACAAATAAATGAATAGGGGCTGGTTGCAGATATTGTTGTTCCTAGTGGGAGGTGTGATTTGGGAACTTATCTTCAGCTTGGAAGCAACTTCAATTCGGACCAATCACACAACACTTCAGAACACAGATAAAAGGCCGACTTCTTATTTCAAAGGGCCCTTCCAGACAGGCCCTATATCCCAGGATCTGATCCCAGGTTTTCTGCATTAAACTGGATTATGTGAGTTCCCACTGCCAGATAATCTGGGATAAACAGAAAACCTAGGATCAAGTCCTGGGATATAGGGCCTGTCTGGAAGGGCCCTTAAGACTTGAATGTCTTCTTCATTGAATATAATGGGGGAAAAACAATTCACGGCTATAAGAATTTTGGCAGAACTAGATGAAATTTGCAAAGCAGTTCTTTTTGAGGAGATAAAGTCTGCCAAATATTAGATTCTATGGCTTTTTTATTTAACCTGAGAAAAAAATGTGGTAAGGAAAAAAAAATCTGCATACATTCCAGTTAAGGTTCAGAACCAGATTTGGTTGTCCTGGATGCTGTGCTTTTGGAAGGGAAATACAGCATTGTGCTTCTGTTATTTTCCACAAGGGTTCTCAGTACCAAATCCTTGCATGCTCTAAATGATTAAGCAGAAATAATATATCTTCAGGCTGCATTATTGTTGTCTGTTGTTGGTGAACCTTTACCAGCGGCAGAGTAAATTGAAGTGTGTGGCTCAAGTAACGTTGCAGAGGTAAACTAGGGCGCCTTCTACAGTGCCATATAATCCAGATTATCAATGCAGATAATCCACATTATCTGGTTTGAACTGGATTATATGAGTCTACACTGCCATATAATCTAGATAATCTGGATTTTATATGGCAGTGTAGAAAGGGCCTAGGATGAGATGAGGGAGTCAAGCAGTCCACTGAATTTGGTGGCTATGTTTTACTTTCATGTTTCAAGATTTTCTAATTTATTAATCGAAATGAAGACTGCCATCAAGAAATCAAAAGGAGACTAATGTGGGGATTTGTAAAAAGACACCATGATGTTATGGATTGACTGGAAAAGCATGTGTCAGCAGCTGATTGGCTGAGCATGCCAGGAGCCAAAATTCTGGTTGGCTCTAGCTTGCTGCTGAGAGAAATGGTTTTAACTGCCACTTTAACCTCAGAGAGTGACGAGAGTGCTGACTGGAAACAGCCAGGAAGGAAATGGCTGCCAATTCTCTGAGGCCTGATCATTTCTAAGGCATGAAGCACATTTTAAAGACTGTTTAAAACGACTGTTTATTCCCTCTGTTCTCTGTAAGAATTCAGAGAGACTGTTGTATATATTGTTGCTCCATTTGATCTTTTGAACTGAAGTAAGGTTACTGTTACTTGTTACACAAATCTGGCTGACACATTATTATACTGCAGGGTATATTTTGGTTCAGAAACAGTGGTAAAGCTTTTATTTATTTACATCTACCACCTCCAACAACTAGGACTTGGAAGGGCAGCTATGAAAGAAGTAGACAAGATCATGAAGTGTCAAGATAGATCACTGAAGAGTAAAGTTAGGATCATTTCTCATTTCTATGTATAGTTGTGAAATTTGGACAGGAAGAAAATCAATGTATTTGAAACACGGTGCTAGAAAATAATTCTGCTGATGCCGTGTAGTGCTTTTAAAAAGAGACAAATTAATGGGTTCGAGAGCAAATAAAGCCTGAACTCTCCCTAAAAAGCAGGATACCTAAACTGAGAATTGTTGTACTTTGGACATCTCATGAGAAGACGTGACTCATCAAAAAAGACAATAGTACTTTGCAAAATCGAAGACACTAGGAAAAGAGGAAGACAGTATTCCAGAAGGATGGATTCAATTAAGTAAGCTGGGAGTGCTAAAAGAGCAAAATTAACAAATCAGTTGTACATTTAGTATATGTAGGGTTGGCTAAAATGTATATGATGGTTTAATAACTTTTTGGAGGAAAAAGTTTGAGAAGGTTTTACACATAATGTAATTTTATTTCCTACAAATACTGCATATGATGCTATGGTACTGTAGATTACAAACCAAAAATAAAAATGTTATTAAATACGGAATGACCATTGTGACTTTTTAAACTACCCTGTATATACAGTATTTCAAAGTGTTAATTAATGCATTTCCAATGTTAGAAAGAGAAAGTCTGCCCTCTAGAGGGAGCCAGGTGTATCCTAGATGTACAATGTAAGACACTATGTATGTTTAGCCCACATCTATGATCCCCCAATCTCTGAGGATGCCTGCCATAGATGTGGGCAAAACATCAGGAGAGAATGCTACTGGAACATGGCCATACAGCCTGGAAAACTCACAGCAACCTAGTGATTCCGGCCATGAAAGCCTTCGACAATAAATTTCTAATTGTTAAAGTACATATTTAAGAAGCAATTAACGCTAACAAAACTTCTACAAAGCAAGTGGGTTGCAAGAAAGGTAAAATGCTATTTTAACTGCCATGGATCAATGCTATCAAATCATGGAAGTTGTGGTTAGGCAAGGTCTTGAGCGTTCTCTGCCAAAGAGTGCTGGTGCCTCACCAAACTACAACTCCCAGGATTCCACAACATTATGCCACAGCATTTAAAGTGGCGCCAGACTGCATTAATTCTACAGTATATATGCACCTATATGCACAAAGAATTCCTTAGATTGGTTGTGATTTAATTAGAGCATGTGTGTGTGTGTGTGCCTTGAAGTCATTGGCATGCCCCTTGATCAGCAGGGATCTCGCCCCACCATTTTAGAATCTAGGAGTTAAAATAGCCAATACTCCATAGAACTAGACACACATTTTCAAAACAAAAATATACCACAGTAATTGTGTGTGTGTGTGTATTATACATACACACACACACACACACACACACATATATATACACACACACACACACACAATAAAATATTCAACATATATATATAAACAATAAAATATTCAACCCAGACATATTTATCCATAGTTTAGGTATTCTTCCTAAAATAAAATTAAAAAATTAAAATCAAATCACACCACTTTAAACAAAAATATAAATTAAAAAAATACCTAAATTTTGAAAATGAACTAGCATTATTTTCCCATTAAGAATGATTGATTCTATTTTTTTTCTTTTTTCAAAACTATCATATGAGTCAGCCAATTATATTAATGACTCACCCAGGATGGAAATTATATTAAAATAATTAACTATGATTTTGTATCATGCAGCACTACAGAAAAAAGCAAATACAGTCAACCTTTTCCTCAGGGTGATTTGCTAATTTAATTGAGGAGAGGCAATGCATATTATATTGAAGATGATTTCTTAATACCATAGTATTTATCAAAGAAACAGTACATCTTTAGGGAAAGGTAATAAACAATATTGTTTTACGAAATGAGTTTTTCCTATAATATTTTAATACATACATTTAAATGGAAAAACAATAGTTTGTCCAAGGAAGAGCAAAGGTTCCAGTTTGTTTTGGGGGGCTGAGGGGTGGAATGAACTCTTTGAAAACAAAATCAATATTATTCTAACCCAAATATTCATTTGGCCTACTGCTTTATCATATGTTAGATGTCCTAGGAGAGGAAAAATATTTCTGGCATTTTTCTATTGTTTCAGACAGAGTTCACTAGGTAACATCATGAAATCAGGCCCCATTTACACTACCATATAATCCAGTTTGAACTGCATTATAATTGTCAGTGTAAACTCATATAATGCAGATTGAACAGTATTGAACTGGGTTATAGGAGTCTACAATGTCATATAATCCAGTTCATTGCAGTTAATCTGCCTTTGGCTTCGCTGAAGAAGAAAAAGGCAACGGGTCAATTCCATCGCCCCACATGCCATCACATGAGGGACTTCGCTCGAGTGGTGATGATCCGTTCTGGCTCCATTGGAGTAAGCACAATATGGCAGGCTTCCATGTTGGGAAGGAAGCATCGTACAATGCTTTCATTTCACTTGTGGATGAGACCTCCTCCAGAAGTCCTGCAAGGTGTCCATCCATCGCTGGACTGGTGGGGAAGTGTCCTAGGATACTTCCCAAACCCCGACTAATGAGGTGGTAAAGTCAGCTATTAAAAAGAGTACCACTGAAAACAACACACTTGTTTTTACTGATTTCTACAAAATTAATTCACATGGATTACAACTTGATAAAAAGAAAGAGAAAGAAAAGTATCTAATTTGTTTTATTGGCACATTCCTATATGTATTTGGTACTAAAACAAGTTACAATGGGATAGATAAAAATGCCAAGTGTATATATATTTTCAGAGGTTCAAAAGTTAAACTGAGAAACATCAGGCTCTCATGCTGAGACCTAGACTATTAAACTGTCTAGGATTTGCTCCTTATGTATTTTAAAGGTTCGCACACAGGATTTTGTGCCTTTAGACAATCTAGCATTGGCATGAAATATAAACCATCTTGGTTCTATGTTGTGTTGTGGTTTGAACATTGGACCATATTTCTGGAAAATAGAGTTCAAGGACCTCATCCCATGGATTCTGGGCTCCGTTTCCATACACTTCAGAAATGGAATCCCACAGATGCCATCACATAATGTACGGACATTTCTGGTAGGTCTCCATGGGACTCCGTTTCTGCAGCACTTGGAAACTGAGCCCAAAATATGTTTTAAGAAGTCGGATGCTAGCCAAATCCAAATGGGGAAAAGTGGTGGAAGACTTTGACAGGGAAAGGACTTGGGATGGCTGGCTGTCCCAGATGACGGACCTTGGCAGGAGGGAACAGAGAAAGATAGTTCCCTTGACTTTCACCCACTTTCACCTTGCTCATGGGATGAGGTCTCAATTTCCATCCAAGCATGGAAACCCATTGCATGATCTTGGCAAATCACACTGTCTAAAACTGAGAGGAACACAATGGCAAACTCCCTCTGAATTAATCTTGCAAAAAAAAAAAACACCCTCCATTATAGATTCTTCTTAGGGGCACCATACATCAGAAATTACTTGAAGGTATTCAACAACAAAAGGACCATCAATCAGCCAGACCATGATAAATAGCAGGAGTTTCACCATATGAAGCTGCCTGCTCAGTGGCTGTTGGATTGAGGTGAAGTGCCCTTCTACAACCATACTTGTCACTGAATAAGCAGAATGTTAATGAGATATAAATTAAATAAACAAAGCTTTCATCTCATTCAGAATGGCTCTCCTCAGGTTTTAGGATCAACCAACTGTCCATTTGGTTAAATTCCTGACCCTGTACCAGTTTCTTGTGCTACATCTATAAGACCAAGTATTTATTTATTTTATTTATTTACCATATTTATATACTGCCCCTCTCAACCTGGAGGCAACTCGAGGCGGTTTACAGTAACTTGAGGTGGTTTACAAACAAGTACCATACGCATAATCACTTCTTAATGACTAGCACTAGTTTATCCACTTGCTCTGTTTACCTTCTCTGGTTTCTTCTGGAAACTCATGTTACCTTTATCTGGTATTCAGCCTCAGAGTAACAGGCATCGATATTAACTTTCACTGGTAATGGTACAAGATATTGGGATCCTTGTATAGGCCTAGGAGATTTTCCATTTTACAAAATGTTAATTTCAGGTAAATGGTCTTTTAAGGGAAGAGGTGTCCCTTAAAAATGTTATTTCTTCCTGAACGGTAAAAAGTAATCCTAAGGGATTCCTCTCAAGGGATTCCTCTCAAGCAAGGAAGTGCAGTATGTTGTTGTGGAAGGATTTTCTGTTTTGTTTTGAGTTGTAAAAGTATCCAGATTTTCAAAGATGGGGTAGCTTCACTGCTAGGTAACGAGATAGCTCAAACAAACATGATTCACATATAATGGATTCCTGTAATTTGCTCCGATCCCCTTTCCTTCTGAACTAACATAATTACAAGCTACTTCCAGCTGTATTTATTTCATTTGATGCAGGCATTCAGCTTTTTTTTTTGAAAGGTGAAAAATGGTTTTGAATACACAAATGATAAAGTGTACTTAACATAGCAAATTATATCTGTATGCATTATTCTTTCTCAAATGAGACAGGAGTACTTTCAATCGAGGAATTTTCAAATAAGCTTCTAATTTTGTAAGTGGTTTTCCATAGTATTTTCTATTGAGTGAAGTGTTTTCCCTCAGAATTGAGCAAATCATATGTGCTTCTGTTCTTATAACTATCTTTCTTTCACCAGAACATACAGACTAAATACTTTTTGTTGCCTTAAACAAAGACTTCAT
This sequence comes from Anolis sagrei, assembly GCF_037176765.1. NCBI lineage: Eukaryota > Metazoa > Chordata > Lepidosauria > Squamata > Anolidae > Anolis > Anolis sagrei. The sequence goes on from NC_090023.1 coordinate 108,298,225, forward strand.
TAAGAAGAAGAGACAAATAACACATTTTTTCATTGTCCATTATTATTACTATTGCAATACAAATAAAATGCCATATATATTTCATTTATGATTGTTGTGTGTCTTCAAATAGTTTTACGACTTAACTGTAAGGTGAATCTATCACAGGCAAGATCTGTTCCAAAGGGGTTTGCCTTGCCTTCCTCAAAGGCTCAGTGCCAAAATCTGAGTTTTAAATTGGGGGAGGGGGGGGGACCCGGGAAGTGACTCCCCACACAGATCTGTTAGTCCTGGGATTGGCTCCCCTGCTATCTTCACAGGTCTCCTCTTCATCAGAACAAGATGTAGGGCAGACAAGGGACATCCAGCAGAAGCATTTTTTTTTAAAAAAAATACTCCATTATGCACTGGACTGTAAATGCACACATGGAAATATCTTAATATAAAAATAAGTAGATTTGCATGTGCGCATATACAGTTCAGCACATACAGGGGGATTTTTTTTTAAAAAAACTTCTGCAGGATCTCTCTTCCCTCAACCCTTAATTCAAGCTCTGTTTAATATTATAAATATTAAAATAAAGGGTTTCAGAGAGTTCTAATTGCTTCCCACTTGTGCTTCCCTTGAGTCACCTGTGTGTCCATTTAACAGCCCCCCAATCAGCTGATCAGCTGTTTCGGGCTTTTAAAAAGTACATGTACGCTGGAGGGCTCTCCACAGGATGGAGGGGAATCAGTGTTTTGAATGACTGCAGGGATATACAGTGATGAAAATATGCACATTTTAAGGCCGGAATCAGGATATAAACGCATCTTTTTAACACATGTTTTTCATCTGTTGCTGCGAATCAGTGCAGATCTACAGCTAGTATCAGTTAGCCACAAACCCCCTTTTAATCTGCTAACTTCCGCATTTTAGGTGATGTGTAGAAAGGTTCTCAGAGAGTTTGACATGTCCAAGAAACCCAGTGGGTTTCCATGACCAAATGAGATAGAATGCTAGTTTCCAGAGTCTTAATCCAGTGCTCAAACCCTACACCACACTGATTGTCTCAATTAAAGTAAATTTGATATCATTTCATGCCACTGTAGGTTTCTTATGGGATACTAATATTTGCCTTGAGTTTTGGCTCGTGTTTTGTTTTTTAAAATGTTCTGGAATGCACAAAATATTTACCACCTGATCGTTTTGAGACACAGCGTGAGAATTTTGGAAAATCTTTCATAATTCAATCTTTAACAAGTCCATTATGAAAGTGAGCAGAATTTATTGGAGTCCTTCCCCTGCCTGCGCTGCCCCCATAAATAAAGTTTAAAAGCTATTTTGGATAGTAGAAAAATTGTCTCTGTTGAATCTCTAAATGATTCCATTTTTCACCCTCTTGGATACACCAAATTATTTAAGAGTCCTGAATCTCGCACCATTCAGACTTGTTAGATGCTTCAAGTGCTCTTATAAACGAAGATGAAGAACATAAAATCTTTTTTCATTGTTTTGACATAACTGTTGTTACTAAACTTAATAATAGTCAAATTCAGTAACTTTTTGTAAAGTGTGATGGCACCATAGATATCCACAAGGAGACTGTTACTGAAAGTTTGATTTTTATTTTATTTCATTCTTATTTTCAAATCTTCATCCACTGGTGTTCACTCATCCGTGAATAGCTGAAGTTTTTTTTTTTTACTCCATATGTAACATTTTATACTTGCTTATAGTGTATCTCATTTACCATTAAATTGTCCTTTCCCCAGTTCAGAGAGATCATTTTGGAGCTCTTTGTAATCTCTTTTCTTTCTTGGTATCCTAAATAATTAAGGGTCATTGGTAAATTTAGCCACTTCACTAGTCATCTCCAATTCCAGATAATCTATGAGCAAGTTTAAAAGCACTCATCTCTATACAGATTCCTGAGGGACCTCCCTGCTCACATGCCTCCACACAACTTCTGTTACTCTGTTTCTTCTACTTCAACCAGTTAACACTCCAGAAGAGTACTTCGTCTATACTATAAGTGACGGACTTTGGTGGTGTATTTTGTCAAAAGCTTTTGGAAGTCTAATTAAACATGATTGACATCACTCCATTCATAAATGTTTATTGACAATCTCAAAAAGTTTTTAAAAATCTTTTCAGAATCCATGTTGATTCTTTCTGAACAGAACCTCTCTTTGACATTGTTTTTGTTATCCACTGTTAAGTCTACCTCGACTTACAGTGATCCAATGAATGAGAGACTATCTATCATAGGCAGGCCTGCTCAGGCCTTGCAGACTCAATGGTGTGGCTTCAAAAGGACAACAGTCTCATGGTGCTTCCAGACAGTGCCAAAATCCACACCAAAACACTTTTTAAAATCTGTGGCAAAGAATAGGTCTGCCACATACATTGTTTTTAAACTATTTCCCCCCCAATAATGTTTCCTTTGTATGTTTTAAACCCAATTCTCAATTATAGTTCCTATCTATATAGTGAATGATGAATAATGTAATTCAAGCAGCTGACATTTTCATAGCAATATAGTTCCTTAAAGGGTTTCTGCCAACAGGACTAGATATAAGTAAAACTGTTTGGGAACCACAAGGAATTTAGTGGGACTATTTGTATGAAAACCTAAGTTCACTATGTCTATTTCTTCATTAAATAGAGTAACCATGGTCTAATGAACTAAGTGATTAGATATCAAACATTCAAAAATGATTAGCAGTTACAAACATTTGTGTGTAAACAGGAGAGAACATAATATCAAACATCATACTTACTATGTGTCGTGCTGCAAACACACCATCAACAATTGCACAACAGAAGGCTGCCACCACTCCAAAACTGATGAACACAATAGATGCTATCAGCTAGAACGAAAAGAAAAAAACAGGCATGTGTTATGCATTCCATGCAGTTATTGTAGTCCTACTATTGATTCTTTCACATGCCTGGCCATTTGGCTTGTAGTCAAAAGCAAACCATTTGGCAAATATCCCATATTGTAGTCAAACGTATACTTTAGTGTATCAAAAGATTGTTGGTAGTAGTGTGTGCCTTCAAGACACCTCTTGGATCCTTATCTTAGATTCCCCTGGCAAGATTTATTCAGAAGAGATTTGCCACTGCCTTCTTCATTGGCTAAGAGAGTAAAGCTTGCCCAAGGTCACTCAGAAGGTTTCCATGGCTGAGCAAATATCTGAATGCTGATCTCTCAGAATCCTAGTCCAGCCCTTGGCTAAATGAGGCTTTCTTTTAAAACGTGCTAGGAGCTCCCAGTGGTGCAGCAGGTTAAATTGCTGAGCAGCTGAACTTGCTGACCAAAATGTTGGCAGTTCGAATCTGGGCAGCAGAGTAATCTCCCACTGTTAGCCCCAGCTGCTGCCAACCTAGCAGTTTGAAAACATGTGAGATCAATAGGTACCACTTTGTCAGGAAGGTAACAGCGCTCCATGCAGTCATGTCAGCCACATAACCATGGAGGCATCTACAGACAATGATGGCTCTTCAGCTCAGAAATTGAGATGTGCACCACCCTCCAGAGTTGGACACGACTAGACTTAATGTTAAGGGAAACCTTTACCTTTACCTTTACTTTAAAATGTGCCAGTTCTCCTACTTGCAATAAGTGTTATAATTCAGAAGATGCCAAGTGCCAGTAATATATAGTTTGGATTAATACACTCTGTTTTGCCTACTCACTCTGTAGCTTATTGGAGAGATAAAATTCCTTCCATGCATGATCCTGAATGCATCAAAAATTATGGAAATCACTGTAGTCCTACATTACATGTAATGCATGAAAATTATTGTAGTACTACATTGCTCCTTGGCGTAACCAAACTTACATCATTTGTTTCTAAATTTACTTCTCAGAATATGTCCTGTATTAAATTTTAAATAAAGTGCTACTGTTAAAAACACTCACTACCTCACAAACAGGAAAGGAGATGAGATAATGTAATATGATTGAAGAGGAAAGAAATGGAGGCTGTCAAACATAAGGCCTTAGCAATTTTATTATGCCTGTCAGTAATTCTGTTATGAAAGTGAACCATCCTAATCAGAGTCCACTTAATTAGAATCCAAATTCACACATGGCCATATTCCAGAATGGATACTGGGAGGAGGGAGCCACAGGGAGGAGGGAGCAAGCTTGTTTTCTGCTTCCTTGGAGACTAGGACGCGGAACAATGGCTTCAAACTACAAGAGAGGAGATTCCATCTGAACATTAGGAAGAACTTCTTGACTGTGAGAGCCGTTCAGCAGTGGAACTCTCTGCCCCGGAGTGTGGTGGAGGCTCCTTCTTTGGAAGCTTTTAAGCAGAGGCTGGATGGCCATTTGTCAGGGGTGATTTGAATGCAATATTCCTGCTTCTTGGCAGGGGGTTGGACTGGATGGCCCATGAGGTCTCTTCCAACTCTTTGATTCTATGATTCTATGATTCTATGATTCTATGAGAAATTGTGATTTAATTCCAGATTTTTCTAAACCTGAAGATCAGGAAAAACAAATGAAAGCTTGTTTTCTATATATTGCTACTGTATTGTTATAAGTGTTTTAAAGGTAGGGTAAAGGTTTTCCCCTGACATTAAATCCGGTTGTGTCCGACTCTGTGGGTTGGTGCTCATCTCTATTTCTAAGCCGAAGAGCCGGTGCTGTCTATAGACACCTCCAAAGTCAAGTGGCCGGCATGACTGCATGGGGCACTGTTACCTTCCTGCCAAAGCGGTACCTATTAATGTCCTCATATTTGTATGTTTTCAAACTGCTAGGTCAGCAGAAGCTGGGGCTGACAGAGGGAGCTTGCTCCGCTCCCCGACTTCGAGCCTGCGACCTTTTGATCAACAAGTTCAGCAGATCAGTGCTTTAATCCGCTGCGCCACCAGGGGCTCCTCGGTTTTACTTAACTTATTATATAGAGTGTAATCAAGTTTTATCAAACCTTTTTGTTTGGTTTGGTATTGTGATATGGCCTAAGGGCTAATCGATAAAATTTATTAGTATTACTATATATTGCAAAATGGCAGAATTTCAAGAAAGTGCTTCATCTCTTTCCACAGTGTTCAAGCATTTTCAGTAAATGCCAAAATCATGACCAGAGAAAATATGTCTGCTGCTATGACAACTAAAGAGCCATACAGATCTAATACTGTAGGAAGGGTATTCACAAAACTGAGCCTGATCACATTCTGCCTGAAGTACAGCTATCAGTACTGAGGCACCTGCATTGTCAGCTTGTGCCAGAGTGAGATGGTAAGACCTGGATCAGTCATCAGCCATTCATTTACTTTGACACATTTTCCAGGGATGTTGCCAGTCACAAATGTCCTGAAATGTGAACTCCACCTTCCTCGTAAAATACTGAAATACACAAACCCCTGCATGGGTGCCCACTCCTTGGCTATTAAGGTAACTTATCGCTGCACTAGGCATGACGCCTCACAATTTATGCCCCGTCAGCCTATTCTTTCCAAAGGTCGGTGCCTCAATAATAGCACTGCTGTAATTGAGACTTCACTGGAGAGCTGTCACACCAGAGATATGATTATGTCATGGGTACTGGGTGTTCATTATTCATTTATGTCTATTCTAGCTGCAGCAAAGGGTACAATTGCAATGGGTTTCTAATGAGTAATAGGAGTTGTAATTACCTAACTGTAAAATGACTCTTGAGTGGGAGAGAGGGTCACTTTTTACAACTTTTAAACCCCTGAAATATCCTTTTTGTCTGAATGATCATCAGTATGAACCTGAGAAAACATTTTAAAATGTGTTTCAATACAAGTGCTGAAGATAGGTAAAGGTAAATATTTTCCCCTGACATTAAGTCTAGTTGTGTCCAACTCTGAGGGGTGGTGCTCATCTCCATTTCTAAGCCAAAGAGCCGGTGTTGTCCATAGACACCTCCTAGGTCATGTGGCTGGCATGACTGCATGAGTGCCATTACCTTCCCGCTGGAGTGGTACCTATTGATCTACTCACATTGGCATGTTTTTGAACTGCTAGGTTGGCAGAAGCTGGGGCTAACAGCGGAAGCTCACCCCACTCCCCGGATTCAAACCACCAACATTTCAGTCAGCAAGTTCAGAAGCTCAGCAGTTTAACCCGCTGCACCACTGGGACCTCCTGAATCTTCAAAATAATTGATTTGCTCATACAAGGACAAAATGAATATGGCATTGAGCAAATATTCCAAGGAACAAGCATAATCTTGCTTGGATAAATAGGAGCATTATATCAGGTAAGCCTTTACCCAAAGTCTGAAGTGGTACTTTGACAATTTGAAAATTGCCTGGCATTTCCTAAGTGATAATACCTCTGGCCTGACCACCTGTAAAAGAGTTAAGCCACTGTAATTAGAGTCTGGTGGTTAATGCAATGGGGGTAGGATATAGGTTGTAGTTATACTGAGTAAGTTTGATGAGAGTTCCTGAGGGATTGATGGTGGTTTGGAGAATTACTGCTGTGATCTTAGCTTCCGAGGGGCCATTCTGGCAGCCATAGAGAAGGCCACTGAAAAATTCTAGTACTGAGCACTCATGTTGTATCAATCAACAAAACCAAGACAAACTTTGCTTCCTAGAGAGATTTACTGAAGGCGTGTGTATTCCAAACTTTGATATCTGTGATTATATAGCCCTCCTTCAGCCAAGGTCTAGACTGAAAAATATTTTGCTTCTGTAAAGACTGAAGATACTAATTTTGTTCTCAGGTGTCTCTTCAAAAAAAAAGGGTGTTCTCAAACCCCATTCTTACTTCATTAGTTGAGCCCACAAAACCAAGCATATAATTGATGACCATATTTTGGCTTTCCAAATTGTTAGTTTTCAGCATTTTATGAAAAGGACATGACCTATCAGAATATTTTATGATGTGTTGCTTCAACTGTTTTATGAATGTGTCGCTTCAACTGTTAGGTTTTCGTAAGCAGCACAGATGGTTAATCTAACACCTGCAGGAATAAAGCTACGCGTGCGGATCAAAACTGTGGAGGTGCCTTATTATATTCTAGCTCCACCATGGAGAAAGAAAAATAATAATCAAGTCCTCAGTTTTGGGGGGAAAGGATAATCACTCTAGTACAGTATTGCTGTCACATTCAATACTCTACATAATGCTTTTCCATGTTAACTTTCATTTGCATCAGAATCCATTGGATGACCAATGGATTCTTAGATTTACACCAGGTTAAAAATACCTGGGAATGTGCAGGCATAAGAATATAGGGTAGTAAAATTAGAAATGACTTGAAGGCACACAACAACAAAGCAGCATGTAAGCGCAGTAAACATGAAGATGTCAAAATAAAAATAAAACTGGAAAGAGATGAATGGGGGAAAAATTGGACATACCCACAGCAAACAACCCAGGCCACATCATCAGATGCTCACAAAGAAAGCAAGATGAACCATGTGTTGTCAGAGGCTTTCATGGCCTGAATCACTGGGTTGCTGTGAGTTTTCCAGGATGTATAGCCATGTTCCAGAAGCATTCTCTCCTGATGTTTTGCCCGCAGGCATCTTCAGAGGTTGTGAGACATATTGGAAACTAAACAAGAGAGGTCCACAAATATATAAACTTCCCTTGCTTGGTTTCCAATATACCTCACAACCTTGGAGGATGCCTGCCATAGATGAGGGTGAAACATCAGGAGAGAATGCTTCTGGAACATGGCCATATGGCCCGGAAAACTCACAACAATCCAAGATGAACCACCTTGTGGAGCTCAGTGTTTAAACTGCATCAGCAGATTTTTTTTTAAAGCAATTTCTCATTACTGTATTTAGCAGAACATTTAGCAGAGGCCTGTACGGATCAAGGTTTAGTACGTCTTTTAAATGTTTAGATTTCTTTGAAAGGTTTTAAATACAAGATTTGCTTACCATTTGCTTCCGGTTCTCTACCAGATGGATACCGATAATCCCTAGGAAAGATCCGAAGCCAAGCTATGTCAAGAAATAAGAATCTGAGTCAGCTAGGTATGGCGTATACAGCAATTTTTAAAAATATAGGGGACATGAATGCGAAAACACGCAAGGAACCACAGCTCAGTATTTGAGCATCTGCTTCATGTATATAATTTTAGGGATCTCAGTTTTAAAGAGTTTCAGACAAATGATTGAAAATAAGCATGAAGAAAGTTGCTATCAGATGAAGAAGTTTGCCCTGGACTAGACAGGCCAACTATCTAACTCAGTATAAAGTATTTACATATTAAACAGAAAGAGATTAATAAATAACAAAACAAAAACAGAGTGCATATATAACCACCTGTTTGGGAGATCAGAATAATCTCAGGGCCTTAACTCTACAGATGACCCCTATGGATGAATTAAGTACCAACTGCAGTTGCTCACAGCTTGTCATTCAAATCCACACATAAAGAGCACATTGCTTGGAAATTAAAACAGACATCTTAGCTGAAAGAAGAAATGAGAATATCCTTCCTTATCACTTATATATGGAGATGGGGTAGGAATAATTTAACTTAGCCTACTTGCTTCTAGCAAAGAAGGTGCTGGAGAGAGGATTGGAGGGTGAGCTCTGGGTGGGAAGGAGGAAACTAAGTAACTACCCTCTTAAAGTTTTTGCAAGTTGCAACAAAAAAAATCAATTAACTTTGCACATTGTAGCCAAAAGCTATTCTACAATTTGAGCTCAAATGGAGTCACCAAATCTGAAAAATCTGCACCCTTGTCTTTTGCCTAAAGGCCTGTGGACCAGGCCTGGAATCAAGCATTATCTTAAACTTGATCTTGTTTGATAAGGCATCATTAATCTATGATTAACACAGCAGGGAATAATTTAACTATCTCTATTAAATATTGCTGACCAAAATGTTGGCGGTTCAAATCCGCGAGACGGGGTGAGATCCCATTGTTAGCCCCAGCTTCTGCCAACCTAGCAGTTTGAAAACATGTAAATGTGAGTAGATCAACAAGTACCTCTCCGGCGGGAAGGTAACGGTGCTCCATACAGCCATGCCAGCCACATGACCTAAGAGGTGTCTATGGACAACACCGGCTCTTCGGCTTAGAAATGGAGATGAGCACCACCCCCCAGAGTCGGACACAACTAGATTTAATGTCAAGGGGAAAGCCTTTACCTTTACCTATAAAATCTTCCTTAATTTCAGAGAACTATAACTAAGAGTTATAATAATCTTCAAAGTACTCACAATGAAGTCCTGTATAATCTACCTTTCCCCCAAGTTTATATCTGAGATTATTAAATAACCCAATGTATTAAAATGAGCCTCCCATTTACACACATAGGTTAAATATTGGTGGCACTAAATCTCACAAAACCTTTTTCAGCCATACAGTACCATAAAATCAACAAACTACAAAGAGCAATATCTTTATTAGCCAACCCAAAAGCAAAAACCTTTTGAAGTTTTACTGTCTTCTTCATCAAGAAAAAAGATGTTTAAAATCATACAGGAGAAGAAAAATACTGATATTAGAGTCACAGGTTTACATTTTGTCTCATCTGTATGATTTTTTACCATCTTTGCCTAATGAAGGAGCCAGTGAAGCCGCTTTGAGTCTCCTTGTGGAGAGAAAAGTGGGGTATAAATAAACATTAATAATAATAATAATATAAAGACTCAAAAGCTTATATGATGTATTTTTTTCATTTGAGTTGACCAATAAAGGTAAACCATTAGCTCTTTCTTGGATTTTGTGTTGTATTTTGCTCTAACTCTTCTCCACCTAAACATGCTTCCTTTACCACAGGTCACAAAAATGATGTCACTCTAGCATCATACACACCAATAGGGTTTACTACAATTGGCTGTGTCTAGATCAATATACAAGATAGCACTATGAATACAGCACTGAGAAAATTAATTCCCACTTTACTTACAATTATTCCTGGATAGTAGCCACCCACGGAGACATTTTCTGTTCTTGTGGTAGCTGCAAGGCCTATAGTCAATATGAAAACTGACACCACCAAAAGAGAAATTGTAAACCAAAGAGATGTTTTCTTTCTTTTTGCAAAGTGTGCTGTGAAAATAAAGAAAACAAGACTGTAAATAACATATTAAAACTTCTATAATTTTCAAGGCACTTTGCTTTCTAAATGTGTACCTTACTTTTCTTTTAAGGGGCTCAGAGTGCTGCAACAGCCTTATTTTAGTCCTGTCAGGTAAGTGGCAACTGGAATAAAGCCACCCAGCAACTTTCATGGGCATGTATAATTTTCAAGACTCAAATTCTCATTTCCAACCACAATGGTCATGGACAGAAGTTGGAAACCATATATTTATCTGTCAAGGGTAATACTTTCTTAGGAAGCTAAGGTGTTAAAAAGCTTGTAAGAATAAGAACTTGTAAATGCCATTGTTTTTGTTTTTCTTGTTTTACAATTGTAGCCTTATGTCTACTTCTGATGAATATCTGTGTAAGTTGGGTTTAAACTGGTTTTGCCCCACTTTTAAGCATAACCAGGGGAAACCTTGGAACTTGTTGGAAACTCTCAAAAATCCTGCAGCATTGAGCCAGTCTGGACCATTGATCAGACCCAATTAACATGATCTGTTATCCAGATGGATCATGAGCATATTACCACCACTCCTAGCCATCATACGTGTTTCTGCTGACAGCAGAATAGGGAGGCCACACAACCAGCAACTGGTCTGCAGGTGTCCTGTTCTGACATTAGCAGAGGCACCCACATGAGAGGATGTCCTCCCCTCACACTTCCCAGTTGCATAGGTGGTTATGCCAGTGTCAGAAAGGGGCACACATATGACCAGCAAGAAGTAGGGGAATCTTCTCCCTTCTGATACTGGTAACACAGATGCCAGAAGCTTACACTGAGCTCCATGGCCAGTTAAGAGCAATGATGGTGGTGGTGATATGGCGGAGATAAGATGTGCACCACCCCAGTGAAGCAACTGCACTCCCCAGCACTTGCAAGCTCATTTACATCCAGATAAACTGCCCAGTGTGGATGAGCCCTTGGCTCTTGCATACATCAGCTTCTTCTCAAAACTGTCTCCAAGTTCCCTCTTCATGCAGATGCTTCCCAATGCCTTCTGTACCACAAAAAAACAAATCTGGAACATCTGGGGTTAAAAGCAGATAATTAAAGATATCTGAAGCAGAGAATCAGAGAAGGATTGAGTATGATAACAGGAAGGGTGAAGCATTATCTTCTCCAAGCTGCTTCTCTGCTTTAAATTATGCTCCCTCTCAAAATCAGTGCTTTTGTTTTTATTTTAAATTTTACAATTTACAATTTGAGTCCACTTAGGACATTTAGCTAGGCTCTATAGAAAGGCAAACTTCTCTTAAGAACTGCTATGCTTTGGATTATAAAATAGTCATTACTCTGTAGAGGTCTCTTCAATAACTCTCTTTCCCTTTGCCAGGGGTTTTCAATAGATGCTGCTGACATTTCTCTTCAAAGAATTGAGACAAGTGAAGCATAACTCCAAAGTGACAGGCATTACTGAGGGTCAAGTTATTTCTTTGAACCTGGGCTCTTGCACATACAAAACACTCTAAAGGCAGAAAAACCCAAAACTACAAAAAAAGGACTCTTTTTCTTCCTGCTGCAACTTCAGAGTCAATATTTCTCTGCAAATCACTAAGTTCATATTTAGGTCATGTCCAAAATGTCTTGCAAGCTTTTAAAAAATAATGTACAACTTCAACTATAGATTGACCACTTATAGTTATAGAATCATATCTCTGTAAGCTCTTAGGGACAAGCCAGAAAAAAGTGCCATGGCTTTCTGTATAGATTCCTCTCAAAAAGAGATCTGTTAGGGCCCTTCCACACTGCTCCTATATCCCAGGATCTGATCCCAGATTACCTGTTTATCCCATGTTATCTGACAGTGGGGAGTCATATTTTCCACTTTAAAGCACATAATCTGAGATTGGATCCTGGGATAAAAAGCTGTGTGGAAAGGCCCACTGATTTATTTCAGGGGGGAAATAAAACCCTAAGCTTCAACAGATTATTTACTGAATATGAAGATAGTTTTTTTCCTGACCCTGACCAGACATTAAGATTTAACCATGGCTTTCTTTCTTGAATTATGCTTGATGATGTATTCACACTACATAACCCTAGCCTTGCTTTGTCATATCCTCCAACATGAAAAAGGACATGTGTGTCAAACAACATAAGAGCATTATCAAAATGACAAACATTATGAATGAGGGATAAACAAGGTAAGAGAGAATAGGGCAGTTTGCTCTACTTAGAAAGGCAAGATTCTTTTTCCTGACACTGAGTTAATTGAATGCAAGCTACTTTTTCATTTTGAACACTCTTTGCATCAACTGAAATACTCTGAGGACAAAGGAGGAAGGTAAAAGTAGGAGGAACAAACTGGGACTTTCCTTCTAAAAATTGTAATGTGTGGTGCAGAAGTTATGAATATTAGGTAAGGATGATGTTGTAGGCCACTTGTCTTAGATATTCCTCCACTGATGAGATCAGATTAAAGTTTGGGAGGAGGGTGGTGTTATAACGCTGCAGAACCTGAACTCTCTTATTGCCAATATACAGTATACTTTTACACTATACTGTAAAATATACAGAATACTTTTACAGATGCTTATTCCAGCTCTGTGGAATGAGCATGATTTTGGTTGTCTTATTCACCGGTATTCTGTAAGACTTAACAGTTAGTCATGAAGTAGACTGAACTCTAGAGATGATACATTTCATATTTGTAAAGCATTTTGTTGTTTCTAACTGCTGTCAACTTCAATTTATGGTGACCCTATCAGTGAGAGACCTCCAAGTCACCCTGTTATCAACAGCTCTGCTCAAGTGCTGCAACCTAACATATCATGGGTTGTTGTAGGTTTTTTCGGGCTATATGGCCATGTTCTAAAGGCATTTTCTCCTTATATTTCGCCTGCATCTGTGGCAAGCATTCTCAGAGGTAGTGAGATTTGAGTCTATCCACTTGTAATAAAGCCTTCCTCTTTTCCATTCCCTCATTGACTTTTCTATGAGTGATATCTTCTTGAGATGAGTCCAAAGCATGACAGCCTCAGTTTATTTATTTTGGCTTCTTTTGGCAATTTGTGGTATCCACAGGACTCTCATCCAACACCAGAGTTCAATCTCTTTTTAACAATTTTTTCACTGTCCAGCTTTTACAACTACACCAGAAATCAGAAATTTGATGGCAGGAATACGTGTTACAGCTTTACACTTCATGATTTTGTCTAGTTCCTTCACAGCTACCTCTCCAAGTCCGAGCCTTCTCCTGATTCCTTGATTACACTTTCCATTCTGGTTAATGCCTGAGACATGGTATAGATAATCTTTGATTATTTGAATGTCTTCACTGGCTACTTAAAGTTATGGTTATGGTCTATTTTAATCTTTGTTTTAACCTTCGTTCTTAACTTCTGTGATATGAAGTTTTACCTTGGCACTTTAATTATGATATTTTTAATTATCTTTAACTTTTAACTTAATCAAGTTTTAATTGTGTTTTAATGTATGTTCACTATTACAGGGGTTTTAGGATGGTGATTAGTGTCTATTTGTGTATTTTCATGTTTTTGTCTTTTACTGTTGATATGGTCAGTGGACTAATCAATAAACTTTACAGTGCTACAGAGCTAAAGTTAAAGGGGTCATCTATGGCTATTATTATGATTATTATGATTATTATGATTATGATTATTATCTTCATGTTAAACAGTAAGCCTGCCTTGGCACATTTTTGTTGACTTTCTGCACTAGTCATTCCAAAACTTTGTTGTTGTTTTTTTGGCTAGCAGTATTGTGTCATTTGCATATCTTAAACTGTTAATGCGGTCGAAGTGGAAGGATCCTTAGGGGCAAGTGACCATGTGCTCCTGCAATTTGAGGTACAAAGGAAGGCCGAAACTAAGACAAGTCAAACCCGCATTTTGGACTTTAGGAGAGCTGATTTCCAAAAAATGAAGGAAACGCTGAGCAGCATTCCGTGGACACAGATACTAAAAGACAAGGGAGTTACGGATGGATGGGAATTTCTCAAGAGTGAAATACTCAAGACGCAATTGCAAACCGTGCCAACAAAAAAAAAAAATAGGACAAGTGCAAAGAAGCCAGAATGGGTGTCCAAAGAACTTCTAACTGTGCTAAGACACAAAAGAGACATGCACAAGAAGTGGAAAAAGGGAGAAATCACCAAAGAAGAATTCAAACAAATAGCCAACACCTGTAGGGAAAAGGTCCGCAAGGCTAAAGCACAAAATGAGCTCAGGCTTGCCAGGGACATTAAAAACAATAAAAAGGGCTTCTATTCTTATGTCAGTAGAAAAAGGAAAAACAAGGAGGCGATAGGACCTCTTCGAGGAGAAGATGGGGCAATGCTGACAGGGGATAGGGAAAAGGCAGAACTACTTAATGCCTTCTTTGCCTCGGTCTTCTCACAAAAAGAGAGTCTTCAACCTCAGCAAGATGGAGTGGATGAGGGATTGGAGGACATCCAACCCCAAATTGGGAAAGAAGTCGTCCAGGAATACCTGGCCGCTCTTAATGAGTTCAAGTCCCCAGGGCCAGATCAACTACACCCCAGAGTATTGAAGGAACTAGCGGAAGTCATTTCGGAACCATTGGCAACCATCTTTGAGAGTTCTTGGAGAACGGGAGAAGTTCCAGCAGATTGGAGGAGGGCCAATGTGGTCCAAATCTTCAAGAAGGGAAAAAAGGATGACCCAAGCAACTACCGTCCAGTCAGCCTCACGTCGATACCGGGCAAGATTCTGGAAAAGATTGTTAAGGAAGCGGTCTGCAAACACTTAGAAACAAATGCAGTCATCGCTAATAGTCAACATGGATTTATCAAAAACAAGTCATGCCAGACTAATCTGATCTCTTTCTTCGATAGAGTTACAAGCTGGGTAGATGCGGGGAATGCCGTGGATGTAGCGTACCTGGATTTCAGTAAGGCCTTCGACAAGGTCCCCCATGACCTTCTGGCAAGGAAACTAGTCCAATGTGGGCTAGGCAAAACTACGGTGAGGTGGATCTGTAATTGGTTAAGTGGACGAACACAGAGAGTGCTCACTAATGCTTCCTCCTCATCTTGGAAAGAAGTGACAATTGGAGTGCCGCAGGGTTCCGTCCTGGGCCCGGTCCTGTTCAACATCTTTATTAATGACTTAGATGAAGGGCTAGAAGGCATGATCATCAAGTTTGCAGATGACACCAAATTGGGAGGGATAGCCAATAGTCCAGAGGACAGGAGCAGAATTCAAAACGATCTTGACAGATTAGAGAGATGGGCCAAAACTAACAAAATGAAGTTCAACAGTGACAAATGCAAGATACTCCACTTTGGCAGAAAAAATGAAATGCAAAGATACAGAATGGGGGACGCCTGGCTCGAGAGCAGTACGTGTGAAAAAGATCTTGGAGTCCTCGTGGACAACAAGTTAAACATGAGCCAACAATGTGATGTGGCAGCAAAAAAAGCCAATGGGATTTTGGCCTGCATCAATAGGAGCATAGTGTCTAGATCTAAGGAAGTAATGCTACCCCTCTATTCTGCTTTAGTTAGACCACATCTGGAATATTGTGTCCAATTCTGGGCACCACAATTCAAGAGAGATATTGACAAGCTGGAATGTGTCCAGAGGAGGGCGACTAAAATGATCAAGGGTCTGGAGAACAAGCCCTATGAGGAGCGGCTTAGGGAACTGGGCATGTTTAGCCTGAAGAAGAGAAGGCTGAGAGGAGATATGATAGCCATGTATAAATATGTGAGAGGAAGCCACAGGGAGGAGGGAGCAAGCTTGTTTTCTGCTTCCTTGGAGACTAGGACGCGGAACAATGGCTTCAAACTACAAGAGAGGAGATTCCATCTGAACATTAGGAAGAACTTCCTGACTGTGAGAGCCGTTCAGCAGTGGAACTCTCTGCCCCGGAGTGTGGTGGAGGCTCCTTCTTTGGAAGCTTTTAAGCAGAGGCTGGATGGCCATCTGTCAGGGGTGATTTGAATGCAATATTCCTGCTTCTTGGCAGGGGGTTGGACTGGATGACCCATGAGGTCTCTTCCAACTCTTTGATTCTATGATTCTATGATTCTATGAATGTTCTCTCCACCAATTTGCATACCTCCTTCCTCCAAGTCTAATTCATCTTTATGTAAGAGGTGTTCAATGCATAAGCTAAACAGACAGGGTGCTAAAGTGCAGCCTTGTCTGACACCCTTTCTCTATATTCTGCCTTGATTGTAGCCTCTTGTCCTAAGTACAGGTTACATATGAGAACAATTAGATGTTGTAACACACCCAATTCTTCAAGAGTGATCCAAGGTTGTTCATGATCTACACCGGTATCTCTCAAATTGTACTCCTTCAACACTTTTGGACTTCAGCTCCCAGAAATCCCAGCGAGCTTACCAGCTATTAGGGATTATGGGAGCTGAAGTCCAAAACATCTGGAGGAGCACTGTTTGAGAAACTTTGATCTACACAATCAAAGACTTTGTCATAAACTGCAAAGCATAGGCTGTAAAGTATGGCTGTTCTGATCATTTTGCTGTTATTCTATTGTCTCTCTCAAAAATACCTTCAGTTGCAAAGATTTCTACAGGTGCATGCAATATAAAGATAGGAGTAAACATTTTGCCCATCAGCAATTTGTGGACAGTTTCTTAAGTCAAAGATGCTCAAGCCTGTTTTCAATGTTGCTCTGCCTTCAAACTATACTAAAACAGAACCCAGCAAAGAACACTGCACTGGAATGTTTTATATTGATTTGGCTTCTAGCAACAGGATCAATTTTTACATATAGACTACATCAAGTCACAGATATTACAGGCATGGTCTTCAGATTTGCAGTGTTATATCCTCCAGCTGACAGAATACAAAGAAAATGCTATCTGCTCTGTTGACTTGGTCAAATGCATTGACTCCATCAATAGTAATAATACTATAAAAAAGATTTTACTCGCAACTGTTTGGTTGCAATCACCCAACATATGAAATAACTTGTGAAAAGATATACTTTTCTTTTAGATATAGTTTTCTATGCAATTCGGTGTTATGAGCCTATGTTTTTATGTGCTATACTAGCTTGCAAGCTAAAAGAATATAAACCCATTTTCCCCACGATTCCCAAAGGAATGATCAACTTGTTCTTGGCCTCAGGCAGCAACATTTCTTGAACCAGCCCTGATGAATATTTTAGAACATGAGTGGAGAGCACAAGGCCAATGGTCTGCATGCAGCCCTAATCTGAATAACCTTGCTTCCAAATTGCACTGACAAATTGCACTACCAAAATTCAGCATCATTTTTAAAAAAACCCTTTAAAACAAAACTTCCTGCTTGACATATGATCTTTGTCATATGTCAACCCCATTATCATGAATAAAACAGATCTAGGATAGAACCTCTAGAAAAATTCTTACACCTGAAAAATTTCTAGATGATATCAAGTCTTTGGCTTTATTACTTGAGCTGTAATTCCATATGTAGAAACATGGGAGAGTATGCACCATCCACACAATTTTGACTTACTTCTGAATAAACATGAATAAAACTGTGCCATTTCTGTATAACAGTAAGAGACCCCAGGCATGCTAGTCTCAATGGGGTGTTGCTCTGTGCAACCAAAGTAGATCTGCTGCTATATCAAGAATCTACTGAATTTTGTCCATACTGAACTGTCTAGGATTATTTAGGGGGTAGTCAGAATTATAGTTGAATCTTTTTTTTCCTTGTTGGTATAAAGAAGCCATAGCAACAGGGGAAAAGATATTCAAATACAAGGATGTTCACAGCTCCAGAAAACTCCTGTGATATGTTCATCTTAGGGTCACCATGACTTGAAGGAACACAATAAAAACAAATAAAGAAATGTCTCCTTCTCTCCTGTCACATTAGTCTAATAATTTTCATGTGAATAGCATGTCCTTTCCTTCAGCAATACATAAGAACTCAGATAATCCAAGATCAATGATGAAACGATTTCCATGATGCTTCATTTCTGCAAGAATCTAACTTTGCCTGGAGTACTGACATAACTTGCTTCTGGTGCATAATGAACTTTCTTTTTCTGTGATCTTACATGTTTAGAATTCATAATACTGTACAGTCTAAAATTAAATTGTATTTATTAGCCAGTTAATGGATATTTTCAGTATTATAGATGTAGCAATGTACCCTGAGTCCCTTTGGGGAGATAGGACAGTTTATAAATAAAGTTTTATTATATTATTATACAGTGTTCAATTACAGTACAGAGTTTTAATTCTATAAACTATATAGATAAATTTTGTAACTTTGGTAAAGTTTTGAGAGCATCCTATACATATTTACTCACAATAAACAGAATTTTCTTTTGAATAAGCAAATCCTGGCACTATGCACAGTGAGAGACAACAAGATACTATGCTTCTGTTGCCTACTATCCTTAATACTGATATTTCTAAGTTTGGATTTGAGATTTTGTACATCTCTAAACCAAATGGTACTATTTAGTATCTTGCAACATGGTCAGTTTCATAATACCATATGAAAGCTGACTGGCACAACCTGGGGATCACAACCAGACACAGTAAAGTCATCTGCCCTTGCGCTTTGCTACTCTGCTGCCAATATGCATGCCCAGTGGTGTAGGGCATAGACATCCTGTGATAATGTGCCATGTCTCATTAAGTGCCACATCAACTGTTTTAATGTGGTGAGATGTGTCTCGCCACATTAAAACAGTGGATGTGGCACTTAATGAGACATGGCGCATTATCACAGGATGTCTACACCCTAGACCACTGGAGAAATTATACTGTTTAGCCGGTATTGCACCACCTGTCATCCGCTGGGGAGTAACAGCCAAAAATGAAAGAACCAAGGCAGTGACATCTCCAGCTCATCCCCTGTTCGGATATCTGTTTTAAGGTGGTGCACACCAATGCCTTAAATCAAGAAATAGTTTTCTAAGGTCTACAGAGATTCTCGCAGGAACATCTCAGCAAGTGAGAATCCAAAAGTGGCAGGCTAAAACCCAGAACCTCAAGCCAAGGCAGATACCAAATAAGAGACTCCCTCCTGGGCACACAAAAGACGAGGCGACTTGGAAGGCACTAAACAGACTGTGCTTTGACACCATGAGATGCAGAGCCAACCTTAAGAAATGGGGCCACAAAGTGGAGTCTACAACATGTGAGTGTGGAGAAGAGCAAACCACAGACCACCTATTACAATGCAGCCTGAGCCCTGCCAGATGCACAGTGGAGGACCTCCTTATAGCAACACCAGAGGCACTTCAAGTGGCCAGCTACTAGTCAAAAAACTTTTGGTATAATGCCAAGTTTTTTAACTTTGTGTTTTTAAATATATTATAACTGTACCCCCAGTTTGCTTCTTACACAATAAATAAAATCAGTTACTGTAATGAAAAAAAATCTATATAGTTATGCAACACACACACACACTATCTGTCAAACTATCACAGTAATATCTTGTATTTTGTGTCAATACTAACATTGAAATTCTCTCTCTCACACTCACTCACTCTCTATATACATCAATCAGAAGCTAGGTCAATGAATCATTTACTACTTATCAAGGTAATCCTTGGAATTAATGGTATTTTCAAGTGTTTTAAGCACCTACATTTCTAAATGTATGACCATGGCTTTGGAATTACTGGCAATCTGTAATAACCTGGAGTTTTATTTGCTCTTCACTTCAATGCTGTAAAATGTGTCAAATTCAGAACTACTTCTCCCCCTGACTCCTATAAATTTTGGAGCCCCCGGTGGTGCAGTGTGTTAAACCACCAAGCTGCTAAATTTGCTGACCAAAAGGTCAGCAGTTTGAATCCCGGGAATAGGGTGAGCTTCTGCTGTTAGCTTCAGCCAATCTAGCAGTTCGAAAACATGAAAATGTGAATAGATCAATAGGTATCACTCTGGTGGGAAGGTAACAGCGCTCCATGCAGTCATGCCAGCCACATTACTTTGGAGGCGTCTACGGATAATGCCGGTTCTTCAGATAAGAAATTGTGATAAACACCACCCCCTAGAGTTGGACAAGACTAGACTGAATGTCAAGGGGAAACCTTTACCTTTTAATCTACAATTACTTCAAGCTGCCTTTATATTAACCAATCATAAAAGTAAATTTAATTAATAATACATTGTACCCGAAACTCAAATATGATGGACTAATGTGTGCAGAGATCTCAGATTTGCTTTTGGTGATGGCTTCTGATTCAATGCTTGATTTGTCTAGCAGGCAAATACTAATGATCCACATACTCTTCTTGCAAACTCCAAGATATCAACCATTATTAGTGCATGTTAATATTGTCTTATGATATTATAAATATCACTCTGGTGTTTATATCTTATTTGATGGTCCCTACTTTGTTAAATTTTAACACACACACACACAGATCTGATGCCTTCAATGGTTCAGGAGTAACACAATATCACTGTGACTCCACAACCTCAGTGTCAATTACTTATTCCATACATAATTTAAAGACTGGTTAAAATAACAGGACACTCATTGTCTTTATTTCACCGTTTTGATGGAAAGCCATTTCAATTACAAAAAGAATAATCTAAACAAAGATTTCCTTTGGCCATTTCCACCTTTGGCCATTTCCTTTGGCTCAAGTCAACAAATTAAATGTTCAATGTATTGTCGAAGGCTTTCATGGCTGGAATCACTAGTTTCTTGTGGGCAAGGAGCTCTTCCCTGCTGCAGTTAGGTGTGAATGTTTAGCTGATCACCTTCATTAGCATTTGAAGGCCTGCCTGAGCCTGGGAAAATCTGTTGCTGGGAGGTGTTAATCTGTGCCTGGTTTTTTCCTCTCTGTTATTTAGCTGTCAGGCAGGCCTTCAAATGCTAATGAAGGTGATCAGCTAAACATTCACACCTAACTGCAGCAGGGAAGAGCTCCTTGCCCCACCCCAGCCATTTCACAGATATATGAACCCATTTTTCCCACTTCCAACAGACCTCACAACCTCTGAGGATGCTTGCCATAGATGCAGGCGAAACGTCAGGAGAAATGCCTCTAGAACATGGCTCTATAGCCCGAAAAAAACCCACAAGAACCTAAATTAAATGTTACTTTCAGATTTTTTTGATCTTGCCTTACAAGAACTGCTTACCTCATACTAACACTATTCATACAAGAATCAATACATAGATATTTTACATTATGTTGGTTACAAGGAACATTAGAGAAGCAATACAATATTTGACCTTTCTTTTATGTGCCGTTTATTTTACTTTATGAGAAGACAGGTTGAGGTAGTCAAGGGCAGGAAAAAGCCAGGTAAGAATATTTTATCAAAAAGTAATCTAGGATAACTGAAATGGAAACATAAATCCAGTTGTCATATGAATATGACAACAGCTATAATCAGATGTACAGAAAGAGTTTTTCTCTCTTTGAATGACCTTGACACATAGCATCAATAAACCTTCTGCAAATGGAATATACCACAAACTATACAACTCACTCTATCACAGAATTCAGCTATCAACATTCAGACATATCAACATCCTTGGCAAAACCCCAAAGTTTGCACGTTTATAAAACTATTGCTCGGGAGGGGGGGGGGTTGCTAAGGGAATAAAAAGACTGAAATACAAGCCTAATGAAAGCTGAGACTTCTCAGTAGCCACAGAATGTTATCTATACGGATGGGAGTAGAAGGGGGAATGTTATAGAGGATCATGAAACATGGCTTGACTAGGTAGTAAGAATCCTGGAAAGGAACACCCCACACAACAATATTGCATTGCAATGTCCCACTTGTTTGGTGGTGGTGTGTGTGTGGGGGGGGGGGGTCGTCTAATAGCAAACAAATCCACAAAGGTACACTAATTATTTTAAGCTGAAGAACACAAACTATATTTGTAAAAATACAAGTGTGTACTCTTACCAACTCTATTATTCTATGAAGACATCACAATCATTATAATTGAGATGAATTGATTTATTTATTTACAGTACATATATTCCACCCTTCTCACCCCAAAGGGGACTCAGAGCGGATCACAGAACAGATATGTGGCAAACATTCAGTGCCGTTATACACTGACAAGACAGTCAACTGTACATAGGTAGAGGTATATATATGTATAGGCTTTCACATCTTGGAGGCTGTGCTCGGTTCCAGCCACAAGGGAGTGCCACTTTCCCTGCCAAAGAGCTTTGTTTGTAAACTTCCTCCTTGATTGAATCACCGGCATTTTTCTGACATTTCCTTATGGATATACCTCCCCGCTTAAGAGGTACATATTTATCTACTCACTTTGTTGTTTTCAACACTGCTAGTTAGACAGAAGTTGGACTAAAGGCCAGGAGCTCACACTGACCCGGGCTTTGAATTGTCGACCTTTTGATTGGCAAGGTTTAGTGTAGCTGGTGGTTAACTTGCTATGGTAAAGCTCAGCCCATATAAAAACTGTAAATAAATAAATCATGAAAAATTAAGCATATTGTTTGAAAAAGCCTAGAAATATCTGAATATCTGGAACATTTACATTTTTGCAATACAGAACCATTACTTAGCCTCTTGTAATTTTTATATTACCCACTTTCACTGTCCCAAACAGAAACATGTCCCAATCTTACATTATTTGGAAGGAAGATTGACTGAAACCAATAGGATACACTATCAGCAGGTTTTTCGGGCTATATGGCCATGGTTTAGAGGCATTCTCTCCTGACGTTTTGCCTGCATCTATGGCAAGCATCCTCAGAGGTAGGATTCTTTTCCAGAGATCTATTTTCAGAATCAAGGTAAAATAGATAAAATACTTATAAACTTATAAAGATCCACTAAAATTAAGAATCAAAACATGTCTTTAATTATATTTGCCAGTTCTCTTTTCTGTAAAATCTTCCCAGTAATTCCATATTTTTCGTATTTTCTATTGCTATTTAATGAAA
The DNA here is from genome assembly GCF_037176765.1 of Anolis sagrei. NCBI lineage: Eukaryota > Metazoa > Chordata > Lepidosauria > Squamata > Anolidae > Anolis > Anolis sagrei. Next base: position 108,321,096 of record NC_090023.1, read on the forward strand.
GCCACAAGCTAAAAGCTGTATAAGTGTATAAAAACCCACTTAGCTATGTCTAATAAAACAGTAAACATGCAACATTTTCAAGACAGAGAGTGATGCACTACGATGGCAGGGAGGAATGTAAAGCACACCATCACTTTGTAATTCTGGTGAAAAATATGTGAGAAAATAGTGTCTTGGAATTAATGGTATTTTCAAGTGTTTTAAGCACCTACATTTCTAAATGTATGACCATAGCTGTGGAATTACTAGCAATCTGTAATAACCTGGGGTTTGATTTGCTCTTCACATCAATGCTGTAAAATGTGTCAAATCCAGAACCACTTTTTCCCCCAACTACTGTACCTTTTGGAGCCCCCGGTGGCACAGCGGGTTAAACAGGGGAGCAGGGTGAGCTCCCACTGTCAACCCCAGCTTCTGCCAAGCGAGCAGTTTGAAAACATGCAAATGTGATTAGATCAATAGGTACCACTCCAGCAGGAAGGTAACGGTGCTCCATGCAGTCATGCCGGCCACATGACCTTGGAGGTATCTACGGACAACACCGGCTCTTCATCTTAGAAATGGAGATGAGCATCACCCCCCCAGAACTGGACACGACTAGACTTAATGTCAAGGGGAAACCTTTACCTTTACTGTACATTTTAAATCCAATAGATTGATATGCTTGCTCCTCGTTCAATGAATCAATCAATAAATCGGTTTTTTAAAAAATCCTACAGAATGAAATAAAGCAACCAATATTTCTATCATATTTGTATCCAGTGTGCAGGTTTTGTTGTCTTCTTCTGACTAATGGTGACCCTAAGGTCCTATCATCAGCTTTCTTGGCAAGTTTTGTTCAGAGGAGGACTATTTTTCCCTTTTTCTGAGGCTGAGAGAGTGTGACTTGCCCAAGGTCACCAGCAGGTTTTCATGGCCAAGTGGGTATGAGAAACATGGTTTCTAGAGCCACGGTTTAACATTTAATTCCCTGCGTTATGCTGGCTCTCTACTCTGCAGAGTGTGTGCAACAAAAGCTTTGGTACTTGAGCATTTCAGGTGCCATTGAAACAAGTGTTTCATGATGATGTGTTGGACTGAAACTTGGGCCTTCAGGTTAAAGTCTCCACTGAGCTATGAAACTTACCTTGGAAAATATTGCACCCTGTCCTTTATCAAGGGATTTATATGTGTATGTGTGAGGAGCGATTTAAGAAACTACAAGTTGCTTCTGGTGTGAGAAAATTGGCCATTGGCAAGGATGTTACCTAGGGGATGCCTGGATGTTTTACCATCCTGTGGGAGGCTTCTGTTATGTCCCCATATGAGAAGCTGGAGCTGACAGACAGATTTGAACCACCAACCGGATTTGATGGTTCCCGGATTTGAACCACCAACCTTTCGGTCAGCAGTCCTGCTGGCACAAGGATTTAACCCATTGCACCTCTGGGGACTCTGATCAAAGGCAAAGAGAGTCAGAATAAGTCAGATGAAGGGCAAAGAGAGTCAGAATAGCACCTTGAACCGCTATAGATATATAACCCTCCTTTCATCCATTCTCCCTTTAACAACCTTTAACAACACAGAGTTAGGTCTTCACACTTGACTGTACTAATAAACTTAGCACGACTTTTCCACACAGGTTTTGCCTCATACTTCAAATCTGCTGCAGAGAATATGACCCCCCCCCCCCTCCAGAGTTCAGATTCAGAGTTCAGATTAGAGAGGTGCAAAATGGATGAAATTCGATTAGTAATTCATTTAGGAGACATGGCTGGCCCTCTTCAATTAGTAAACACTTGGAGGGGTCCCATTCCAATTTATAATCCAAATCCCTGAGCTTTGGAATTGCTTCCTTAAAATTTGGGGGTCGCTTCTCAGTCATTTTTATGGCTATCAGGATGAAACTTGACACACTTGTAGGCAACATTCACAACTTTAAGCCTGCCAAGTTTCAGAAAGTTTTAGTCATCCACTGATTTTTAGGAAATTTAAAAAGGTTTTTACAAATAATTAAAATAAACTGAAGAGGTTTCCCCTTGAATTTCTGAATGATGAGACAATATAAGTAGGGTAATTGTAGACCCATATAATGAAGTTTGAACAGCATTCTTTGGCAGTGTAGATCCATCCCCATTCTTCCCTTTAATTTAGGACAGCAGATAAGGTCTCTTCATAGAAATTGTTCTATGAGTCTAATCTAGTTCAAAGCAGATAATCTGGATTTGATATAGCAAGGGAGATCTGGCATTAGTCTACCTTCAAGTTGCATGGTGACTTAGGCCCCTTCCACAGAACTATATAAAATCCACATTGAACTGGATTATATGGCAGTGTGGACTTGTGGATTATCTGCCTTGATATTCTGGGTTATATGCCTTTGTGGAAGGAAGCTGGCCAGTTCTCTGACTTAAGAAGCTGCCTCTTTATCTGAGATGAAAACATCTCACAGAACATTCTACAGATATATAAACTCCACTGTCATAGATTCCCCTGGGCAGAAAGCAGACAGACTTTGAAACTGCAAGGCCATTAAAGGCTAATCAAGGTGGCCAATTGCAACATTCACACTTGCCTCCAACAGACAAGAGTTCTTTCTCCCACCCTGGACATTATTCCACAGATCTATAAACCCCACTTGCCTAGTTTCCAATAGACTTCACAACCTCTGAGGATGCCTGCTATAGATGGGGGTGAAACATCAGGAGAGAATGCTTCTGACTCAGGAGAGAATGCTTCTGGAACATGGCCAGACAGCCCAGAAAACTCACAGCAACCCATTTCACAGAACAGTCCTTCTGGCTGGTTTCTATGAGTGGTGTCCCATCCAAGTGCTATCCATATCCAAGTGTGCCTGCTTAGCTTCCAAGATCAGACAGGGCCAGCCTTGAGGGTGTTTAGGCATAGAAGAACGATGCAATGTCAGTTTTGTCATTGTAGGAATTGCCCTGACTGCCAAGAACTTCCTGACTGTGGAACTCTCTGCCTCGGAGTGTGGTGGAGGCTCCTTCTTTGGAAGCTTTTAAACAGAGGCTGGATGGCCACCTGTCAGGGGTGCTTTGAATGCAATATTCCTGCTTCTTGGCAGGGGGTTGGACTGGATGGCCCATGAGGTCTCTTCCAACTCTAGGATTCTATCACTCTAAGAGGCTTCCAGTGTGACACCAAAGTGCTGAAAGCAGCCTGGTATGACTTTGAAACAGGGCGGATGGGGATGCTCTTCCCTGTCCCGGAGTCCATGGCATAGGCAAGACCCAGTGGGTCTCCTTCTCCTCCTCCTTTGCCCTGCCCCTAGCGGCCTCCTTCTCCCCCCCTCTCCCCCCCCCGCCCTCTTCTTGGTCCCTGGGCTTTCTCACCTGCGGGGTCCAGCATGGCCAAAGGGTCGCTGAGGGAGGGAGCCGAGGGCGGGAGCGAGGGCTGCATCCTCGGGGCGCCCCTTCCTCCTCGCCGTGGGACCCGGCCATGCGAGGCTCAGCCCCGGACTGGTCCTTGCGGGAGAAGAGGAGGCGAAGAAGAAGGCGCCCGAGGAGAGAGCAGAGGCGGTGCCGCCGGAGGAGGGTGCCCGGGGAGGAGCCAGACAGACAGCCAGGGAAAGAGAGGGAGAGAGGGAGAGAGGGGGAGAGGGAGGAAGAGGCGCGCGCCCTCGGGGGTCCCCTGTGCCCGCCTTTTTCTGACTGAGGGGAAGAGGCTTTTCTGCCCGCTGGTGACAGCATCCTCGCATTGGGCACTCTCTTTTTTCCTCATTGTGGCTTTCCTTCTCAAGTCCCCACAACTATACAAAGTTTATTTACTTATCTTATCAGGAGCAAACCAATGTATTTGAGAAAACACAAAGTTTGCAAACTTGGCATTCTATTAAATATCCTTTGACCCAAAGCTGGCCACTTGGAGTGCCCCTGGTGTTGATATAAAGAGGTCCTCCATTGTGCATCTGGCAGGGCTCAGGTTGCATTGTAGCAGGTGGTCTATGGTTTGCTCTTCTCCACACACTTGCATGTCGTGGACTCCGCTGCTTTGTGGCCCCATTTCTTAAGGTTGGCTCTGCATCTTGTGGTGCCAGAGCGCAGTCTGTTCAGAGCCTTCCAAGTCTCCCAGTCTTCTGTGTAACCAGGAGAGAGTCTCCCATTTGCTGGGTTTGAGCCTGCCACTTTTGGACTCTTGCTTGCTGAGGTTTCCTGTGAGTATCTCTGTAGATCTTAGAAAACTATCTGTCTGTCTGTCTGTCTGTCTGTCTGTCTATCTATCTATCTATCTATCTATCTATCTATCTATCTATGTTCTTTATTGATTCATTAAAATAGTGAAAAAGATAGGGGAAGGAGAAGAAACATAAAAAAGGGAGATAGAGAGAGAAGGAAGTAGAGAAGGAAAATAAAGAAAAAAGAAAAAAAGATTTAAGTAAAATAATAATAATAATAATAATAATAATAAGCAGCTCTGGCACAAGCCAGTAAAGGTAGTCCCAGTGGTGATCGGCACACTGGGTGCAGTGCCTAAAGACCTTGGCCTGCACTTAAACACAATCAGCGCTGACAAAATTGCCATCTGCCAGCTGCAAAAGGCTACCTTATTGGGATTTGCACCCATTATTCGCTGATACATCACACAGTCCTAGACACTTGGGAAGTGTCCAACGTGTGATCCAATACAACACCCAGCAGTCTGCTGTGGACTCACCTTGTTGTGTTTCAAATTTATTTATTCGTTGTGTCAGGGCAACCAGTCAAATTATATTACATTTCACTGTGTTTTAAATAATAATAATAAATAGAAAAATAGAGGAAAAAATAGAGAAATATAGAAAGTAAAATAGAGCAAAAGTGGATTATTTCTTGGCTTCTGGGTATCTTCCTTGAGGTTTCCTCCTTTTCCTTCTTCTCTTCTTGTTCTCTTTTCTTTATCCCTCTCTTCTTTTATTTATGGTCTGATCTTCCTTATAGGACTATTCTCTTTGTGTTTCTTTTTAAGTGTTTTGTAAACTACTTCTTGATTTTGGCGTGCTGGCTGATATCCGAACAGAGGATGGGCCGGAGATGTCACTGCCTTGGTCCTTTTTTTATTGGCTGCTACTTCCCGGCGGATGTCAATTGGTGCAATACCGGCTAAACAGTGTAATTTCTCCAGTGGTGTAGGGCGCAGACAGCCCATGATAATGTGGTATATCTCATTAAGAGCCACATCCACTATTTTAACGTGGTGAGATGTGTTCCATCTGGAAGGCCTGGTGTAGAAGTTAGTATGCTGGATTATAGCTCTGGAGACCAGAGTTCAAATCCCCTCTCATGCGCACTCAGCAGCAGAATAGCAAAGCGCAAGGGCAGAAGTCTTCACTGTATCTGGTTGTGATCCACAGGTTGTGCCAGTCAGCTTTCGTATGATATTGTTTCTAGTGCCCACTTTTTGTTTGGCATTCAGGTCATGCTTCTTGTAAGTCATAGAACGGTCCAGGGCAGGCATGTATCTCAAACTATCTCAAAGCTCCCTGCTTGAGTGGCAATGGCACAAAGTTGAAGAATATTCTCATGTTGCCACTGTTTTTCTAATCAAGGGGAAGAAGGTCTACTTCACACAACCAAATGAAGTTGAAACATAGGGTGGATCTACCCCAGGCATGGGCAAACTTTAGCCCTTGCCTTGTTTTGAGCTGCAACTCCCACAATTTCTAACAACTGGAGTTTGCCCAAGTCTGATTGTTTGACCTCAATCTAACTAGTATTTCTCAATGCTGTGTAATGTTGGGGTTTGTAGTTTGGTAGGGAACCAGCCCTCATACCTCATTGTACTACAGCAGGGATTCTCAAAGTGTACTCCAGGGAGCCGTTGGGCTCTGTGAAGCATACTAAGGGGCTCCACAGTTTCCTCCTCCTTTCCCCCTCCTCTTCCCCTCCAATCTCTCCTGTTCCACCACCTGCCCCTGCCTTCCTCGCCCTCAAAAGCTTTTTTTCCCTCATCTTCCTCACTGCCCATAGAATCCTGGAATTTGAGAGTTGGAAGAGAGCTCTGGGCCATCCAGTCCAACCCCCTGCCAAGAACATTGTCCACATGCTTGTGGATTTCGATGGCCTTTCTGTGTAGTCTGACATGGTAGTTGTTAGAAATTCACAAGCATGTGGACAATTTCAACAGAAAGGAAGAAACAATGAAAATGAACACAATCTGGCTACCAGTATTTAAAAAACTCTAAAATCAGAAAAGTAAACAAAGACATTGCAGCTCCAGACAAGAAACAATCAAGGACAGCGAACCGCCATTAAACAAAGGATGCCCCCAGGCAGTAAGAAGTCACACCTTGAAAACTGCTAGGCCATTAAATGCTAATCAAGGTGGCCAATTGCAACAACCACACCTACCTCCAACAGACAAGAGTTCTTTCTCCCACCCTGGACATTCCACAGATAGATAAACCCAATTTTCCTAGTTTCCAACAGACCTCACATCCTCTGAGGATGCCTGCCATAGATGTGGGTGAAACATCAGGAGAGAATGCTTCTGGATCATGGCCATACAGCCTGAAAAAATTACAGCAACCCAGTGATTCCGGCCATGAAAGCCTTTGACAACAGTATCAATTGTGCTAACAGAATACCAGTGCTAAATATTTGCTTAACTAAGCACTTGCTCATACGTGTTACATTTCCTTCCTTAAAAACTTATGATAGAAATAAAACGACAATTGAAATCTTCCACTTACCTAGCTTCATTTGAGACATTATGAGGAAAATCAGATAAAAATAAAGTGTTTGGCGTGTACACTCTTTTCCCACACTAGTAATGCAAATGGGAGCCAGAATGGTGTAGAGCAGGCATGGGCAAACTTGGGCCCTCCAGGTGTTTTGGACTTCAACTCCCACAATTCCTAACAGCATACCGGCTGGTAGGAATTGTGGCAGTTGAAGTCCAAAACACCTGGAGGGCCAAAGTTTGCCCATGTCTGGTGTAGAGGTTAACGTGCAGAACTATCACTCTGGAGACCAGAGTTCAAATCCCCTCCCAGTCTTGGAAATCCACTCTGCAAGAAAACATCTTGATAAGTTCACCTTAGAGTTGTCAAAAATTGGCAATGATTTGAATGTGCACAACAACAAATAACAAACAATAAAAATCTAAAGTAGAAGGCACCTGCTGTTATTAAAAAATAGCTCTTTGCATCTTCTTATAAAAGGCCATCACAACCTGTTATACGTATGTGGCTTAGCTGCTCCTCAAAAGAAATCATCCAATGAGGCACCCAACACACCAAACCACGACACTTGCAGGCCAGGTCTTCCTTGGAAGCATAGAAAGTCCCTCAAGTTAAAGGCAACACTCATTTCTAATTAAACGCTCTGCAGAAGAAAGAAAAATAATCACTCCCAAATGTCAGCTGTATATTTAAAACAACCTTTTTTTAACAACAGAGAAATATGGTTCTTGTTTGCCCTTCTCACTCTTCTTTGAAAAAGATGCCATTAATTGGACATAAAAGGAACAAGCTGGTCACAGAGATAAAGGCAAAGAGAAAGCAATGGATATAGCCAACACCTTTTTCTGCACTCTTTCAACAACTTTTTCGAATAACAAAACTGTGAATGCTGTAGCGTTAATACATATGTGAACCTGAGAATGGCTTTTTAAAAACTAACCTGTCTAATCAAGGGAGATGATTTGTGATTGAGCTGAAATTGTGGAAAGGTCTGCTCTTTGACGAGGCACCAGCACTCTTCGGCAGAAAAGGCTAAAGACCTTGTAGCACTAAAATTCCCATAGAATAATAGAGCTGGAAGAGACCACATGGGCTATCTAATCCAACCCCCTACCATGCAGGAAAAGCACAATCAAAACACCCTGACCAATGGCAATCCAGTCTCTGTTTAAAAGCCTCCAAAGGAGGAGTTCCCACCAGACTCCAAGGCAGTGAGTTCCACTGTTGAACAGTTCAACTTGTGTCAAGCTGCATTAATTCTAGGTCTAGATGTGCTCTTCAGTTTCACACAGGGCATTGCATTAGATTCTCATCATTGCTACATTAAAATAATGTGATATTATTAAGGATTGCATGGATTGTATGAGAAATGACGAGAACCCTCTAAAAACAGATACTACATACTAAGTGTTACTGTCAAACCCATTAGGTAATTCTCCAGTACAATAGTGTTCTTGAGGAGCTTCCCTACATTTCAGAGTCCTGGTGAATTATGACCATTACCCTAGCCAAGTCTTCTCCTTGCTGGGTTTTCATGGTCTAATAGGATTTTATTCAATTATGGAAAAATGTTTCCCCCAGATGGCACTGTCTGAAATTGTAATTATTAGATGTGACCAACAGAGAAATCACACCATTTTAGATGAACACTATTTCGTTAACAGCTTTGGAAGATATAAAAACCTGTTCAAGCCACACGTATAATTCTGCACACATTTTTCTACGCATTTGCCTGTGTCAAAAATCCCAAAATACTTATCTGTATTTTCTCATTTTTCTTTATGTTGAATAATCACTTTTCCTGTTTGCAACACCTTCCTTCTTGACATAGGATGTGCCTTCACTGCTACTTTAAGCCAAATGGGAGCTTAATCAGGTCCATGAAACATGGAGCTGATTCATCATAATGCAGGCCAAGGCCACTTAATGCAAGCCTTTAATTGTATCAACAGAAGTTGTGGATACTACAAACCTTTCCCCAAATTCCAGAGTAACACCTGGGCTGGGAAATAGATACAGTGTGTCCCTCTTATTTCTGCTTCCTTTTTTTGAGGCTTTCAGTACACGTGACATGTTTCAAGGTGCTCAATTGATTAATCTCTACCTTGTGTGACTGTGGAGCAGAACAAACAACTCAGCATCTGTATGCTTGCCCACAATACCCTGCCTCATACACAGAAAGAACAATTGTTCAAAACCACAGACAATGTGGTAACTTGCCCGTTTTTGGTCTAAAATTATTTAGCCACTTGTGCATCCTCTATTTTATCAGTTTTATCCTTATTTCTGCAATGCTTCTGACACTAGATGAAATTAATTAACCAATTTGCAATGCTCATATGCTCTGGAAATTCCTACCAAGGAAGACTACAGTCAGGCCTCCATATTTGCAGATATGATGTTTGCAGATTTGAGCATTCATGAATTTGAGTAATATGTTCTCTCTAGGAAACGTTGCACCTCTAATGCAATTCTGTCATCAACTCTTTGTCAGAAATTGAGCATACTGTTGTGCTGGAGGACTAAGGCTGGATCTACGCTGCCATAGAATACAGATTATCAAAGCTGATAATTCATATTATCTGCTTTGAACAGGATTATACAAATCTACACTGCCATGTATCAGTGTAAAGCAGATAATATGGATTTTATATGGCATTGTAGAAGGGGCCTTACAGATTCTAGGATTTTGTAAGACCTGCAACATGGTTTTATGGTAACACTGAAGGGTTTAGAAATCCCTAAAATCTACAAGAGTCTACAATGGCTTCAAACTACAGAAAAGGAGATTCCACCTGAACATTAGGAAGAACTTTCTAACGGTGAGAGCTGTTCAGCAGTGTAACTCTCTGCCCTGGAGTGTGGTGGAGGCTCCTTCTTTGGAGGCTTTTAAACAGAGGCTGGATGGCCATCTGTTGGGACCGCTTTGAATGCAATTTTCCTGCTTCTTGGCAGGGGGTTGGACTGGATGACCCATGAGGTCTCTTCCAACTGAAGGATTCTATGATTCGATGATTCATACTGTAGTGAGGTATACTTCAAACATCCTCCTCCATCCTGTTAGTGCTTATTTATTGAATATCGATACTAATTTGAAGAATTGTTATTGCTGGACTGGACTGCTACATCTCCACAGAACAATATGAGGATCCAGGACGAGACATTCTGTTCACAAAATCCCAGATCTTTTCTTCTTTTAAAAATACACTTCAGTTCTCTGCAGAAAGTGATTACAATATAATTCACCTGACGGATATGGTATTATTGTCATGACCATTACCATCTGAAAGCTGCTCACACATAACTTTCAAGGCTGAAAGACCATCACAGCTATTTCTAGGGCTAAAGAACACTGACCAGCAACTGTTTTCACTGCTTCCTTGTCTATGCAGTCACTCCTTTTTTAAAAAGGGGAAAACAAACAAGAATAAAAAAAATCATTCAGTACCAACACAGTATTTGTAAGAGTAATTTGGGAGAGACCTAAATTATCAAGTCACCCTTAAAACACTCCCTTCATCTCCATTGAGACATAACCTTCAGTGCCCCCTAAAACAAGTCCTACAATTCAGGAATATAAATTTCCTGCATTTCCTTTAACAGATCCACCCCAATTAAGAGAATGAACAGGCCAGGGAAGAGTCTTTCCTGTTGGTGATATTATCCAGCCTTTTGCCCAATTGTTGGGAGTGCTTTGACTGTGCTTTTCCAGCATGGCACAAGGGGGTTGGACTCGATGGCCCCTGGGACTTACACTGAAATACTGTTAAATTTATGTTGATTAAAATTGTTCTTCATTTTAAATATTGTATTGTTCTTACTTTCTTTCTTTTTTGCACTACAAACAAGATATGTGCAGTGCACATAGGAATTTCTTCATGCTTTTTTCAATTAGCTTCCATAAACATTCTCCATCCATCTGCCACTGGCCCGGCCCATCTGTCAAATTTTAAAATGCAATGCAGCCTCTCTGTCCAAAAGTTTATTGGGTCTCGATGAGAAACTTTTCCTTAAAAAAGGGCTACACATCTTTAAGAGTTTGAGAATAAATGCTGTTTGGCACCACTTGAACTGCCATGGCCCAATGCTTTAACATCCTGGCAGTTGTAATTTGGTGAGGCCCCAGCACTCTTTAGCAGAAAAAGCTAAAAAACCTTGCAAAACTACAACTCCAGGATTCCTTAGCAGTTCAGCATCTACATGAAACCGCTGGGTGAGGTCATCCAGAGTTTTGGAGTACAGTGCCATCTCTACGCAGATGACACCCAACTCCACTACTCTTTTCCATCAAAAGCCAAGGAAGCCCCTCAGATACTGGACTAGTGCCTGGCTGCTGTGATGATCTGGATGAGGGCGAACAAGCTGAAGATTAATCCCGACAAGACAGAGGTCCTCCAGGTCAGTCGTACATCTGATTGGGGTATGAGGTGGCAACCTGTGCTTGACGGGGTTGAACTCCCCCTGAAGTCACAGGTCCACTGCTTGGGGGTCCTCCTGGATTCAGCGCTGGCGCTTGATGCACAAGTGTCAGCGGTGGCTGGGAGGGCCTTCGTACAATTAAAACTTGTGCACCAGCTGTGACCATACCTCGTGAGATCTGACTTGACCATGGTGGTCCACGCCTTAGTTACCTCTAGACTGGACTACTGCAATGCACTCTACGTGGGCGTTCCCTTGAAGACGGCCTGGAAACTTCAATTGGTCCAACGTTCGGCAGCCAGCCTACTAACTGGGGTGAATTACAGGGGGCAGTCAACCCCCCTGTTTAAGGAGCTCCATTGGCTGCCGTTCATTTTCCAGTCCCAATTCAAAGTGCAGGTCATCACCTATAAAGCCCTAAATGGTTGGGACCCCCCTACCTCCGTGACCGCATCTCCTTCCACAAACCTGCACATTCCCTCCAATCCTCGGCAGACACCCTCCTCTCACATCTTCCTCTATCACAGGCATGACTTGTGGGAATGAGGGAGAAAGCCTTCTCCTCTATGGCCCCCCAGCTATGGAACTCGCTACCTGGTGAGATTAGGCAAGCCCCCACCCTAGCAGCCTTTAAGAAAGATCTAAAAATCTGGCTTTTCCGATGTGATTTTGGAGAGTGACCAGTCCTGTTGTTTCACTTACACTGCTTCCCTCATATTGAACTTTCTCCCACCTTATTGAAAGTCTAATTCCACTGTTCAGTCCCCTATGAGCTCCCCCCCCCCCACAAATGTACCTTTTTATTGCTATCTCACCCAGCGCTTTATCATTTTACGTCGTGCATTTGGCCTGCCCGCTGTGTTTTAGTTTCCACTATGTTATTTTGTACTGTTTATTTTACTTGATTGGTTTATTTATTTTATTGTGATGTTATTATTTTGTTGTTTATATTTTATGTTGCTGTAATGTATCGCTGCTCATGTAAGCCGCTCCGAGTCCCCTTTGGGGAGATGTTGGCAGGGTATAAATAAAAATTATTATTGTTGTTGCTGCTGTTGTTGTTGTTTTTTCGGCAGTAAGATAGATGCACTCAAAGGGGCACATCTATCTAAGATCTCACATACATCTTAGAAAAAGAGCCAAGTTTCTACACCACAGAAATCTGCAATAATAGCATCTAGAGGTGACCCTTGCATTCTCTCACAGCACCTCCAGCTTCAGATGAGCCCATGTAACGGCCAACTTTATTTTTTTTTTAAAGCAGGGATGTTACAGTCATCACTCTTATAATGATGATTTATAAGCCTTTGTTCAATCTTTGTTTTAGATTACATAAAGAGGTTCTGTTATGGTTGTCTGGAGATGGTTTTTAAATTGAGTTACTCCTACCCTTTCATTTCTCCTTGATATCTCTCTACCATATGTCTTAATTTTTCTACTCATCACAATCTTGTCTTCTCCATTTTTTTCCTTATCGGTACAATTGTTCAGCCACAGTTTCAACCTAAGACTTTTAGAGATATGTCTTAAAACAATACTGCCTGGGCCTATAGAAACCTGGAGTGGTGGATTGGTTGAGTGCTGGATTGGGAATCTGAGAGACCATTGAAATGGAGCAATTTAGGGCAGCTGCAGATAGTGAGATCTGAGCCGCAGATAGCTGCAACCTGGGACTGTGAGCCAACCCCCATTAGGCAGTGATTGGCACCGGAGCCCAACCACTTTGAGAGTTTGTGCACTTGGCAAGTTATAGGCCTAATCCAACAAGATAAAATTCACCAAGTTGGGAAAAAAGCCACCAAAGTCTTTATTAAAGTCAGCTGAAGTGATGCCAGCCTGTGGTAATCCGCCAAAAGTTAGCTGAAATACATAACAGTTAAACATGCAATTTTATACATTTCAGATTCGAAGTTCCCGCCGCCTTCAGTTGGACCCAGCTTTGCCGTGATTGGTTGAGCCGGCATGATGTCAGTGAGGACTCCCTGCAGAGATGGGAGTTTGGCATGCCTCAGCCAATGGGAGAGTGCCAGCCACCTCTGATGCAGATTTCCCTCTGTCCAATGGTTGGGGAGGAGCAGGCAGGTCCCAGAACAATGAGTGAAGATGTGACTTTTGATGGGACTAACTATTCGTGGCATGAAAAACACAATGGACCTAATATTGTCCATCCTTGTAGGAAATAAATGTTCATTTGCTGGAAATAAGAAAGGGGAAATGACTCTTTTTTGGAAAAAACAGTAGCATGGTTTCCCGTGACTGTGAACTCCATAGTAAATGGTAAATGTCACATATTGTTCAAGCAGCAACACAAAGGACGGTTGGGCCTCAGGACTCCGGTAGTTTCTTGTATCGATGAGTTACATTGAGGTAGCTGATTGAATCCAATCATGTGCAATTGAAGCTTGGCAAGATGTTGGCTGATCTTCTCAGGATAGGAAAATGTAGGCAAAAGGTCACCACAAGGCTAGACAGGCAGCTTCTCCAATAATTTCATATGGAGATATAAAAGTATATACAAAATTATACATATACATACATGAGGGGCCATGGTTACAGGGGGACCCACAACTGGAAGCCCAATCCCTGCAGGTTGCGGTCCACACATAGATTGGGGCACGAGGGGCTCCTATCTCCCTCGGGTTTTTCATGGGGAAGAAAAATAAAATAACAGGAAGGAATAAAAGCCTGAGGGGGAAGACATGTACATGAGGGTCCCATGGACAAAGCGAACCCTACAATGGATAGACAAGAGTCCATGGGGAGGGGAGAAACATACACAAGGAGTCAGTGAGTCTGAGTGGAACCTCTACGGTCCCCAAGCCCACTAGGGTTAAACATGAGTTGTGAGATTTAGGTCTTGGCACAAGGGGTAGGTATTATGGGTTAGTTAAGTTAGTCAGGGAAGGAGAAAGGTTACAGGTCTTAGTGTGGGGCTTCTGGGAGAACCGGAGTCCCTGTAGGATTGGACTTTAGGCTGATGGGTTTAAAAGGTCAAGAGAGAGCTTGGAGCCAAAGATCACAGATACCGGGGAGGAACGATGGGTTTCGGTATCCACAATTTAAAGGGATGCAGTTCCTGGGCCCGGAGGGGGCAGGGTTAGGTTAATGGGGGTTTATGGGTTATATGTGGTGAGTATTGCAGTGCAGATTGTATCCTGGTCTCAAGTCCCGGTTCTCTCCAGCAGCAGCTGGAAATGCAGATGTAGTTTGAAAATAATGGTGGGAAAGGAAAAAGAGACACAGAAAGTATTCATTTCTTTATTAAAAATTAGGATTGAGCTGTATAGTCCTCGGGGGAGGGGTGGCTGCTGCTGGGCCCCTCCAGAGCGAGGGTTGGCACAAGGAGGATCTGTAAGGTGGCATCAATTCATTCATTTGACTTGGGAAATCCTTTTGGGCTCGCTAACACCAGTGTTTGCATTCAGGCCCCATCTACACTGACATATAATCCTGTTTCTGAATCCAGGTTATTTGCTTTGAACTGGATTATATGGCAGTGTAGATCCAGGCCCCTTCTACACTACCATATAATCCAGATTATCGAAGCAGATAATCAACACGTCCATCTTAGAATATAAACATTAATGGTGTGCAGGTAGATTTTATAAATAGTTTACTTCGTGTTTTGTTCTGTTTTCGTATAATACATACCAAAACTACTTGGGGGGTGGGTTATGTGTAAGTGTGTGTGTGTTTAATAAAGAAAGCACCAAAAGGTATCAAAATCAGCCATACAAAGTTTTAGCTATGGAAAACTACTTAATGCAACAAGCAGAGATCCCATGCTATTATTAGGAGCAGTGATGCAGTTCTCTCCATATGCTGAAAATACTATGAGATGCGGAGAGACAGCGTTTACTTTGTGAATCCACTTTAAAATTGATATTTTTGTACTGTATGTTGTACAGTTCAGGCTGGTAGACAGCAAATGCATGGTTACACAAAACTTTGAGAGAAAATCTAAATGTAGCTATAATGTTCAGAAGCACTTTCATGCATTATTGTTCTAAATTGCAAAATCCATTTAAGGTGATACTCATAATGCTCTCAGGACAAACTCTTTCCTAAATACCCAGAGAAATGGTTTATGTTTGTGTAATAGCATCTTGATATTAAATTAGTATTTGACATAACGCTGCCTAATATTACAACAACACTTCAACAGAAAGGAGGAAACCATAAAATGAACAAAATCTGGAGGGGAAACATGTAGTTTCCAGTCATTGCAGGAAAACATATAATTGTAATATGTAAATGTAAGTTTAAAAACTGCAAGAACATGCCTTGAAGTTGGAGAAAGGGTGTTGGACGTAAGCATGAGCAGCCAAGTAATTTCCACCTTTCCACAAAACAGGAAGGCTTTCTCCAAATGAGTGAAGATAAAGTAGATTGTCCTACTGATGCCCTCTCTTGTTGTGACAAGAAAGCATAGCCCTAGTACCTAGGAGCCACTGCACTGGAAGATGGGGATTAGTGAAGCTCATTGAAATCCTGACAGCCAATCTGTTATTTAGCATTGGTACAGAGCCTACTAGAACACAAATACACTATATCACATAGTTGTGAAATGCTACCAGCTATGGATAATAAAGCCATAATTCACTGGGAAGCCAATACCCTTTGCCGGGTGCATCAGGCAACCATGATTACAGTGTGAAGATCAGCTTTCCCTTTCATGACTTGTAAATCAAACACAGAATTTGGCTTCTGTATTTACCCACCCACCCCCTAATTTCCTAGCAGCAACCATTTCAAGCTAATTAATCTTACTCAATCCAATGGTCTGAACAACACTTGATTTTCAATTCAACCTTCTGCAAATGTTTACAGTAGATGGAGATCTGACATTGTAGTCACTGATAAATGGGAGGTACAATATCAATATCATGCTACTGTGTAATCGATTTTATTACAATTCTTAGGAATGGAAAACATCCAAATAAATGTATGTGTATTTACTGTCCTTAAACAGAAAGCTCAGTATAATTTATGGGTTGTTGTGTTTTTTAGCAAAATATATTTAAATAAAACTCTTTCAGAAGATGAGTTATCTATATTTTAAAATAGAGTTGCACCTCCACTTTCACAGGGATTAACAATGCAGGATTCCCATGAAAGTGGGGAAAATGCAAATAAACAATATCACTATTTTTTTAACCTGGGAGGACATTACCTTCACAATTTTTGGATCCTCCTGAGCAACTCTATAGGGCTTAAATTTTTAGAGAAATGTTCTCTCTAGCAGTCTATAGGTCCTCCAGTGAGACTGTGTGGTCAACATCCAGTTAACCATAGAGTTTACCTGGCAGACCTGGATTCTTATAAGAGAACATCAAATCCATAAATAACACTATGTAATACAATTTTGTTCCTGGATTATAAATGTAATTTCCTAATTGGTTCTATCATTAAAAACATGGGAAAAGTTTATTAAACCACAAAAACTTTGTTTTGCAGGACTTTCTGCAGCACATCTTGCTATAGTTTTTCAATGAACACGAAGTTTCTGGGGTATAAAACTACTTTCAACATAAGTACTGCACAATTAAACAGGAATAACACTTTCAAACCAGGAACAGAATTGTTTCAAATTTTGATACATAGTGTAATAGAATCTACAAAAGTTTGACCCACAAATGTGGGTGGTTGACTGCATAGCTATTCAAACCAGTATGTAAAGGACAGTGGCTATTTGTGTGTACTGGCTTTCACTGCTATTTGATTGTGTATGATAAGAAGGCAGGCTCTCTACTGAGTGCGATTCTGGTTCAGTGCAAAAACAATCCTGGTTTTACACCTGTCATCCACAAGGTGGCACTGTATAGGTCTACACTGCACAGAACAGTTTAGTGGCAACTTTTGTGGCTGTTCAATTTACAGTAGAGACTCGCTTATCCAATCTTCACTCATCCAACTTTCTGTATTATCCAACACAGTCTGCCTCTCGCCCAGATACACAGCTGTTTCAATACATTGTGATGTTTTGGTGCTAAATTTGTAAATAATTACTACATAATGTTACTGTGTATTGAACTGCTTTTTCTGTCAATTTGTTGTAAAATATGATGTGTTGGTGCTTAATTTGTAAAATCATAATGTAATTTGATGTTTAATAGGCTTTTCCTTAATCCCTCATTATCTAACATTTTCCCTTATCCAACATTCTGCAGGCCCGTTTATGTTGGATAAGCGAGACGCTACTGTACTTTGAAATCAAGGTGTGAGGCCAAATTAGAAGCTTTGAATGAATTCTTTATCTCATTAATTTAAAAGAAAAAAGGGGGTTGATTAAAACCATAGTACTGGCAAGGGAGGGGTTAGCTATTTCCCTCTTTCACATTCCCTCAGTATAAACCCATTTTAAGAACAAACAAGCATCTCGAGCTCTGAGGATTACTTGGGAAGGAATCCCATTGGAGCATTGCAGCACACGAGTTACCCTGGATTGTTCTCTGGCCTATGAGAAGCACTGCTTGAATATCAAGCAAAAAGTGGGCACTAGAAATAATATTATACGAAAGCTGACTGGCACAACCTGGGGGTCACAACCAGATACAGTGAAAAGATCTGCCCTTGCACTTTGCTACTCTGCTGCTGATTATACATACCCAGTATGGAACACATATCACCATGGATGCAGCTCTTAATGAGATATGCTGCATTAGCACAGAATATCTATACCCCACGCCTCTGGAGAAATACTGTTTAGCTGGTATTGCACCACCTGACATCCGCTGAGAAGTAGCAGCCAGTAATGAAATGACCAAAGCAGTGACATCTCCGGCCCATCCTCTGTTCGGATATCAGCCAGCATGCCAATGACTTAAATCAATTATTTTCTAAGATCTACAGAGATACTCGCAGGAACATCTCAGCAAGCAAAAGTCCAAAAATGGCAGGCTAAAACCCGGAACCTCAAGCCACGGCTGATACCAAATGAGAGACTCCCTCTTGGGCACACAGAAGCCTGGGCGACTTGGAAGGCACTGAACAGACTGCGCTCTGGCACCACGAGATGCAGAGCCAACCTTCAGAAATGGCGCCACAAAGTGGAGTCCATGATAGGTGAGCATGGAGAAGAGCAAACCACAGACCACCTGCTACAATGCAGCCTGAGCCCTGCCAGATGCACAATGGAGGACTTCCTTATAACAACACCAGAGGCACTCCAAGTGGCCAGCTTCTGGTCAAAGGACATTTAATATAATGCCACGTTTTTAAACGCTGTTTTTTTTTTAAAGAAAATACATTACAATTGTACCCTTGGTTCGCTTTTGATATGAAAAATAATAGTATAAACCCACAAACTTTTATTTGCCAAATTTATTTGTAGGTTTTCCTTAATAGGGAAAAGAATGCTTTTATATTTAAGAAAGCACTAAATTATCAGCTCCTTGGGCAGTGATTTTAACACTTTATTCCAGGACCGATTTGCAGTGTCAAATTCTGGATCGGCCTTTGGGATGGTTTTGGACTGGCCTTTAGGATGTTGCTTTGAATAAGCCAATGTGGTAATTATCAGTAGTTACTTTTTGAAGTAACAAACTGTAACCATGTTACTTTTTGTCTATATTGGCCAGGATGGTAATGGAGTACTTTTCATGTGTAATACAGGGTTAGTCAAAATGAATAGGCCAATTCGGCTACAATTAATTTTCTTATTGGCCTATTCATTTTGACTAACCCTGTATAATGTTACTGAGCAATTCAAGGGAAAGAACGAAAGGTTTTGTGGATATTGCATTGTTTTACTGTACATCTAGCAAGGGCATGTGTGTGCCATGCACGTGGCAACCATGCAAATTCCTGTGTTGTGTCTGTGTGGGCAAAGGCAGAAGGAAAAATACAGGTCGCTTAGTCCTTGGGATTACAATGATCTGACATAGAAATTGAGTGCCTGGTGAAGAAAACTATTGTCTGTCTCTGCAAGTGGTTTTCAATAATCTCTTCTGACTACTTCCCCACCCTCACACAAAGACTGGAGGATCAGTCACTTCTCATATACAGTAGGAGAGAGAGGTGAATTGTTGTTAAGAATGCAACTCTATGCACAATAAGATTTTTTAAAATTGTGTCTGAAGTGGTTTGAGAAATTGCAA
Organism: Anolis sagrei; assembly: GCF_037176765.1. Classification (NCBI taxonomy): domain Eukaryota; kingdom Metazoa; phylum Chordata; class Lepidosauria; order Squamata; family Anolidae; genus Anolis; species Anolis sagrei. The sequence continues at coordinate 108,340,275 of NC_090023.1, forward strand.
GTCGCTTCTGGTGTGAGAGCATTGACCATCTGCAGGGACGTTGCCCAGGGGACACCCGGATGTTTTACTATCCTGTGTGAGGCTTCTGTCATGTCCCCATATGGGAAGCTGGAGCTGACAGATGGGAGCTCACCCCATTTTGCAGATTTGAACCGCTGACTTTCAGGTCAGCAGTTTAGCCGACACAAGGGTTTAACCCATTGCACCACCGTGGCTCCCTTACAATAAGAAATGAATTCAATGGGATTTATTTATCTAGACCTAGTACAGGCTGTCCCCAAGTTACAAACAAGATAGATTCTGTAGGTTAGTTCTTAAGCTGAATTTGTTTGTAAGTTGGAACAAGTACTTTTAAAAGTGTAACTCCAGCCATACACACACATACACACATATGGAGTAACACTTTAATAAGTACCTGTTCCAACTTACAAACGAATTCAACTTAAAAATTTACACACACACACACACACACACAGGGAAGGATTAATACCCCTCTGGTGTTTGTTTGTTTTGTTGTCTGAGTCCCTGTTCAGATTTCACCCCACTTTCTGTCCCTGTGATATTTGGATTTTGACAAGCTTGGCTCGTTGTAGAAACAACTTTTGTCTATAAAGCATCAGTGGAGACACGTTTCCTCCATGATAACTTTTTCAGGAGTGACTTTCCCTTCTGAGGGGTAGACTTCTCTCACTTCCTGTTCTCTCACCCCCGTTCTTAACTATTAGTCATTTATAAATTTGGGTGTTTGTAACTTGGGGACCGCTTGTATTGTACACTGTAAAATTGTGTAAAACAATTCAAGAGTTTTGCTAAGGTGGGAATAACTTATTATCAAGAAGTTATCTGTTCACTGCAGGTTATTGGGGATTATTAATTGTATACTTTTTGTACCACATAACTGTTTTTCAAACTGAGCTGCAGTTCGAGGTGGATTCCACGTCTCCTGTGGAAATGAGGGTCCATAAAAAATCCGGCCAACCTAACACTTTCTTGCTGTGTTATATAGTTTTCTTATTTATTATTCCTTTTCCCTATGCAAATATTTTAGAATGTACACCCCTCTGGCAGGACACATTGTTTTTTATTGTTTTGTTGTAAAGTGCCATAGGATAATAATAATAATAATAATAATAATAATAATAATAATAATAATAATAATAATCACAAGCCAGAAAAAGTTACAGAGAATGAACACGTCAAGATATTTTGGGACTTCCGGATTCAGACAGACAGAGTTTTGGAGCATAATACTTCTGACCTCACGATTGTGTTAAAAAACAAAGTATGGATTGTCGATGTTGCAATCCCAGGCGACAGCATGATTAACGAGAAACAACTGGAAAAGCTAACACGATATGAGGATTTAAAGATCAAACAGCAAAGACTCTGGCACAACCCAGTCAATGTGGTCCCAGTGGTGAGTGGCACACTGGGTGCAGTGCCTAAAGACCTTGGCCTGCACTTAAACACAATTGACGCTGACAAGATTATCATCTGCCAGCTGCAAAAGGCCACCTTACTGGGATCTGCTCACATTACCCACCGATACATCACACAGTCCTAGACACTAAGTGTCTGATGTGTGATCCAATACAAAAGCCAGCAGAGTGTCTGCTGTGGACTCATCTTGCTGTGTTTCTAATAACAATAATAATAATAATAATAATAATAATAATAATAATAATGAAAACTAGAAGAAGAGTCCTCCTCCTCTTCCTCCTCCCCTAGCACAAGCTGGTAAAGGTGGTCCCAGTGGTGATCGGCACACTGGATGCAGTGCCTAAAGACCTTGGCCTGCACTTAAAAACTATCAGCACTGACAAAATTACCATCTGTCAGCTGCAAAAGGCCACCCTTCTAAGATCTGCACACATTATTTGCCAATACATCACTCAGTCTTAGACACTTGGGAGGTTTCCGACGTGTGATCGAATACAAAAGCCAGCATCATGGTCTTGTTTCCTGTGTCCCCTTGTTGTGTATCAAATAATAATAATAATAATAATAATAATAATAATAACAACAACAACAAAAAACAATTCCATCTCCAATTAGATTATTGAGGAAGGAGCTTACTAAAGTGTATGTGGAAGAAGAAAGTACTCAAGAATGTCTTTGTAATGTCTTTTCCATGTTTTTCAGCATTTCCAATGGACAATACCCAAAGTTATTTATTTATTATTTATTTATTTTATTTATTTCCTGCATTTATAAACCGCCACTCTCAGCCCTAGGGCGACTCGTGGCGGTGAACAACAACATAGAAAAGACAGTTTACAATAAATCAAGACAGTACACAACAATCTACTACTACGTAACATGAACTTATGCTAAAAATCCGCTTCGTCATATCATGGGGTCATAATCAGTTCCATAGTCGTAGTCCATTCCAGTCATCATTTCCAATGATACAGCACTCAGTTGAAGGCCAACTCGAAAAGCCATGTTTTCAGGCTCCTACGAAAGGCCATAAGGGAGGGCGCCTGTCTCACTTCAGCAGGGAGGGTGTTCCACAGCCGGGGGGCCACCACTGAGAAGGCCCGCTCTCTCGTCCCCGCCAAACGTGCCTGCGAGGCGGGCGGGACCGAGAGAAGGGCCTCCCCAGATGATCTCAAGGTCCTCGTGGGCTCGTAGGCCGAGATGCGGTCTGCAAGGTATTTTGGGCCGGAACCGTTTAGGGCTTTGTAGGATAACACCAGCACCTTAAATTGGGCCCGGTAGCAAATCGGCAGCCAATGGAGCTGGGACAGCAGGGGCGTTGTATGCTCCCTGCGCCCTGCTCCTGTTAGCAACATGGCTGCCGCGCGCTGGACTAGCTGAAGCTTCCGGGCCGTCTTCAAGGGCAGCCCCACGTAGAGAGCGTTGCAGTAGTCGAGGCGGGATGTGACCAAAGCGTGTACCACCGTGGCCAAGTCAGACTTCCCAAGATACGGGCGCAGCTGGCGCACAAGCCTGAGCTGTGCAAATGCTCCCCTGGTCACCGCTGAAACCTGGGGATCCAGGCTCAGCGACGAGTCCAGGGTCACACCCAAGCTGCGAACCTGCGCCTTCAAGGGGAGTGCGACCCCGTCCAGCACAGGCTGTAACCCTATACCCTGTTCGGCCTTGCGACTGACCAGGAGTACCTCTGTCTTGTCTGGATTTAATTTCAGTTTGTTCGCCCTCATCCAGACCATTACAGCGGCCAGGCACCGGTTCAGGACTTCGACGGCCTCCTTAGTAGCAGGTGGGAAGGAGTGACAGAGTTGGACATCATCTGCGTACAGATGACACCGCACCCCGAAACTCCGGATGATCTCACCCAGCGGCTTCATGTAGATGTTAAACAGCATGGGGGACAGGATGGAGCCCTGAGGAACCCCACAGGTCAAAGGCTGTGGTGTTGAACAGGAGTCCCCCAATAACACCTTCTGAGTGCGACCCTCCAGAAATGACCGGAGCCACTGCAAAGCAGTGCCCCCAAGACCCATCTCTGCAAGGCGCCCCAGAAGAATACCGTGGTCGACGGTATCGAAGGCCGCTGAGAGGTCCAGGAGCACCAACAGGGACACACTCCCCCTGTCTAGCTCCCGGCGTAGATCATCGACTAAGGCGACCAAGACCGTCTCGGTACCATGTCCCGGTCTGAAACCAGACTGTGCCGGATCCAGATAATCCGTGTCTCTCAAGAATACCTGGAGTTGTGAGGCCACCACGCTTTCCATGACTTTGCCCAAGAAGGGAAGATTGGAAACAGGCCGAAAGTTGTCGAATTTGGTGGGGTCCAATGATGGTTTCTTCAACAGCGGCTTTATAACAGCCTGTTTTAGGCTCGCTGGAATCTTGCCTTCCCGAAGGGAGGCATTAACCACCACCGTTACCCACTCGGCCAATCCCCCTCTGGCCTCCTTCAGAAGCCAGGATGGGCAGGGGTCTAGGATGGACGTGGTGGGCCTCATTCCTCCAAGTATCTTGTCCACATCCTCGGGCTTCACAAACTGAAAAGAATCCAACAAAATAGGACAAGCAGGTGCTTGTGTCACATCCACGGAGACTGCATTTAATGTGGCGTCCAGCCCAGAGCGGATCAAAGCGACTTTGTCTGCAAAGAACCGAGCAAATGCTTCACAGCGCGTGGCCGAATTGTCAGGGCTCTCACCTGAGGTAGGGGGAGTTAAAAGACCTCTGACAATCCGAAACAACTCCGCCGGACGGTTTTTTGCAGACGCAATAGTAGCCGCAAAGAAAGTTTTCTTTGCGGCTTTTATTGCCGCGGCATATGCCCTTAAAAAGGACACGAACCGTGTTCGGTTTGGCTCGCTTGGGTCCGAGCGCCACACGCTCTCTAGTACCCTCTTCCTTCGCTTCATCGCTGCCAGCTCCTCAGTGAACCAAGGAGCTGGTTTAGCTCGGTTACTTGAGAGGGGACGTTCCGGAGCGATCATGTCAATTGCCCTGGTCATCTCCCCATTCCAGAGAGCGACCAAGGCCTCGACATGGTCACCTACCGAGGTGGCGGGAAAATCCCCAAGAGCCGTCAGGAATCCATCCGGATCCATAAGCCTCCTGGGGCGGACCATCTTAATGGGTCCTCCACCCTTGCGGAGGTTGGGGGGCGCAGTGAGCCTAAATCTGATCAGGAAGTGGTCGGTCCATGGCAACGGAGAGATAGACAACTCCTCCACACCGCCACCCTGCTCCCATCCCTGGCAGAAGACCAAGTCCAATGTGTGTCCAGCACAGTGGGTGGGGCCAGTTATTCGTTGGGACAGCCCCATGGTTGCCATGGCAGACATGAAGTCCTGAGCCGCTCCTGTGAGGGTTGCCTCGGCATGGATGTTGAAGTCCCCCAGCACAAGAAGCCGTTGGGACTCCACCGCCAGGCTCGAGACCACCCCCGCTAGCTCAGGTAGGGAGACTGTAGTGCAGCGAGGTGGACGGTACACTAACAGAATCCCTATTCTGTCCCGGTCACCCACCCTCAGGTGGACGCATTCAAAATTTGTGGTCTGCGGGATGGGGCTCCTGGTCAGATGGATGGAATCTCTATAGACCACTGCGACCCCGCCTCCCCGTCCTCCGGCTCTTGGTTGGTGTTGCACGGAGAAACCTGGAGGACAAAGCTGGGAGAGGTTTACGCCCCCAGCTTCATCCAACCAGGTCTCCGTGATGCACGCCAGATCTGCCCGCTCCTCCAGGATTAAATCCTGGATCCAGGTCGTTTTTCCGTTGACAGATCTGGCGTTCAACAACACCACCTTCAAACCGGAGGGTCCGCTCACCTGGTTACACCAATTTACCTTAGGAGACCGATTGGGGGTTGTTAATATGGATAAGCAGTCCGAATTAGGCCGAATTTGAGGTCTCCTTTTTCCGCATCTCCTCCTTCCCACCACGACCTCTATGGGGGCCCCTCGGCTAGTGGAACACCTCCCCCCCTCCATGCCGCAATCCAGAGCCAAGAAATTGCTTTCTGCTTTGCTCGTTGTTAGATTTTTTTATTCTTGCCAACATCCTCTCTCCCCCTCCCCCCTCCTCCCTACCCCATTTTCATTCACAGGCTCCCACCCACCTCCTCTTCTGCCCCTTCCGCTACACAGTAGTAACAAGAACAGTACATAAAGGGGGGTGGGGAACCACATGGATGGCAACAATACAGGTGGTAGTAGGTGTTCCGGCTACACCAATGGGATAGTTCTTAAAGTGCACAAGTTTTCGGTGCGACCCGCCAATAATAATATTCAATCAGCAACAAACACTACGTGCCATCGGGCACATTCATAAAGTGCTAGATCTAAGTGCTCTGTTCAATGATAATTAAAGTGCGGCACAGAGGGACAGGGAAGGGGCGTAAGTGCTGGTGCAATCTAGCAGCAAGCGGCAGGCGCCTTAAAGTGCTCTATTACATTCTTATCACATTAGCAGCAGATGACAACAATGACAACCAGGAATGTACTATGTTGATAGTATATAATCACCCTCTTATGGGGCTGAGATGATGGCAATTTAGCTAAATGCTGATATGGTCCCAGGTGAAATCCCTAGACGGATGGTATGCCAGCAGATAGGGCTTCCGGAGATGACAACTCGGCGGTGGGGCAGCACAGATGGTCAATCACACTCTTACTCAATATATCAGAGTAGGGAAGGCCAGCTTAAAGGTCTACACAGAAGTATACATAAAAGGCCAGCACAAGGTCTACACAGAGGTCTACACAAGAAGGTCGGTACACAATATCTCATAGAGGTCCACACAAAGACGGCCAGTACACAAGATCTACACAAACTCAATCAGACCCTCCGCAGTCTCGTTGTTTCGCCCTGGTGGAAGATGGGCGGCAGTGGAGGCCGTGACTCAGCAGCGGCCTGATGGAAAAGGCGGCCGGATGATGGTAATGGCCGCGGCGATAGCGGCGATAGCGGCCTGATGTGGAAGGCAACGATGGCCCCCGATCGCGCTGATGGCAGCGGTCCGGCGGTTGTTCGGTCTCTGACCCCGAGGTGATGATGGTCTCGCCCCGAGCGGCAGCGGCGACGGCCTGGCGGCAAAGATGGCTGACCACTCAACAGCGGCCTGATGGTGAAGAGGCCGCGGCGGCGGCCTAATTGCAGTTGCGGCCTAGCCCCTGTAGAGGGCAGCCACTGCAGTTGCGGCCTAGCTCCTGTAGAGGGCGGTGGTTTCGTCTGGGAGGTGGCGGCCGCGGCCTAGTGTTGATGTCGGCCGCGGCCTGTTAGTAGTGGCCCACATGTCAGAAGCAGGCACATTTTCTTTCATTTCTCAGTGGCGCAATCGCAATGATAACAGTAATGCATTCGTAACAAGCAAGCCAAAGAGCCATTTTCTGGACTGCAGTATCAGTAACAACTGTGATTAAAGGCATGAGTAAATAATTCCTTTTTTACAAGCAACATTTAAAATCCGTGCCATCTCTCAGGTGATTCAGGGTAGTCAAGCTACATTTATTCAAAAATCAAAGATTACAATTGTATATATTTAAACGATTTTATACAAAATGCTATGCAGAAAATATAAAATCAAGATATTTACACATTATATATGTTTAAAAGATTTATATCACATCTTTCAATGTTGCTTAAAACAATATCTTTCTACACTCTCAGACAGAAAGACATGCTAAAAAGTTCCTGCCCAGGTATTAAGTTTTGATCAATTTTTGAACTACTTTGATGCAAGACTTGGCAACATATCATCAGGCGAGACTTGGGACTTGTATCAAGCCTTTTCCCTCATGGTCCAGACTTAGTTTTGGGAACTCTAGCTGCCAGTTTGCTGAGCTGTGTGCCTACTACTATAATGTGCCAGGCCACATAATAGATTGGTATATTTTAGGGATACACAATCTATGGGCCTTGGCTGCATTATGTGGAAACTTCTGGATGGAGGGATGAAAGCCACATTTCTCTATGGCCCAGAAGGAATGTAGGGATGGGAGAACTGCCATCTGTGGACTTGTGCAAAATGTTTTCTTAGCAGCAATTTAAATGGAGGTCATGGGTTTGGAGGCCAAGGCTTGCAGAAATTGATACCTCTACTCTCACTAGTTATTCCTAATGGGAATGGAATAGTAGTTTAAACTTCCCTTTGACATGTGTTCACATATGTGATCCTGTCTGCATGTTGCCCATAGGATAAAGAAAGGTTCTATACCCACTATAAGGACATGTGCTTGTCTTCCTTTAACTTCAGTACTTTCTCATGAAGTGTATTTACAGTATTATCTGTAGGGGATACATTCCTGGATTTACCTTGGAAACATGAGAATCACGATAACAGCGAACCCTACTGAAATGAACACCTTCAGTGGACGCATAACATAGAATTGCACTGGGGGACATAGAAAATGCCTTGAGAAAACTTTTTTTCCAGATGTGGAAAGTGAAATTGTGAGTAATGGTCTCATCTGATTTCATGTATATTTTATTTTTTCCCCATATATGACTCAAAGTGGCTTATACTATGCTAAAACATACATTAAAACCTCTACTTCAGAGCATCTCAACATTAGAGTGTTTTGACCTGGCTTTCACTTTGACATAAGAGCAGTATTTTGAATTAAGAGCTAGTGCGAAAGGGAGCGCTAGTACCAGATCCAGGGCTTTCAGGCTTCAAAAGAGCATAATTTTGTGCCTCATGCCGCATGCTCTTGTCAGTTTTTGGAGATTTCAGTTTGCTTCACTCTTGTCCGCTAACTTTGGGTTAGTTGATTTTTGTGGTTTTTATTCCTGGTATGTTTGGCTTCATGAAGAGAGAGGAAGAGAGAGCAAGGGGGGGGGAGGGTGGCAGAATGGGTACAGTATTAAGAAAATGATGCTTATGCCTCTTCACGTTGTGCTTTGTGCTTCCTTGCCACAACTTTGTGCTTCTACCATTTTAAATTGTTCCATGTGAATGTGTCACAGTCACAGAATAACTTAAACTCTTAAGTCAAGGTATCACTGAATAGTCAAACCACTCTGAAATGAAAAAGGCATCCTAGTCCACTTTAGAAATATGAATTTTAGACAGACAAAAACACATTACAACTTTTTTGCACATTAAGGAACAGCACACACCGTGCACAATCCCAACCAGATAGAAACTGAAAACGTATAGATAAGAGGGTCTTTGCCGGGAGGGTGCCAATTGAGTCTCCCTTCAGCTTTCCATAGTCTGAGAGCATCTACCAAGAAGGACCTCCCCTGGATCTTACCAGGCATTCCTCTGATGGAAGTGGAATCGAATGGAAGACCTTCCCTGAAGAACTTGCAACTTCAGTAGGTTCATGTCGGGAGATAATGGTGTTTCAGATAGGCTGGAATTGCTCCAGTCACCTTCACCTGGAAATGTGACTGTCCTTTTTGTTATTAGCTAGCTCAAGGACAAGAATGCAAAATGAAAAGTAAACAGCATGTTCAAATACTTTACAAAGTACAACAAAGAAATAATTGGGTGCCAAATGCCTCCAAAGAGACACAGCAAAGTTCTTTATGTGTGCACAGACCAATGTTTTCCACGTAAAAGCAGAGATAAGGCTTGCGTAAGAGCAACAACAAGTTGAAATAAGGATTGGAGCCACTGGTGCTCACACTTAACTTGAAATATTTTTAGAGCAAGGTCTTTCATGGTCTAAAATATAAGGGAGCAAAGGAAACACAGTTATGTTTTATGACATGTCTCCTTCTGTCAAGATATCGAATTCTGATGACTCTAATTTTTCATAAAATTATTGAGGACTCTTATTGATTTTATTTATGACATATTTAGTAGCTCAAAATCCCCCCCCCCCCCTCCAAAAAACTGAGCTCAAATGGCTTGCTCAAATAGCTAGCTTTGACAAGCCCCTACACTACAACACTTTAGGAAAGAGTTAAAAACTTAATTTTCCCAGCAGGCATTTGATGGTTAGATAGTAACCAGAACTGATTGCCAATCACTAAGCACTTTGTGTCTACATTCTGTGCATTCAGCTCGGTTGCTATATTGATTACATGGATCTTTTAACTGATTCTATTTTTAATAGAGTTTGTTTTATCCAATTTATATACCTGGTTTATGTAATGTATTGTTGTTTTCATGTTGATGTATTTTATGCTATCTATCATGTATTTTATATATGGCATCTCGGTGTATGCTATTTTGTAAGCCGCCCCTAGTTGCTATGGGAAATGGCGGTGGGGTATCAATAAAGTTTCTTTTTTTAACTGACATAAAAAACACAGTATGCCACAGCAAACATATATGCTGGATTTCAAATTACAAAACCACAAGTTATTATTATTATTATTATTATTATTATTATTATTATTATTATTTGTAGCCACCGTCTCATGCTTTAAATCATGGATAAAACAAAAATGTTCTATATTTTGTCATGGTTTTTATCCTACTGTCTGAATGGTTCCATATTACATTTCTTTATTCTATTTTCATAACATACTTATATTTTACAACACAATGATTTTGAAACCTTTTTCAATTATATTTTATAAATGCTCTTCTATTACAAAAAAAATAAAATCTGACATAATTTACATAACCTTTTTATTTAAACAGGCATTTAAAGATGGAGGTATTTAAGTAATCTAGTCAGGAGGTGTTATGATTTTTAACTTTGAATATGTTTTGATGGTTTTTAACTTAAATGTTCAATTCTGTTTGTGTTTAACTCTGTTTTAATGTTTGTGTATTTGTATATTTTAAACTGGATATCAAGCTGCTTTGAGTCCCCTTTGAGGAGATAAAGTGGAGTTTAGATAATAATCATAATAATAATAACGAACATCAATGTAACTAAATGTAAGCAGACCAATATTAGACTGACTATAGTATAAGTATGTGGTGGCGCAGTGGGTTTAACTGCTAAGTTGCAGAACTTGCTGACCAGAAGGTCAGCAGTTTGAATCCACAGGACAGGGACAGCTCCCATTGTTAGTCCCAGCTTCTGCCAACTTAGTTGTTCAAAAGCATGCAAATATGAGTAGATTAATAAGTAATGCTTTGATGGGAACGTAGCAGCGTTCCATGCTGTCATACCCACCACATTACCATGGAGGCATCTACGAACAACGGAGATGAGTACCACCCCCCAGAGTCAGACTCAACTAGACTTAATGTCAAGGGGAAACGTTTACTTTAGTATAAGTACAGGTATATATCAGTTAACGAAGAAGTTAATTTTACAAATCTTTTTACACCTGTCCAGAAATCTCTTTTTTCCTAAACATTTAACTAACTAGAACATTTTCAACAAGCCTGGGCACTGCGATGATGGTAGTGGAGGGCTGAAGAAACCCAAAATTTCAGTATCAAATTACTGCAGCATTGCTGCAATAAACAACACTATAAAAGATTGCACTGGAATTATATTCTAGGTCAGAAGTTCTTAATCTTTTTTGTTTCATTGACCTCTTTACCAGTCAGGTGAAAACCACAGACACTCAACTTCAGCACATCTTTAAATTAAGTTTTAGGGTTATTCAAAATTGCATTTTATCTTTCCAATAATTTGGATACCTTGTAACTGAACATAGTGCAATGTCTGTTAAAATGCTCGTTATAGCAAACATTTAGAAATTTGAGTTTTTCCACAGCATCATAAAACCATCTCTGCAGGCGATTTTTCATTGCTCCCAAAATACGCTACATTAAAACAGAAATCATACAAAATCCACACTATACTGTGTAGATTTTTTTCAATTCAAGCTCATGGACCCCTTGACATCTTTCCATGGACCGCCAAGGGGTCTATGGACCCGTGGTTAAGAACTCATTCTAGGTGATCTTACTATAGGTGATCCCTTTTCCGGGCAGTCCACAAACCCAAAGGACAATAAGAGTGTAAGAGGGAAAATCATTGCAACAGAACAAAAGAAAGGGATGGCAGAATGTCGTTAAGCATGGCCAATTGAAGTCAGAACATGGACCCTTTGAGAGATATTTCAGATATTTAGAGATATTCTGAATCTTCACCTCACACTTTAAAAGTAAATTTTATCCTTTTTAACTAACATGTAAGATCAACTATTCAGGTGATATCCTTCCCAGCAGCTAAATAATATGATTAATTCTTTATTAAGTTAAGCAGCTCTTGACACATCTTCCCAAGAGCTGAGATGAATGAGACTAGCATTACACTACCTTTAATTTGCATTAGCTTATGATATTTCCTGGTACTTTAGCCATTTCTGGTTGTGTCAATGATAAGAACCTACCACTATTAGTGTCAATTGCCTTGATAAATCTTATAAGTATCAACTTAATAGAACAAAATTTTGTGAATAATTATTGAAATGCCTGTCGAGTATAGTACCTATGTAGGTTCATTGGCCAAAAATCTATAAAGCATTGTAGCTGAAGTGGTTGTTGGTTCTTTGAGAATTTGTTGATTTAATCTACTTTGATAACACCTATCACATTGAATATATTGCATGGTTCATGCAAAATACGCAATGTGAAGGAGGAAGGAGAAAGAAAGGTCATTTTATAGGAATTAGATTCTGTTTCCAAATGAATATTTTGCTTATCAAAACATACACCGTCATGACTGAGTAGATATGGGCCATTATCAGTTCTTTCTGGTAATGGATATATTTGAATGACCTTCAAGGAAAAGGCTATAAAATCAAAACAGTTACCTGGTCAGCTCTTTGGACACCAGTTTAAGAGCTTGCTTTTTTGGAGCTCCTAGTTTTCGAGTGGGGAAAGAATGGCAACACTTAATGAAAAGAAGACATGTAGCCAACGAATGGAAAATTTCCAGCGTTTCGTATGGAATCCGGACACGGGACAGTTAATGGGAAGAACCTTGATTAACTGGGGTATGTGTTCATAAGAGAAACTTAAAGATAATGCATTCTGGAGGTCTGGATATATTGCTGAAATTTGAATTTGACAATTTTTTAGAATTATGATTCTGGGTCATCATCAAGTTAATTCCCTATTTCTTGTACTGTAAAACTTTGTTAAAGCTACAAATTACTCTATAGAACAGTGGTTCCCAACCTTTTTTTGACCAAAGACCACTTTGACCAGGCACCACTTTCCAACATTAGTAGCAAAATGATTACAAATCAGTTTTTGGTCAACTTTAGATTTTGTTTATTTGGAGTGCTGATTCAAAAAATTGCATTGGACAGACCACATCAGCTTTAGTTTCTGATACAGAACATATGCCATCCAGTAGTTGCCATCTGCTCACCCACAGAAAACCATATTTAATAATCTAGAGCTGATGTGGTAGTAGTAATATTTCACGGATAGCCAGCCTCTCCTCTCCTGACATCCCCGTTGTCGTGTGGTTTCAAGGCAACAGTGTAGTAATGGTGAGGCTGTGGACCATATTTTCATTCTTGCGGACCACAGCTTTGGAACCACTGCTATAGAAGCTACTCTGAAAATCCATTGGCCTAAATCCAATATCTAGTCCTATAGTAGACACATTGTATCAACTACTGAATGATATGACAACACATGAAAACCACATTGGTTTTCTGGGACTACAACTAGCATTGTATTTAGGCCATTGCTTTTATTGTCTTAGCATCTAAGCAGGCATAATTATTTAATAATAGCATACATGATTGCCTGTAAAATATGAATAGAACAAAAGTATTACTAAAAGGACCCAGAACTGCTAGTCTGTGGCAACAGTAGCATTAAGAAGATCCTTCAGGTTGGACACAATGACATGCCTGAAGTAGTTTATTTGACCTATTCATTGCCTTCGAAAAGATGTAATTGAATGCAAGTATTTTAATCCCTAAATGATCATTCACAAAAAATATTTTGATAATCATTTTGTGAAGTTTCAATATGTTGTTTTTATATTAGACTTAATATGCAGGTTTTTTTTCTTACTTTACAAAAATAATTTCAAAATCAAAACATTTTAATGTCAGCTGAAATCCCCCTCCTTTCCCATTTAATTTTCACCACTGTGGCACACTCTTTCACTCTATTTTTGAGATTACAGAACATGTTCTGATCTGAAAAACCTTGGGACCCTTATTAGAAAATGGCTATAGGAATTAACTTTCTATATTTGGTTATGCTTTTATGTCCCAATTCTGCATGTCCTGTTCAAATTCTAGAATGCTTAACTAGAAGAATGAGATGTTCCTCTACTAAAACACTTTTAAAACACTAATACAACCTAGACTATTTGTTCTTCAGCTGTTCTTAACATAGATGTCAGTGTTGTATTAATTAGGTATTTAAAGATAGGATTATAGAGTACTAAAAAGTAACCAATATCCTGATTTTTTGGATGTTTTTAACCACATTTATTTCTAATGTTTTCTTAATAGTATGGATCAGTCTTTACTATGTTGCGTTCTATGTGGTGGTGACTGGGCTGTTCGCACTGTGTATATATTCTTTAATGAAGACACTCAATCCATATACACCGGACTACCAAGATCGATTAAAATCACCAGGTACTATTCTGTGCATTCGATTAAAGCTGTAGAATCCACAAAACACAAAATATTGCCTGGCACTCAGTGTTGCGGTTGCGGATTTGTAACCTGGGGTTATGGATCCTTCATATACAAGCAAGACTAATCTTATTGTAAGACTTTGTGACACCCCCTGCCCAGACCATCTTAACAGTTGGAACTTTATTTATACATATGTAACTAAGTAAACAATGTAGAATATTGACAACTATTCTTAGAATTTGAGATCTAATATATCAAACCCGTTCTGATTTTGCTCCTTGTTTTAGAGTATTTTCGACAAAGATGTTATTTACAAGAATATAAGATTGTATTTTATGACCAACTACCTTGAGACAGAAGCCATTGTATGGAAACGGAGATGAACCCTCATATTTAATCTACAGCTTTAATTTTTCGATATTAAACTAGGAATGTATCTGAATGTGTTCTACCAAGTAACAGAAGTGCAAATACAGATTTCTAATAACTATTACTAACATTATTATTTTCTTCTTCACATTTTGAATTTTAACTGCTTTGAATGAAGGGGTGACGTTACGACCAGATGTGTATGGTGAAAAGGGATTGGAGATTTATTACAATATTTCAGAAGAACACTCTTGGGAAGGTTTTGTTAAGACTCTTCAAAAGTTTCTTTCAGGTAAAGAGAAGAAAGATAGTATGGTTAACAAGAGGTAAAGCTATTATTTCAAACAGACTTCAAAAGTATAATCAAATCATATTGAAGCCGATTCAGATTTCAAATGGCTGCTAGCAATTATGTCGAAATGACACATATTTTGAGATGATTTATGATTCTTCAAGAAAATAACTTTTACTACAGTGTTTTGCTAAACAGTATCTAGATAAATCAGGATCCTGGAATCTTTAGAGACAATAGTATTATAACAGGGTGCCCTAATTCCATTTACAAAAATACGGCAATTAAAACATGAATTTAAAGTGTAATTTGTTAAAACAAATTAGAACTGAATTATGGATAATACTGAATTCCAAAAGTGGATTTTAAAATTTACTAAATTACTAAATTGCAATTTAGTATACAATGTACTATTTCCAGACTAAGCTTTAGTATCAACTCAAGGCCCTTCCACACAGCCATATAATCCAGAATATCAAGGCAGAAAATCCCACAATATCAGCTTTGAACTGGGTTGTCTGAGTTTACACTACCATATATCCTAGTTCAAAGCAGAAAATGTGGGATTTTATTCAATTGTGTGAAAGGGGCCTAAGTCCATTGCCATCACCAAAGTTAAATTAATGTGTTCCAGCAAAAGTTGTATTGGGTTTAAGCACCTTTGGGCTGCAATTAGTAGTCCTTTTACTTTATTAATAATGTGTTTTAATCTAGTGGCACAAGTGTGGCCTTACAGCTTACTGGCTCCATAGTTTGAATCTTGAATTGTGCACTTGACTAATATGTTTAGAATAATAACAACACCACTATCTTATAAGGGGGTTTGTCCTAGAGACATAAATGGCAGGAACTTACAGATAAACGAAAGTGTGCTTTACTAAGCTTCAACGTGTTTTGAATTAGAATTATTCTTCGGAAGCAGCATAACTGCCAATCTGGATCTTTTGTCTCCAAATTCTACTGCAAAATCTACTGAACTGTTCAGCAACATTGATTGGTTGTACCCAAAGAATCCCTGAAAAGTAATTTCCGTCCTTTTCTGTAAATACATGTAGGTTACAATGAAACTGCACAGCAAGCCAATATCAATTGTTCTGGGGAAGGATACTACTTCCAAAAGAATTTTGATGCTCCAAACCATACAAAACATTCTTGCAAATTTACACAAGAGATGCTCGGAAACTGTTCTGGTCTTGTGGATCCCACTTTTGGTTTTCCAGAAGGAAGTCCATGTTTAATAATAAAAATGAACAGAGTAAGTACAAAACAGATATTTGAAAACATTGTTTATTAGCTAACATAACAGGTAAAACTATTTGTTAGGGGATGTTGTTGAAAGACAATTTGGAATGTATTCTTTGTGCATTCAGGGATCTGGAATTGATGAGTTTCTGCAGAAGTGGGGAAGCCCTACTGATTCTTATTTTACTAAATCTCCCATCCAACAACACCAGCATGCCAGAAATGGCAAATGTGAATGGGAATACATTTTTCTATAGTTAAAATAACTACTAGGCTAGTAAATGCAGGTATAGCAGAATAAAATGGTTCAATATCTATATATCCATCTATATAAATAAAAAGCTCCAGGTGCAAATGGCACCTTCCAGTATATATCACCTAAATATAATTTTTCTCAGCCACTGTTTGCCTAATTTTATCTATCAACCTGAAGTTAATTCAAAGTAATTACATATATCAGCAGATCCGAAGTCACAAAAGTTTTCACCATTTTAATGATTAAATTGTTTCATTACAGATTATCAATTTTCTTCCGGGCAATGGCACAGAACCAAGAGTAAACTGCACAACACTGGTAAAGTATTATGTTCTTGTACTGCAGTTAGTCCTACTAGAGGTCAAAGGCTCCTTTGCAGAATATTGCAATGAGACATTTCTATAAGTAATGTCCTTCTGTCCCTACCTCAAAAACTTAAGGGCCCTTCCATACAACCATATAATCCAGAATATCAAGGCAGATAATTCACAATATCTGCTTTGAACCGGGTTATCTGAGTCCACACTGCCATATAACCAGTTCAATGTGGATTTTATACAGCTGTGTAGAAGGGCCCTATTTTTTATGGAACAAACAATATGGAGCAGGAAAAGCCTTAACCCATTCTCTATTGTGAAATCATTACCTAAGCTTATCTTCCCTCCACACTTTCTCAAAATTTATTTCAAAGGTAAGTCAGCAAAACTATCAACAAGTTTTTTTTTCTAAGACAGCTTTTGGTGAGATTTGAAAACCCAGAATGAAATACCTGCATTTCTGTATTTTGCAGATATAGTTGGAAATATGCAACATGTCTATTATTCATGTGCCATTTTGTTAGTTTATTAAATGAAATGCCAAACTAACCTTTATTCAAAATCAGTGATAATTTATTTCCAGACAGTTCATTAGGCTTAGATGCAAGCTGTAACAACATTAGCAAGTTATGTGGATTACAAGTTCAAATGCTGCAGGACTTTAACACTAGATGTTGCTGTCTAGTATGCTATGAGCGTTGACACATGTCCTACTTGTGACCAACAGGATGATGAAAGCCCACTAGATGTACAATATTATCCTAGAAATGGAACTTTTAAACTTCACTATTTCCCCTACTATGGATGTAAGGCACAGGTATGTCTTTGTCTCTACATTTTTCCTTTTAAAGTTGTAAGTCAGTGGAAGGGCAACATGAAGTCTGTGGTTGCAAACATCTGCTGGTAACCTTCTTTAAAATGCAACAGCATATAGCAGCAAAAAAAGGAGCATTTTCTACCCCAAAACATGTTTTTAATAGCACACACCTTGTTTTCAGGAAGCATGATAGATGGAAAACAGGACAGGAGCCTTACACATTGTTTTAACGGGGAAATCTGGCTTTTTCCAAAACCAAATGTTATCCTTGCAGGTCGGGGTACCCAGTGGGTTGAGGGAGGCATGGACCCTGGAGTTTATCCACTGTTTTTAATAACAGCACAACTAATTTCATATCGTTATTTTCATCCCAGCCAAGCTACAGTAATCCATTGGTAGCAGTGAAGCTTCTCAACATTCCCATAAACAAAGAAATACACGCCGTGTGCAGAGTGGTTGGTACAGGAATTACTTCAGATAATCCTCATGACCCATATGAAGGAAAAGTGGAATTCAAAGTTTGCATAAAAGCTTAAGCAGTAACAGCACTGATTAACTCCTTAAGAGTTAAGAACACTGGACAACACAATATTTATGTATCATGTAACTTTGTATTTATTTGTATGGATTTCTCATTGAAGTATCCATAGTTTAATACATTATACCTCTATGCTTTAAGGGCAATGAAAATAACAAACTTTTCTTTGATGATACTGTTCAATTGTATAAAGTTTACTTTCAGTGTCTATTTTAGAACTGTGCTTTATTATACAAGTTAACATGATTACAGTTGCCTACTTTAAGACACTCAGCAGAACACTAGATTTACTGGGCATCACCCAATAATGACATTATTTCATCAGACGTACTTAATATAAAACCATACAGACTGCAAAAAACAGGTTGAGTCGCCCTTATCCGAAATGGTTGGGACCAGAAGCATTTGGGATTTTTGAATACTCTTACTGGCATATAAGTACACGAGGTATCTTGGAAATGGGGCCCAAGTCTAAATGTCAAATTTATTTGTTTCATAAACACTTTAAACACCCTGCCTGAAGGTAATTTTACACACAGTATTTTAAGTAATTCTGCATGAAACTGTGAGCCACCAAAACAAGCAAAGGTGTCACCATTTCAGTCCCATGGAATTCTTGATAAGAGATGCTCAACCTGTAGTACGTTGGTTACATGTAATATACTTTATTTGTAAGGGAGCCAGCTACCCTTGAGCATGGAATATGTGATTTTTGAATGTAAAATGTGAGAATCATAGAATAGAATCATAGAATCAAAGAGTTGGAAGAGACCTCATGGGCCATCCAGTCCAACCCCCTGCCAAGAAGCAGGAATATTGCATTCAAATCACCCCTGACAAATGGCCATCCAGCCTCTGCTTAAAAGCTTCCAAAGAAGGAGCCTCCACCACACTCCGGGGCAGAGAGTTCCACTGCTGAACGGCTCTCACAGTCAGGAAGTTCTTCCTAATGTTCAGATGGAATCTCCTCTCTTGAAGTTTGAAGCCATTGTTCCGCGTCCTAGTCTCCAAGGAAGCAGAAAACAAGCTTGCTCCCTCCTCCCTGTGGCTTCCTCTCACATATTTATAGAACATTGCATAGTACCTACTTAGTATACTTTTAAAGATGATACTGCAATACTGATGGTCAATAAAGTTTTACAGCACCTAGTTTTTCTTAAGAAAACGCTAACATGCTGGAATCTTTCATACTTAAAATATGCTTCCACAAAATTTCATGAATAAAAATTCTAATAAAGTAACAACACATAGACCAAATATAGACAGTAATACAGATTGCCCTCAGTGGAAGGCTCATCTTCACAAGCTGTGTCTTTTAGCTAGCTCACAAACTCCAAGTGAGATATGTTCTAAATAAAAAGCACTGATAAAATGATTCCCATATAAACATGGAGAGCACATTCGTCCCTGTAAGGGGACACCTACATTACTTAGTCATTCCAATCCTTCACATGCTGTAAAAAAACCCTTCAGAAAGTTAGCTGACCAAGACAAACAGCTGAAGCTGTTGGGAGGGAGAGATCAACAACCCACTTTTAAATTACTAAAGAAAGGAATTCAGATTTGTATAATACTACAACTCCTTTATTAGTTTCATTACAATTATTCATTTCCTTACACATTTTTTGTAACTCCATGCATTTACAGTAGCTCTCAGCCTGTGGGTCCCCAAATGTTTTGGCCTTCAACTCCCAGAAATCCTAACAGCTGGTAAGCTGTTTCTATGAGTTGTAGGCCAAAACATCTGGGGACCCACAGGTTGAGAACCACTGGCCTAAGGATATAGAACACTATGTACCTACCATGAAGTGGGAACTGAATCTAACAAATTCAGCTTCTATGCTTAGGAAGACAGGGTCAAATCTCAAGACCTCTGTTCTGTCTGAATAAGCTCTCTCCTTCCCACATGCAAAATGTTGTTTCAACAGCAAGTACAATTGAAATGATATTTTGTTTACTAGCATCTTACAGAAAGCAACTAACATCATTTCCAGTTGCTCCAAAATATCTTTTGAGGACTTAACATGCAAGTTGTGGAGGAGGTTAATAGCAGAGCTGCACATTCAGGACAAGGAAATTGGGCCTATTCCCTTATGATCAGAGCATTTTCCATTTTTCATTTAAAGTCAATAGAAGAACAGAGGTAAAAAGAAAAGTTATCTACCCTGATGCATACTTAGTAATTCTGTAGTCGGCCCTCTGCATCAACAGATACTGAACCCATAGAGTCCAATCAACGTTGGCTTGAAAATATTCCCCACCTCCCAAATCCCAATTTTGTCATTTCATATAAGGGATTCAATTTTACTATGCCACTGTACATAATGGGGACTTGAGCAGCAATCAATTTTGGTAACCGGGGGGGGGGGGGGGGGGATATATTGAAATCAAACCATACCAAGGGAACACTATAATTTTTACTTGTGGAATTGTAGAATAGTTCAACTCCTGATTTTTCCACATTTTGTTCTGTTACAATCTCATATTGAAATGGATTACACTTCCATTGTTATCATGTGACCTACATAAGATACTATACACTGGGAATGCAGAAAATATGTTCATTGTGGTCCAAATGTTAAGTAAATAAAATCAAACAAGACAACACTTATTGACTGCTAAGTATTCAATCCCTTTGCTGATAGTCCTAAATGAACTCTAGTGAACTCATTGCTCCGAAGTTATATGAATTATGGAAAAGAGTCTGCTTATGGGAAATTCCAGTGTCACACTAAATACACTTTCTTATGAAGGCCCAAGTTCGCAACATAGCATATCTAAACAAACAACATAAACAAGATCAAGGAGCTATCAAAATGGATGCCGGAAATATTTGTGAAAGTACTAACCAGGGTTGTGTCCTTAAAAAAAAATATTCCAGCAATGAACCTTCTCTAGAACATTAATTCATTGTAAAACAGAAAAATATGGCTCAATCAGGACTCTGCCTGAGAAAAGAAACTAAAATGTCAATGGTAATTCTGAAAGACATGGAGGAATATTAAAAATATTTTCAAGCCATGGAGAGTAGAATCCATGGTTGAGGAATCCATGAATATGGAGGGCTGATCATACTCAAGCCAATCTGGAGTTTGCACAAAGGCATGGTGGGGGCTCTCCAATCTGATGAGTCCAAAGCTGAATGCAATATGTGTTTTGGGGATATTTCTCAGCAGACTGGAAAACTGGTCAGCATCAGATGAAATATCAAGGAACCTAAATAGTCCAACTAATGTTTTAGAATGACCCCCACCACAGCCCCCTATCTCAATCTGACTGACACTCTGCACACACAAAAACACCCTGAAAATTGCTCTTCGTCAATGGTTCTGAACTATCCTGGCAGAGTTGGGCAATTTTCTCATCACAAAAGTACAAAAATGGCACAAAGCTGACAGAGACTTGCCCAAGAAGACGTCAGCTGTAACTGTCACCAAACATACTTCTGTCAAGTGTTGACTTGGGTGTGAATATTTATGAATACCAGTTTGTTTTTGTTTGCTTAACATTTGCATCACAACAAAAATATTTTGCACTTTCAGATATGGGGTATATTGTGCTTATCAACTGTTTACAATTTAATTTATTACAAATCCAGATTGTAACACAACAAATCCCGGAAAGGAGGATAAATATTTCTGCAAAGCAGTGTAGAAAGCACACCCTGATCTCTCTGCTTTGAAGTATTCTCTGTAAACAGAAGGAGTAGCTTGTTTTCTCTTTGACCTACCCTCTAGTTGCTTTCAGCTTCTTCCTTTCAACAGGGTTCCACTGGATTTTACAGTCAGAAAATCACCCAGTATTAAGTACCCTATATACTCATGTATAAGTCTAGACATTATACTAAAAAATTACCCCAAAAAACTGGGTTGACATATCTTTGGGGCAATATGAGTAATGCACCTTTAACCCTTCATCAAAAAAAGGAAGCATCCTTTTGTTGTGGCAAAAGCAAGAAATGCAAGAGTTTAGTTCATCCTAGGAGAACCTAAAAGAAGCACCAAGCCCCTACTATAGTGGAACTTCAGAACTTTTTGAATGCCAAGGTGGGGAAATGGCAATGATAGTCAGGTCTGGCAAACCTCCTGAGGCAGCAGTATTGTTCCCCCTCCCTCCTGAAGAATAACCCTTGACTTATCTATATGTCATATAAAAATCAGTAATTTGATCCCCAAACCTTCCATTGACTTATATATGAACGTATACATGAGTATACATGGTACATAAAATAACAAAATCCTTCCCTACACCTAACACTCTAATCCCTAACGTGTAGTGAAGAGTGAATTGAGAGGAAATAAGAGGAACAAGGACAAATTGTGAGATAAAGCTAAAGTAAAAAGACAAGCACAAAACAAAATTGAACCCTCTTGAGCAAGCAAAGTCACTGCTCTGTTTGTCAAGGTAGAATATCCAATGGAATGGGATTTCCTTTTCCCAGGACAGAAAGAAAAATCTGAGTTTTGACCTTGCTTTTTGGAGCCAAGGAGGAGCTAATCCAATGATATTTGTTCCAGGTGACTCTCATAATTTAAATTTGAATATTCATGTCTATGTACTTACCACCAATTTAAAGAACTCTTCCAAAATGAAGAGTCTTGACAAGATCAAACGCAACAAAGCAGAAATGAAAGTAGTCTTGATTACAGAAACAAAGAACTTGTCAAAAATGCCCACGCGCGTTTTTATTAATAAAACTAATAGTGCCACAATTAAACAAGTAAAACAAACTGCTTATATTCCATAAAATATTACAGAAAAGTTTATTTGTGTTTCAATAAAAAGACTACTGTCTTAGAACAGGCAGCTGACAGTATTTGTGCAGTTAATTCTTTGTGAATAAATTTAAAAAGACTACCACCTGCCCTGCAATTTTTTTTTATAAAAAAGGAAGTATTAAAAGTGATTGACAAATTCTGAGTTAAACATAAAACATTCTCTATATTTAATTTCAACTTTATAATAGATTACTGGAAGATGCTTAAGAAACAAATATAAACATTTGTTTCAGTACATGTCTTTTATATGATAGACTTATAGGTATGTAAACAACTATATAACAAATTGTTTTCAAAATCCACCTGTAAGAAATCAGGCAAATTTTCATCATAAGCAAACTCATTCCAAACCTTCAAAACATTTACACAGCTGCGCCAACTTGGCAGTAAACATTTGCCAAAAATTGAAATTCATATGTCCTAACATTCAGCAAACACAATATATAAATTTGATGGGATTACAATGATCAGTATAATTTTAAAAAGGGGGCAAATTCACACATTTTCTGCAAACTAGCATTTAAAAAGAGGCTATTTTGTTTGTTTCTTTGGATTTTGCATGATCAGCAAAATATAATGGTTTGCTATGCTTCAGTATGAAATATCACCTAAGTGCACTCTAAATAAAATTCCATTCCATGTATGCATTTTTGACAGGCGGACAGATTTTATTTTCCATTAGATGTGGCTACATATTCAAACTTAGCAACAACACTTAGGGGCAAAATGCATTTTCCTTCAAGTTAAAAATCCTAAGCAAGAGTAAATAAAAGTTCTGCATTAACACACTGGTATCAACACACACATCCTCACCACATGTAAAAAAATCTACATAGAAAACAAACAATTAGTTTTACTTTATTGGAGGTGCAACTTCTAAATTCAGGACTCTTACCAGTATCTCCTTGATGGCGCACTTTTTTTGACAATTCTCTTCCTAGAATATATTCCTGAAGCTTGCTGAACTTTAACAATTTTAAAAAGTCTACAGGCAAAAATTATCAGTCATCATCATCGTTTTCATTAAAATCATCATCGTCTTCGTCATCATCATCCCCAACATAAGACACTGGCGTCTCTACTCTGGAGCCGCTATACTGAGATCCATTGGAACTTGTGGCCAACATTCCATCTCCTCCATTTGAGTAGTCACTGAAACATGAATAAATATAGTTAGTTAGCCTTTTCCTACCCTTGATAGTACCTTGATCTTTACCAACTATTATCTTCTTTTCTAATGATGTCATAAGTCATTAGAAAAATTGATTAACACGTGATAGAATGAAAGGCAGTATGAAAAGAAAAGAGCACATGGACAAACTAAATCAAGGAAGGCACGGTTGAGTCTGCAGGACCTTTGCAGGATATTGATGATAGGGAATCTTAGAAGTTGCTGTAAGTTTTTCAGATTATGAGGAAGACTTCACAACCTCTAAGGATGCCTGCCAAAGATGCAGGCAAAACATCAGGAGAGGATGCTTCCGACCATACAGCCTGAAAAACTTACAGCAACCCAGTGATTCTGGCCATGAAAGCCTTCGACAACACAATCTTGGAAGTCTCCCATTTATACAATTGCCATGCACTGAAGTGGCTTGATGGAAATAAACAAAAACCCTTGGTACATTGAACTTTTGCAAGTCTACCATGTACCTACAAACTGTGTTAATCTGACAAGTCCTGCAAAATTGTAAATGGAACATGGGGATAAATTATCTGGGCTCATCTCCCTAGCAAAACTGATAACAGGAAGTTATTTAATCACTGTTCCTTTTTGGGTTCAACTGAAGAACAAGATGTATCAGAATGAGATCAACCCTGATAACACTCACTTTGCCCCATTCACTTCTTATTTTTTGAAATTGTAGGGTGTTACATCAAATACTGATGTAACAAAGGGTAAATAAAAACCACAGTGAATTGGGAAAAGAAGACTGCAGCTTAAAGGATCACATGAGCATGTCTGAACGTGTGTATATGTGTATGTATGTATGTGTGTGTGTGTGTATGTATATATATATATATATATATATATATATATATATATATATATATATCGAGAGAGAGAGAGAGAGAGAGAGAGTTAAAAGTTTCCCATATTTTGTTGTTTATTCTGTCACTTCTGACTCTTTGTGACCTCATGGACCAGCCCATGCCAGAACTCCCTGTTGACCATCGTCACCCCCAGCTCCAGAGACAAGCCAGTTACTTCAAGGATAATATCCATCCATCTTGCCCTTGGTTGGTCCCTCTGCCTTTCCCTTCCATTTTCCCCAGCATCATTATCTTTTCTAAGATTTCCTGTCTTCTCATGGTATGGCGAAAGTACTTCATATCTTTGCCTCTAATAGCATTCCCTCCAGTGAGCAGTCGGGCTTTATTTCCTGGAGGAAGGACTGATTTCATCTTCTTGCAGTCCAAGGCACTCTCAGAATTTTCCTCCAACACCATAGTTCAAAAGCGTCTACTTTCCTTCGCTCAGCCTCCCTTATGGTCCAGCTCTCACATCCATAGGTTACTATGGGGAATATCATTGCTTTAACTATGCAGATTTTCATTGCCATATAGTTAAATGTTTTAAGAGATACTGTAAGCATTCAAGAAATAAAAAGTGAACAAGGGCATTGCTATCATGCTATATAACTGGAAAGCTACACACTCTCCAAAACTTGATTAAATTGTGAACCTCCTGGAGCTGTCAATTCCACACTGCATAAAATCTACATCATACTGGTAGCACTAGATTTTTAAAAAGATACCTTATCAGCAGCAAACCTCAGAAGACAAAATGATTCTAATATTCTACCTCATAACATGTGTTGGTTCCTGGTGTTTGGATATTGTGGAAAACTCCTGATAAATTCATACATGGACCTGTGGGTGGTTTTAATTTTAAAAAAATATCTTGAGGTATACTGGAATTCTCAAAAAATACTCAAAGCAAGGCCTCAGTTGAAGCTTGTCACGTGCCTGGATGAGAAGTAAACATAAAAGCCTATCTCATCTAACCTGTTTGAAAATCTTGTCCCATTTGAAGCTGAACCTGATGAGGATGAGACATACACACTGCTGATTGATCCCTGAGCCATTTCTGGAAAACAAAAAGCATTTTGAGAATTCATTCTTTCTCAAATACAAATTTAATCTTGAAATATATTTAATAAAATATATTAGACAATAAACAGAACATCACTGAACAATTTCAGAGTTGTGAAACAAATAGCAAAACAGAAATACTAAAATCGCAGAAAAATATTAAACTATTCTTATAATTATCCCACTATATTTTAATAAACCCTGCAGCAATATTGGGGTGATAATGAAAACCATATTTTCTTCTGTTCTATAAGAATAACCATATCTTTATATAAAAAAAAATCCTCCACTGGAATGATAATCCACTATTAAAATATAGCGGAAACATTTAAAAGAATTATGATTTATAGATTAATTTACTGTGTAGTGCCATTATAAATATATAATCATATACTGCTGTTATAATGACAGCAGTTTGCCTTTCCCTCAATTCACCATTCAAATATAAAAGTACCATATATACTCATGTACAAGATGACCTCATATGTAAGTGAAGGGCAGATGTAGGGTCCAAAATTATGGATTTTGGTAAGTTGAGGTTCATTCTATGGAGATGGGGACACGTCAAAGTAAGCCAGTCACTTCTAACCGCTGCCACCACCATTTCTCCACCCAGGCTTCTAATTGTGAAAATATTCAAAAAGGTCAGAAGCAGCACTACAACGGAGGAAGCTTGTCGATGCTTCTTTTGGTTTCTCCTGGGACAGACTAAGCCTTTGCCTTTTGCTACTCTACTCAGAGAAGGGGATGGTTCCTTTTTTGGTAAGAGTTAAGGTATAGTATTTGCACTGATCTGTGCATAAGTCAATCCAGGGTTTCTGTCTAGATTTGTTGACTTTCTAGAATTATACATATTTTATAAAATCTTACCTGTCACATATGGTTCAAGAGCTTTGGGAACCAAGCTCCTTGCATTTTTTAGGTCCTCTGCAGAGCAACTGCCAGATTCCAGTCCAAAAGCCATTCCCATGCGCTTTAATACTTCTATATCATCATGTATTTCAAATGCATTGTCAAAATTAAACAGATACTCAAACCTGTAGACAGTGAATGAAAATCAGTCAATAAACCATGCACATATTTTTCATAAACCTTTGCATCCAGCATATCATCTATTAAAATAAAAGTTTTAAAATGCAATGAACATTGTTAGCAACAACACACTTTCAATGTTCTGGATTAAGTAATACGAAGTTCTGAATTATTTCAGGCTATACAGTACTGCTATACACTGCAGTGTTTTAAGGAGACGCTGCATAGTGTTTTGAGGAGCAGAAAGGTCCACTTCTGAGGTCCTAATTACAGGCCATTGGATCAGGACTCAATGTTGTGAAAACAGTGTGTGCCATGGGGAGTGAGAGAAATGTTTCTACAGCAGTCTGAAATTTGCTACCTAAAACTAGTGGCAATGGGGTCTAAGATCTTATTTCGATACAAAATGAATGGATGTGAACATTTGCCCATACAGCATTCCTAAACACTGGTGACATGAGAAAGTTACTTGCTTTTTATTTAAGAACACAAATTTGGATTGTGTGGGGAACAACAATATAATATCTTGAAGTAATACACTAAATCCAGGTAAAATCTAGTTTACTGTTCCATCCATTCTAGAGGGGCTGTACTAGTCTAAATCTGAGGAAAGTGGCTCCCCAGGTGAGAGATCAGGAGTGGATAAGACTATGAATTTTCAAGAAGGAGACAGAGTGTCATGTGGCAACAAGACATGCTACTCAAATATTTCATCTGTAAACATTCAGGGTCGGAAGCAAAAGGAACAAACCTTTCAAAAAATAACACACAGTATTTCTCACCTAGTCTTACCTTGGATTGTTACTGCCAATAATAGGCAAATGTATATACCTAAATCTCTAGCACTGTATTGTATGTAGTGTGTGGCATATCATGCTTATCTCGGCAAAGGGTTCCACTGTTTTAACTCAGTTTGCACAATCCACCATCAAGGAACCCATTGGTAACACAGATCAAATTTTGGTAAAATCTACATTTCAAACTTGATCAGTATTAAGAAATTCAGAACGTCTTTTCAAACACATCCCATATTGTGCATGCATGCATATATATCTATCTTTTCTGATGAACAACTTATACTTTTCTATACACTTCTTCTCCTATCAAAACCTACTTGTCATTAGAAATACTGCAGTCAATCACAGTCTTCTTGCTGGTGTTCACAATGATGAAGGGCAAGTGAATAACAGAATTAGAAGCTGGTGGTCTGTTTGCTTGTTGTTCTGCTTGACGATTTCGCTGAACAAGATTTTTAAAGGCAATTTGCTGTCAAGGGATGAAAATACATGTTTTCATTTTATTTCTTTTTTCAACAATAAAGAAACAATTGCCTTGTGTGTTAAAAGAATTATGGACATTTAAGTACCCTCAGAACTATACACACCCTGTATTGTTGAAGACTGTTTTTAGAAAGCAGTATATACAATTAGAATGAATTAAAGAGAAGGGATTTTAAAAATTAATTTCCCACTTTCAGGATTATAATCTGCAGACTAAGGGAGAAAAGAACCATAGATGATGCTGTTCCTCTAATAATGAAAGGGTGGGATACTTTCCAAGGACAAGAAAATGACATCAATATAATAGCAGAGGTAAGGGAATTCTGAGAAGTGAGAAAACCTGTTTTCTGGACCAGTGAGAATCACAAGTTTAGTCTCAACATCCTATTCCCTGCCTTTTGCAAAATCCAGTGAATAAATCTGAAAGTACAATCACTGAAACACTTGCAAAATATGACTTGAAGGATATCAAAAGTGCCTTTGAGGTTGTTCCATATGATCACTGTAATATTTCTAGCACAGCATTTTAGGACAAACTTTGATAAAGAAGGTTAACAATAAAATGTTACCTGAACATATGATAAAAATGGTGTCAGATAATACAACTAATATTGGATGCCAATAACTAACCAATAATTAAAACTATAGTATGAATCACAGTCAAAGCTGGGACACTGGAGAACTTACTGTGTAGGACCATTATGGTCAAGAAGGAGCCATGTATCCATACATTAATTCCTATCACTGCCGAGGCAAGGCAAGGGATCACATGTTTGAAAAAAGTATTTCCTATGGAATCTCTGGTTCCTATTCAGTTCATTCCCAAGCCAATAGAAAAGGAAAGTGAGGAAAATAAAATCTACAGAGAAAGGAAAAAATGGTCTTGCCACCCTAGTGTGGGTCAGATTGTTCCTCCTCTGTGGCTAGAATGAATCTTCATGGTAAGTTCTCCAATGTGCCATTCTCAGCCAGCAGAGGAGCCATCCGTCACAGGAATGAGATTTTAAGTAAGACCTCGTGTAGGGACCTTATATATAGGTCTTGGGTATCAAAAATATCTTGAATCCAGAGCATGGTTACTCTAGGAATAAGGGATGCTGTGGAAAATGCAAATTGTGAGAGTAGAGGTCTCATAGGTGCACTTGGAGGAGATTATGTTCTTTTCTTACCAGGGCATTTCAGGGAAGAGACATACAAACTGAAAGTCATTGGACGTACTTGGAATTTTGTTCAAAGTTGCCAGCACATTGCAAGCGGATGCATAGGTGCAATTTCTGATTGGGTTTCATACCTATCTAAGATGTCTATTTGAGTTTCAAACCTGTATTGGTGACTGTCTAGAGCAATGAACAGTAGCAGCTCCAGAGGAGGCAGCTATAGCCATGAGATATGCATTTTCATAGTTCCAATGAGAAGTTAACCTTTTGTTATTTGGATATGCTTGGAGGCTGATGCTTGGGGGCTGTCTTTGGATTTGGTCTTAGCTTTTCCAGCCCCACATTCATCCCAAAAGAGAGTGTGGCACAAAGGAGAAGGGATGCAAAGGTAGGAGAAGTAAAGAAGCAAGATCTAACACTATTACTACCCGAGAGAGCTAGTGAAGTAAGAGCTTGTTTTTTAGGTGACAGGGTGGGTGGAATGGAAGAACATTAGCAAAAGAAAGGAGGAGTGTAGTGTTTGACCTTTCCTGGCCAAGACACGATGAAAGATCTGAGGAGGACCCAAGGGACCAACATGAATCACATCCCCACAACACATAAGCCCTTGCCTCACCTTAGTGTTGACAGGAGTTAAACAATGTATGTATGGCTCCCTCTCTGCTGGCTGAGAATTGGGACTCTGAAGGAAACTGATATAACAATACAAACTGATTTGCCAATGCAGGTAGTATTCTTTTGTAATACCTGAAGAATTAGTTCTTGAAGTTGTGATTGTTTTTGCTTTATTCTTTCAAGTCTTCTCTGTCTCTCCACCTTAACAAACAATAAAACCTCATTAAAGATGAGCAGGACAAGTGTAAGGTTTTGATGTCTTTTAACAATATACTAGTAACAATATAAACTGAAAGCTCTATACAGAACTCAAGAACTTCCAAAACATTTATTGTGAGGCTAAAGTAATTTTTCGCTTGGTTCCAGAAACTATTGCCAAGTAGCACCTATTTCTGAATGAGAGGTAAGTTCAAAAGTGGCGTGTATTATGTACTAGAACTAACTGTTCAGATTTTTTAAATACCGAAATATTTTAAAAATACTTCAGGTATACTGAAGTAGATCCTATATATCATTTGCTGTTGTAGTTGTGTGAGAAAAACAGAAAAAATATCTACTCAGGTAGCCTGTCAAAAATGATCTCAGAATAAAAGAAAATGCTTCCAAAAGTTGAAAAAATGTGAACATCAAAGGATATATATTCTTATTTGGCCAGTATTTAAAATACATAAAGATTAAATCATTCAGCCAGAAAACAATCAATTTATTAAAACAAAACCATGTATTACAAAGGATGTTTTATGGAATCTATTTTTCTGAATTTCAAGGTTCTGTTTACTGTCAATAATTACTGAAGTGGAACTCTACCACTCATTATCATTATCCTATCATAAACTTGTGATTTTTAAATGATTTTTTTGGCATATAAGAGTGGGAAGTATAGCTTGGCTTTCCTTTCCAACCAATGCTGCCTTCACTTTGTGTAGGAAGATGGAAAAATTAGAGACTCTTTGCAATCTACATTTTTACTTGGTCTTTATGAAACAATTCCACAATAATTTTTAGAAGACATTACAATTTTGAAAGTCGGGAATTTCTTCACCATACTGAACTTGGATCTGTAAATGAAAATAATTCAGTGCCAAAGTAAAGGCAAGTGAAGAACCTGGAAGTGATGGTAACTACTAAATCTTAATACTAAATCAGAATACATAAGCAACATGTATTTCAAATAACAAATATGTGTAGCATTTTACCTCTAAATTCTGACATTCCTGAGCTGAATTAGTAGGTAGGCCAATCCATTTTATTTCTTTCTTCTCCTTGGAAATAATATTCATGGCCATAAGAACATTTAAGGCATCATATACACGGCGTCTAATATTTTTCTGATCATACGCCTGCTGTAGATATAGTAAATTAAGAGTATTAGATCACTCTTTACTGTAATAGGAGGGATACAACCAACATAATGTCACAACTGGTTAGCTACAATAGGGCTTTTCCCCCTTACAAACATGACTCAGAATTATTTATAAAATAGAACAAATGAACAGATCAGCAAAATGGGACGTTGCACAGGATTGGTGACTCAGGATATGTCAAAATACTTCTTCACATTTTAACTGAGGGAGCTTGGTATCTTGGGAACTGATATTTGGGAAATTATAGCTGTGTGTTGTTTCAGTTTCTTTCCCTAGATGCTACCTGCACTGACTGTATTTTTTGCTGCTTAAAGAAAGTTATTGAATTCATTTGGGCACACATTTAAATCAACACAACAGGTCCAATGAATACCAAATTGAACAGGGAATTAGTTGGAAAATTTAAGGGGAACATCAAGAAACAGGTTCAAGAGGGACTCAAGCTCTACTCTTCCAAAGAGTAGATGACCAAGAATCTCAGCCACCAACAAAAAGTTATGTGGGAAATAAGAAATATGATAGTGAAAAAAACTTGATACAGTAAATAGGTCATTTCTTTTTTGGGGGAAAATTGCATTTCCTGGGCCTATAATGGCGTTGTGGGGTGCAGGGCAGGATGGCAAAACTATCCTGCTTTTGATGAGAAATGTTCTTTCTTTCCTTGAAACCCCCAAAGAGGTTGGATATGCTTTCAAAGATTTAACCTGCTTAAGTCCTCAACTTAAATCAGTTGCCTACCCCAATCACAAACAAAATGTGAATGTGGCAGAACATGCTGGGAAAAGTAACTGCAATTTTATTCTCAAACAGGAAAATTGTAAACAACTCCAAAATATACGATTTCTGTAAAATGAATGGAAGAGGAATAAAAATAATGTCCAAAAGAAAAATCACCAAGGTCAAAACTCTAGAATATTTTTGAGTTACTGAAATACATAACTTTAGTATAAAAACCTAGCTGCATTGAATACCAAGATAGAAAAATATCAGTAAGCTGAGAGAAAGAAAAAAAGTAGAGGACAAAGTGACTAGTGTGGCACCAAACCCTTTTTTGTATATCACAAAATACCCACATGAAAAAAGTTGAAAATTCAGTGGCAAATTACTAAATGCATTATAATCAACAATCAAAAGGAACATTATAGGCCCCAACACTGACTGTCATCAAGAGAATAGTTAATATCATATTCAATATCTTTTTTTAAATAGTTTTTCATTGAAATATTTGAAAATTACAGCAAAAGAGGGTGAATATTTAGAAGAAGATAGAACAGTAGGAAAAAAAATAGAAAACACCCCCCTCCCCAAGATTCAAAGAAGAAGAAAAGTCCAAAATCAAAGAAGAAGAAAAGTCCAAAATCAAAAATCAAAACAAAACACAAAAACAAAACACATCTCCACATCAGGTGTTATGTCTCCAAAAATTTTAAAAGATGTTTCTGGTGCTTCCACAATAAAATGTTCCTCCTTACTTACTTCTTTCTTTCTCGTAATTATCATAGAGGGTCCAATCTGTCCTCTTAATCGGATTCCCAGTATTTTTTTTCAAAAAAAAAAAAGTTAATTTGTCCATCTCTCTTATTTCTCTAATTTTTCCTAACCATTCTTCTA
This sequence comes from Anolis sagrei, assembly GCF_037176765.1. Classification (NCBI taxonomy): domain Eukaryota; kingdom Metazoa; phylum Chordata; class Lepidosauria; order Squamata; family Anolidae; genus Anolis; species Anolis sagrei. The sequence goes on from NC_090023.1 coordinate 108,372,956, forward strand.
TGGTAGGGATACTGTCCTGTTTCCAAAGTTTTGCCAAATATATTCTCGCCGCTGTCGTCAGATAGGTAGTTTGTCTTCATTTTCATCTAGTTGTAATTCCAAATCTGTGAAACCTAATAGATAATATTCTGGTTTCTTCTTGAATACTCTCTTCAGGTTTTTTTACTTCATGTATCATCGACCAATATTTCGCTATCTCTTTACATGTCCACCACATATGACAAAAGGTACCTGTCTGATGACAACCTTTCCAACATTTATCAGAAGAGTTTTTATTTATAAGGGCCAGTTTCTTAGGAGTGGTATACCATCTGTGGAACATTTTAATCCAGTTTTCCTTTAAATCTGTCGCATAGACATATTTTAACTTTTTGTTCCACATATGCTCCCACTCTCTAAATTGAATAGGTCTTCTTATATTCTCTGCCCATTTTATCATACATGGTTTAACCTGCTCACATTCCGTTAGCCAAGTTAAAAGTGTATTGTAAATTACTGAGATTACTTTATTCTTCATCTTCAAAATCTTGTCCCATATTGTTTCTTCCCAGGCAAAACCAATCTTATTGCCTTGTTTAATATATTCTTTCATTTGCAGATAATGTAGCCATGTCATATTCACATTGTTTCTTTTATTTGCTGATAGGATTTAATCTCATTAGTGTTCCTTACTAAAATATCTCTGTATGTTGGCCACGCTCTCCAACCTAACATTCTTCTTTGATGTGCCTCAATCGATGAGACCCATAATGATGTTTTATTATAAAAATATTTCTTGTGTTTCATCCAAACTCTTAATAGTGATGCTTTCACAAAATGGTTTCCATTTTTTTCTTTTTTTCTCGATCATACCACGTGTAGCCATGCCATCCCACACATAGATCATGTCCTTCTAAATTCAGACTTTTTTCATTTTCTAGCATCATCCAATCTCTCATCCATAAGAGAGCACTTGTCTCATGATATGTTTTAAGATCTGGAAATCCTAATCCACCTCTCGTTTTTTTAATTAAATTCAAGTACTTAATTCTGGGCCTTTTCCCTTTCCAAACAAATTTCAATAATTCTTTATTCCATTTTTTAAAAGCTACTTGGTTTCTGATTATGGGTATATTTTGAAATAAGAACAATAATTTTGGTAGGACATTCATTTTTATAAGTGAGATCCTTCCTAGTAAAGATAAGTTCAAAAAAATCAATTTCTTAAGATCTTTCTGTATTTTATTCCAAGCCAATTCATAGTTATTCTTCAAAAGTTTACCATTTCTTGCTGTCAACCAAATCCCCAGATATCTTAGTTTCTTTACTATATCCATTCCTGTAGTCCTTGCAATTTTCTCTTGTTTTTCCTTTCCTACATTCTTAGTTAATATTTTGGTTTTCCCTTTATTCATTTTGAAGCCTGCCACTTTTCCAAATTCTTGTATTTTTCCTATCATATTCAATATTTTAGTAATTATGAGATTAATTTAAATACAATTAAAGGTTTATTTTCTTATAACTATAAATTAAATAAAAATGAATATGACTGGGAGACAGCATTTACTAATAATTAATTGTATTCTTTCAAAAATGTTTTTAAGGCAGGGTGGTAGTGGTTGTTTTTGGCTCTGTCTGGGGGCTTCTGCAGAATCACTGGCTTGCATGGGGGGTGGAGCTAGTAGCCATTAGATATGTATAATTGCTGCCTTAGTCTTTGAACCCCAGTCTTTGAAGAGAAAACAGAAGGTGAGCTATGTTTTGAAAGCCCTTCTCGCTTTTCCCCCCTGGTGTAGTTAGACACACTGTGTATAGTTTGGGTTACGGTACATCAGAGAGACAGAAAAGATGTGGAAAGGCCAAGGGCATGCGGCTAATCCCCCATGAGGAAAGGTACCGATGTTTGGGATTAATTCTCTTTGAAAAAAGACAGTGAAATGGAGAAAAGCTAACAGTATAGGAAATTGTGCTTTATTTGGACAATGTGGATATATGTAAGCAAACTATCCCAAAACTTGCAAAATTCAGAACAGAATGGGTGTTAAAAGACAGGACAAATATTGGGTGCAAACTAGGGTACTTCAAAAATTAGAAAAAGTAATTTCATGGTGCATGTATTGAAAAAATTCAAAACAGAAATATATTTACCGATTCATTTGGTGAGATGTGAGCATCTGCGGTACTGAATTCTGCAACTAATTCATCTGCTACCTCATTGTATGAGGTAGTTCCTTTCCTCTGAACCTTCTCACAAACCTTCATGGAGAAGTGTCTCAAGCCCTTGCCATTCTTCTCTCCCTTTTTATTTCGCTTCCTATAAAAACAAATCCAATGAGTTATATGTAGACAATAAAAAGAGTTAAGTGATTTGAGGAACTAAGGTATGTTGATATATTATTCACTTGTTGCATTGAATCATTACAGGAAACTGAATTAAAATAATCTATGATTTTTTTTAATGTGGAAAAGGTGCATTCAGTTATTGTTGCCATTTCATGCAAATAATTTTATTCTGTTTCGTACACTATACAGGAATCCTATGGGTTAACTAGATATTAAAACATGTATATAATAAATGAAACCTGCTCTGACCATAGCCAATGTGGCAAATACATTTAGAAGGGTTCAACATAGAACATTTCAAATTTGGTTTTTGTTTGTTAAAAAATAAGAATTTTATGCTTTTTAGGTTAATATGATAACACGATTTGCACATTTAAATCTTGCCCCAATACACTGAATGATAAACTTGGAAAATCCACAGAATTAAACACATATACTTTCAAACAGTAAACATGTCTTACTTGTATATAATAATATTATGTACAGGTAATATTTGTACTTTGCAATATATTAAAATATATCCCTATCTACATTTTGAAGCCGATATTCACTTAAGGAAAAAAAAATAACTCTACCTTAAGAGTCCATATAATATGTTTCAGCAGTGACTGAAGCAGAGATTTAACACAATAATTGAATGTCAACTATTAGAAATTCAAGACTTCAAGACATGTATTCCCAAACCATGCTGTCTATCTGATGAAAATTAACTGACAAGACTGTTTTATTATTTTAATGCTTGCTGGTGTATTGTTTTAATTATGATTTATGTTTAATTGTGATTTTACTATTATAATTGTTTGTATTGGCATCGTATCGGTGCCCAATGTAAGGCATTGAATTTTGCCATACAAAAATTCATACAAAACCGCTTTGAGTCCCCCAGAGGTGAGAAAGGCGGTATATAAATACTGTAAATAAATAAACAAATGGATTATTATTATATTTATTTATATCCCACTTTCTTCTCTTAAACTCAAAAGTAATCCACAATGCTAAAATAGTTCAATTTAAATCCGACATGTAAACATTAAAATAGTGAATTTTACTCACCCCACAGACCAAGGTGAAGAATCTGCAGTTTGGTTCTGTGATACAAAGTGTGTGTTGGGTGTGTGTGGACTTCCTACCAAAATAGCATTGGGGGCTGAAGGTCTCTGAGGCGTTCCGATAACCTACAATTAAAATACATAATAATGATTCTCAAGTTCTGGTTAATTCCATACACTTTCTTAACATGGTACACTGCAAAATTCATATCCCATAGTCATAACTGAAAATACTTTTGGAACTTTCTTCCCATCACGTCTACTGCAGTCCTTTGTAGCACCAGAGACTACGTTCGAAAGTTTCCCAGATGCAGCAGTCTGCAGAAATAAGCTGGTTTTGCCAATTCTTGTGAAAGTAGCAGTGTCCAGGTTAAATAAATAATTAGATACAGGCCCAAGAAATTTCACAAAATAGTGATCCTCTTGGATTTTTACTCCTCAGAATTCTTCAGGCAAGTAGGTAATGAATTCTCTTCAAATATGGTTTTGGCAAATGTATGGGAATTTTAGCTGTTCTGGATACTTGCTTTGCCTTCAAAATCAACAGCATCTGCAGTCTCCAATTTGAATTGTAAGGTGCCATTTTAAGTGCACCCCCATAAATCAAGAGAAACTCAAAAACTAAAAAAAGTAGCATAAGCTTAAATATGCTTACTCAAAAGTGAGCCCCACTGTAATAAAAAAGTTTGCCCGATGAAGAAAGCAGAAGACTACAACGTTTAATTAACTCTGACTACATTATTTAATACGAAGTATCTACAGGTGCTGATTCATGGATTGTTGACATTTCCATGAAACTACACACTGCATATTAGGATTTTCTGAACTCTGGTATTAGCATAGATATAATACTAGAAATGTGATGTTCCATAGGAAAGACAGAAAAATTGTATCCAGGGGAAATACTTTCTCCATTTCCAGCAATACTACTACTACTACTACTACTACTAATAATAATAATAATAATAATAATAGCAACAAAAATAACAACAACTATTATTAATTACCCATCTCTCCTTTTGGCTAAAATAAAGGCCTTTATTCTAATAGCAACTGAAAAAGTGGATTAAGGAATATTTTGTGATGAATAAAATGTTAAAATCAAAGTGTTTGCATATTTACTGTCTCCAAATAATTTATAGGAAGAGAACACTTTCATGCTAAAATACATAAAGTACTGCATGCCTGCAATTCCTGGTCTTTGTTTACTTTTCTCATTGCTTTTTATGGAATTAGCATCTTATGCCTGCTTGATACTAGAGAGAACTAACAGAAACAAAATAATTTGCTTTGTATATAGCTTCCCTATGGGTTCAGGTATTCCTTACTGTTCAGAACTTTGTAACTCAGTTTGTAACAAAAAATGAAGTTTACTTTTTGTCATTTTCTTAACTGTATTTTTAATATACCAAATATGGTAATTTTAAGCCAAAGAAAAATTGTACTTTCTATACCAGCGGTTCTCAACCTGGGGTTCGCAATCCCCCCGGGGGGGGGGGGGGCTTTGGCAATTTGGGAGGGGTCGCAAAGCGGCTCCTTAGACCCCGCCTCCTCCACCTCCCCAAAATGGCTGCTGACCCCCTCTGCTAGCCTGCATCCACACCCATGCCACTTTGCCTCCAGGTCAGCGCAGAAGGGTTCCTCCTTCTCTTTGGCAGTGAGGAGTCAAGGGGAGGCACTTGGAGGCAGAGTGAAGAGATCCCCACATCAGTGGCCTTAGTGCCAAAGGTCATGTGCTGCCCCACTGCCCCTTGGCTGTGTTGGCCTGGCTGGTGCTGCTCTATCACTCGGGAGCTGGGAAGAGGGAGGCAAAGGCGTGGATGCTGTGGGTGCTGGATCTGAATGAAGGGAGCGGGCAGGCAGCTAAGCTCAAAGGGCCCAGGAAAGAAGGAATGGAGGCCGGCAGACAAGCAGACCAAGCCTTCCTCCCCCTCCCCCCAGCCCTGAAGGGCACTGACCTTGGATGCTCCAGCTTCGTTGGTAGAGCTCCAGGGTGTCCGAGGTGGGTGCACCATGGTTGGGGCTGCAGGGCTGGCAGGCAGCAGAAGGCGCATCTTTCTCTCTTCGCCACACTCTCCTCTTGCTGCTCCTGTTGCGCTCGGACAGGAGACAGCAGTAGCAGTCAGGCCAGCAGCAGGGCCAAGGGGCAGCAAGAGGGAAGTGGCTGAAGACAAGGAGCGTGGTGAAGAGAGACAGACACGGCCTTCGCTGCCTGTCAGCCTTGCAGCCCCAGCCATGGTGAACCCTGCCTCGGACACCCTGGAGCTCTACCGGAGGAGCTGGAGCATCCGAGATCAGCACTCTTCAGGCTGAAGGCCGGGAAAACCCCGGCCTGTTTGCCTGCCAGCATTCCCTCCCTCCCTCCTTTCCTTTCTTTCCCTTTTCTTTCCTTCCTTCCACCTTTAATCCCTTCCCTCCTTTCACCTTTCCTATCTTTTCCATTTCTTCCCTTCCTTCCTTCCTTCCTTCCTTCCTTCCTTCCCTCTGCACTTGGCCGCTACCTCCCTCCGTTCAGATTTAGCTCCTCGCCCTCCAGAGCCACCGGGCGAGAGAGCAGTAGCAGCAGCAGGGCCAAAGGGCGGCACAAAGGCAAAGGATGCAGGGAACCCTTCCCTCTGCCTCCATGTGCCTCCTGACTGCACCAGTATTCCAATTTCGGCATAACAGGTTTTTGTGCCCAATTTGGTAAAGATCCATCACTGTTTGAGTTCACAGTGCTCTCTGGATGTAGGTAAACTACAACTCCAAAACTCAAGGCCAATGCCCTTCCACTGACTTCAGGAGACTGTTGTTGTTGTTGTTGTTATTATTATTAATCCTGCAGCAATTCTATTTTCCTGCCTGGCAGAAAGAAGGGGCTGAACTAGATGGCCTTTGGGGTTCCCTTCCAATTGTATGAGTCTAATAATAATAATAATAATAATAATAATAATAATAGAATAGTAACTCTTATCTTCCTGTCTGGCATAAAGGAGGGGGCTGGACTAATTGACTTTTGAGGGTACCTTCCAACTGTCTTGAGTCAAATAATAATAATAATAATAATAATAATAATAATAATGTATAATAACAGAATAGTAATTCTATATCTCTGCCTGGCAGAAAGAAAGGGGCTGGACTAGATGGCTTCTGGGGATCTCTTCCAACTGTGAGTCTTAATAATAATAACAATAATAATAATAATTTGTAATAATAAATCATAATATAATAGCAGTTCTATCTTTCTGCCTGGCAGAAAGAAGGGGCTGTATTAGATGACCTTTGGGGTTCCCTTCCAATTTCATGAGTCTTATAATGTATAATAGTAGTCTCCTGGAGTGACTGCAGGTGCAATAAAATCCTTCTGGTATTTTCTGTTGGTCATGGGAGTTCTGTGTCCAAATTTGGCTCAATTCCTTCATTGGTGGAGTTCAGAATGCTCTTTGTAAGTGAACTATAAATCACAGCAACTACAACTCCCAAATGTCAAGGTCTATTTTCCCCAAACTCCACCAGTGTTCTAATTTTGGAATAATGAGTGTTTGTGCCGAGTTTGGTCCAGGTCCATAGTTGTTTGGGTTCACATTTGCTCTCTACATCTCTTCTAAATCACTACCAAACCGCCTCCAGTATTTTTTGTTGGTTAAGGGGGTTCTGTGTGCCAAGTTTGGTTCAGGTTTGTCATTTGTGGGGGGTCTCAGTGGTCTGTAGAAGTCAGAGTTGAATTGGTTGAAGGTACTGCAAATCCCATCATCTGTTGTCCATACTCCCCCAAACATATTGTTTTTGTGATTAATCTCTATGCTTTAATTATGTTCAATTTGTAATAATGAATATACATCCTGCATATCAGATGACGATTCATAACAGTAGCAAAATTACAGTTATGGAGTAGCAATGAAAATAATTTTATGGTTGGAGGTCACCACAATGTGAGGAACTACATTTAGGGGTCACGCCATTAGAAAGGTTGAGAACCAATGTTCTATACCATACTGAGCAGAACACATAGATTCAATTTGCTTCAAGACATGCAGATGTATGATATGAAATAAGAAATGCAAGTAATCTTAAAGGAGTCAGGGAGCTATTATTATTATTATTATTTTTCTTCCATAACAACCTGGGCAAGATCTCTTAACTATCTTATGAAAACGTAAGATAGTTATGTGTGTCTTCCCAACCTGCTTATACATTTCTGTTTAATTCTATACAGATAATCTGTGAGTCAAAAACATTAGACAGAATGTCTTGCATCATCAGGTTTTCTAACAAACTTACCACTTGTTGTGCTATGTTGACATTAGACTGTCCAAATGTTTTCGGTAGGAGCTGTTTTCCAAGCGTATTTACTGTGGAAGGGTGAACAGCTACTAATGAAACTACACCTGGAATATTTGAACAATCAAAAGTTAAATCACGGGACATATTGAAGACATTTGCTTTTAAAGTTTGTCAGTTTCACTGCAGCATACACTTTTAAATTTAAAATAACTGGATACACAGGGTATCTCAAAAACATATACAAACTTCAACAGTTACCATTAGTGATTATTTGAAAGTGAACACACACTCCACCATATTTGTGGGGGATGTGTTTCTGACAATACCATATGTACCTGAAACCACAGATACAACTAAATGCCATTAAATTATTTGACTTTGGGTCCCAGGATACCACAGAGGTGGACTAGATGATTCAAGTGATTCCCAGAGAGGAACTTTCTAGCAAGATCTGTAGTAACTTCTAGGAGAAGCATACCATAAAAATGACCTAGAGGTCATAACAAATTCTTAGACAGACCATATTATCTGGGCACAGGGAAGTGAAATTGTGAATATGGGTTCCAGTTATAATAATTTAATCAGTGATATTCAATCTTCAATTATAATTTCAGGTATAGTGTGCAAATTGTCATCATTGCGTAGAAATGCACTGGTTGCACTTTCAATGCAGAGTTGTCATTTCACAGCATCTCTCTATTATCGTAATCTTTAACTCTGTTAAGGGTGTATATATGTATATTTAAAAAACAGTGCATACTCCCCTCCTCAAATTATAAGGTGTTGCAGAGATAGATAGATATATGAGGAGGGGGTGGAAATGCTGCCTTTATCAGGTCAGCAAGCAGTTTATTGATTAAAAAATAGGATACAGGATCTGAAATTGATTTCACTTCCTAATATTATACACATGACTGCACATACACATACAGGGATAGGAAGAACCATAACCAGGAATACTTCATTAATTATGAGTTTCACACAGCACATCTCTGATTTTGTACTGATTTTAAAATATCAGTACAAACACCTGCCTTTGCTGAAAGATTTATTCTTGTTGATTTTTTATGAGTCATTTTGAGAATGTCCACACCCATTATTTAGCCAGTTTTGTGTTTTGGTTCAGCTGTAACAGGCATGGGCTAACTTCGTCCCCCCAGGTGTTTTGGACTTCAACTCTCACAATTCCTAATAGCCGTTAGGCTGTTAGGAATTGTGGGAGCTGAAGTCCAAAACACCTGGAGGGTCGAAGTTTGCCCAAGTCTGAGCTATAAGATGCCTGTTTTCAAATTCTAGTGATATTTACTGTGACACATTTAATGTTTCCTTAGAGTTTCAGTTTTACCCTCCAAATTATGAAGTAGACTGAAGTTTTGAGTGTTATGTTTTGTATGAATACTGCCACCCTGTGGTACAAACCTTCACAGAAAATGTGAGTTCAATGATACGATGTGAATATCACATGTCAAGATACAAAAATATTTTAATATGTGAAAGAAAGCAGTTTACCAAGTCCAACTATTTAAATATATGTTTACACAGATATGTTAAGCTGGCTTGATACAGGACAAACAAACAAGTAGAACTGCAGCAGCCACACACACACACACACACAAAAGACAGTCAAATGAAACAATATCATTCACATAATGAGTATCAAATAAAAAGCATGGTACAAATTGTTACACTTTCAATTCAGCCACAAAGTGTGTTATTTACTAAATTGAATATTTTATTTTATATATTCTGTCTTGTATGTAAATACTGGTAAGAATAGATTTGGGACACATAGACCTGCTTCTGTTTACTCCATAATATTCACCACTTCAGTGCTCATAATCAATATAAAAACAACGGTGTTCTCAGAATATGATTGGGATAATTAAAAAAAACAGAGCTTTCCAAACTGTTTGCCATAACACATTAGTGTGTCAGCTGTGATGTGTAGCATGAACATAACAAGAAATTACAACTTTGGAAATAAAAACACAAATGAAAGGTTTCCATGAGACATTGTGTCCCTATACATTTTGTTATTACAATTTATGTATATGTCCATATTTTTTGTAAGGGATTGGAGTAACCTCCAGTTTTCTACTAAAACTGAATTACTATGTCACAAAATGATGCATGTCTAAATAGTGTGTCACCAACATGAAGTGTTTGGAAAGCTCTGCTCTAGAGGGCATGGTGAAGCAATTTTGTCACATGGTTGTCCCCTAGATTGTTTCAGGTCTTGGAGAAGTTCAAAAAAGATATCTCCTTGCAAGGTGCCTTCTTGTATTTGTGCTCACAATTTGGTTCAAAATCTAATTATTTATTGTTGTTTGTGTATACAATTTGTGGTTTGTCATAACACTGATTTTCTGTGTTGGGTGCTGTGTGTGAGAGTAAGAATATACCAACGTACTAGTGTCAGCTTCCTGTTCTCATCACATTTGAGGACAGAAACAATCCCATTCCATATTTGAAAAAAAATCTTGGAGGGGTGGGGGCTTGGGGATGCTCACTTCTTTGGCATAAAAGCCCTGAGGGCCACATGTGCACTATGGGACACAATTTCCACATTGTGTGAACCTATCAAAGGGGCCAGAAGTAACTGTCCTGGACCTTCATTATACTTTGTTTCAGGTACAAAACTCTAAGTTGTATCCAGCAACAAGATGTTTCATAACATACAAAACATAGTGTTTCCACACTGTTGGAAATTATGAATTGTTACCACCCTATCAGGACCCACTGATAAAAAGCCAGCATAATAGATCACGTTACCTAAGGCTTCTTCCACCTAAAACTGTTCTGGTAAAGTTACACAGTTCTACCTTTTTTGCAGACAAAACATTCAAAATATGTTCTTACCTTTTCCTGGGCTAAGGTTTTGGTCTATAAAAACTTTTAATTCTCCATTAGCTTCAATTAGGCCAGCCTAGGAGAAAGAAGGATTTTAATAAAATCAATGTGGATTTCTTTATATACAAAGTACACTTCTATACCAGAGATCTGAATGTATAGGTTCTTGTGGGTTTTTTCGGGCTATAGAGCCATGTTCTAGAGGCATTTCTCCTGACGTTTCGCCTGCATCTATGGCAAGCATCCTCAGAGGTTGAGAAGGTCTGTTGGAAGTAGGAAAAATGGGTTTATATATCTGTGGAATGGCTGGGGTGGGGCAAGGAGCTCTTCCCTGCTGCAGTTAGGTGTGAATGTTTAGCTGATCACCTTCATTAGCATTTGACGGCCTGCCTGAGTCTGGGAAAATCTGTTGCTGGGAGGTGTTAATCTGTGCCTGGTTTTTTCCTCTCTGTTGTTTAGCTGTTATAATTTTAGAGTTTTTTAATACTGGTAGCCAGATTTTGTTCATTTTGATGCTTGCCATAGATGCAGGCGAAACGTCAGGAGAAATGCCTCTAGAACATGGCTCTATAGCCCGAAAAAAACCCACAAGAACCTAGTGATTCCAGCCATGAAAGCCTTCGACAATAGATCTGAATGTATATTTATTTATTTATTTTGTTTAGCGTGTTAGAAGCAAATTGAGAATACAGTTATAATGTATAAAAATCCACTAACAAAGTTAAAAACTTGGCATTATGCTAAATTTTCTTTGACCAGAAGCTGGCCACTTCAAGTGCCTCTGGTGTTACTGTAAGAAGTTCCTCTACTGTGCATGTGGCACAGCTCAGGTTGCATTGTAGTAAGTGGTCTGTGGTTTGCTCTTCTCCACACTCGCATGTTGTAAACTCCACTTTATAGACCCATTTCTGAAGATTGGCTCTGCATCTTGTGGTACCAAAGTGCAGTCTATTTAGCATCTTCCAGGTTGCCCAATCTTTTGTTTGCCCAGGAGGGAATTCCTCATCCAGTATCAGCTACTGATTGGGGTTCCAGGTTTTAACCTAGCACTTTTGGACTCTCCCTTGCTGAGATGTTCCTGACAGTATCTCTGTAGATGTTGAGAAGCTGTTTCTTGATTTAAGTCATTGGCATGCTGACTGATATCCAAACGGAGGATGGGCCAGATATGTCAATGCTTTCATCTTTTCATTGCCGGTTACCACTTCCCGCAGATATCAGGTGGTGCAATATCAGCTAAACAGTGTAATTTCTCCAGTGGTGTGGGGTGTAGACATCCCGTGATAATGCGGCATGCCTCATTAAGAGCCACATCTACTGTTTTAACATGGTGAGATGTATTCAGGTGGTGCCAGTCAGCTTTCTTATTTCTAGCACCCACTTTTTTTATATAATCAAGCAGTGCTTCTTGTAAGTCAGAGCTTGGTCTAGGGTGACTCCCAGGTATTTTGGTGTGCTTCAATGCTCCAGCGGGATTCCTTCCCAGGTATTCTGAATGTAGAAAGGTTATTAATACTATGGTACATCACTATACAATTTGTCACCTGATTTCATTGTTACTGCTTAGAAACTTTCTCTTTTGATAAAGTTTATAGAAATGTAAGTGTTAGATTTTAGCACTTATTCACACTTGCTTGCTCATTCACACATCTGCACAATTAGAAAAAAGCAGGTTTTAAACACAACTAAAAGATATTATCTGAATTATTTAGGAAGAGACTGAGAAAGGGAAAGACACATTAACCTAGCTCCTTGACATATTTTTGCAATAAGGATACCTGAAGACACAACTAAATCCAATTACTAGTTCTAACAATAAGAGTTGATAGGGTTAAAAGACTTATACAGGTGATAATTTAACAAGTCCTATTTATTCAAGTGGTCTATACCAGAGGTCCTCAAACTAAAGCCCAGGGGTTAGATAAGGCCCTCCAAGGTCATTTACCCAGCCCTTGCTCAGGGTCAACCTAAGTCTGAAATGACTTGAAAGCACACAATAACAACAATCCTATCTCACACTTCCCATTGAAATACTAATAAGTTTATATTTGTTAAAATTGTTCTTCATTTTAATTATTGTATTGTTTAAAGTTTTTTCCCCCACTAAAGATATGTGGAGTGTGCATAGGAATTCATTCATGTTTTTTTCAAATTATAATCCGGCCCTCCAACAGTTTGAGGGACTGTGACCTGGCCCTCTCTTTAAAAAGTTTGAGGACCCGTGGTCTATACTCACTCACTGTCTCTATTCTGATGAGATCAACATTTCAGATTGAGCTAAGTACAAATAAGTAGTAATATTTTTTTCTATCTCAAATGGCATCTCTTGATAATACTTAAGCTTTCTATACATTGACCACTTAAGTTGATTTAGAAGCAGATACTGCACAGAGCTGATCCAGGGTAAGGGGCAAAAGTTTTAATCCCAACTGTCATCCCACATCTCTCATGTTCAAGCAACTTTCCCACTGTCATCTCAAAGGACACAGTATGGTAGTATCCTCTCCACCATCCTTCATGTAAGAGCAGCCTTTGACTGTGACATGGGTCCTACCTGTCTGCCATCACATACCATGACATCAGCGTACTGGGAGAGAGGGGTTCTTCCGACCACTCTGCATGTCACACAGGGGAACAGTGGTGCCAACTGCATTTGGCAGCTTTGGGCAGTGAGTACTCCCTCCTGACTCTACAGCAGACTATATCCAGGCCAATCTGGCATTTGGCATGCCAGATCATCCCTAGCTTTTGAGTCAATGTAGATCTGTCCTAAGTGCAAGAAAGCAAGTAATGGAAAACCAGGTAACATTTTTATTTAAAATTTTATATATTTTACTGCATTTGGGCTAAAGAACAATGAAAGAAATCATACACAGATTTTGTGAAAATTGTGCAACAATAGATGAAAGCAAAGAATGTGGCACAGAATTCTATTTGTATCTATTCAAAAATAAGCACTGGCAAGCTTGCCAGCTAAGTGTTTACTTTATTCTTGCTCCCATCCTGTACATACACTTCAACAATGGCTTATTTAATTGCCAACTGGAAATTGTACATACATACATACAATATACACAGTCATCTCATCTAGCAACTAGTGACTTGATTCCTATTATGAACAAAATTTGCAATACCACATTCCATTTTTTCAGATGTCAGTGCTTTGTACAAGGCTCACCTGCACCCCTACTGCAAGGTTCACATTTGTCCTTGTAACCAAGGTATCATAATTCTGTCTGTTACTTTAAAAGCCTTTAAAATACAGTACTTATTTTTATCCCAACTGCTTTTCCCTGGGTGCAGGCAAGTGTCACACAAGTGTAATTCATTTCAGCCATAAATGAAGATACCTAAATCTTTCAACTTATGGAGCCAAAAATATTAGAATCTCATCACAGCTGCTTCTCATGACCAGTACAGTTGTCACACGACCTCATAGGCATTCAGACTGGAGGTCAGATCTGGCTTTTACTGCCATAACCTGACCTTCATAACAGGTGTAATTGGACACTAGGTGACAGAAATTTACTAGATTTTTACAAGCCCAGCTTGTATCATAGTGTACCTTACTAACACCACATGCTAAATAGCTTGAATGAAACAACTGGGGAATCTCTTAAGACAGGGGTGCCATGAATCTAAAAGAATCAACATAGAATCATAGAATCAAAGAGTTGGAAGAGACCTCATGGGCCATCCAGTCCAACCCCCTGCCAAGAAGCAGGAATATTGCATTCAAATCACCCCTGACAGATGGCCATCCAGCCTCTGTTTAAAAGCTTCCAAAGAAGGAGCCTCCACCACACTCCGGGGCAGAGAGTTCCACTGCTGAACGGCTCTCACAGTCAGGAAGTTCTTCCTCATGTTCAGATGGAATCTCCTCTCTTGTAGTTTGAAGCCATTGTTCCGCGTCCTAGTCTCCAGGGCAGCAGAAAACAAGCTTGTTCCCTCCTCCCTGTGGCTTCCTTTCACATATTTATACATGGCTATCATATCCCCTCTCAGCCTTCTCTTCTTCAGGCTAAACATGCCCAGCTCCTTAATCTGCTCCTCATAGGGCTTGTTCTCCAGACCTTTTATCATTTTATTCGCTCTCCTCTGGACACATTCCAGCTTGTCAATATCTTTCTTGAATTGTGGTGCCCAGAATTGGACACAATATTCCAGATGTAGTCTAACCAAAACAGAATAGAGGGGTAGCATTACTTCCCTAGATCTAGACACTATGCTCCTATTGATGCAGGCCAAAATCCCATTGGCTTTTTTTGCCGCCACATCACATTGTTGGCTCATGTTTAACTTGTTGTCCACGAGGACTCCAAGATCTTTTTCACACGTACTGCTCTCGAGCCAGGCATCCCCCATTCTGTATCTTTCCATTTTGTTTTTCCTGCCAAAGTGGAGTATCTTGCATTTGTCACTGTTGAACTTCATTTTGTTAATTTTGGCCCATCTCTCTAATCTGTCAAGATCATTTTGAATCCTGCTCCTGTCCTCTGGAGTATTGGCTATCCCTCCCAATTTGGTGTCGTCTGCAAACTTGATGATCCTGCCTTCTAACCCTTCATCTAAGTCATTAATAAAGATGTTGAACAGGACCGGGCCCAGGACGGAACCCTGCAGCACTCCGCTCGTCACTTCTTTCCAGGATGAAGAGGAAGCATTGGTGAGCACCCTCTGGGTTCGTCCATTTAACCAATTACAGATCCACCTCACCGTAGTTTTGCCTAGCCCACATTGGACTAGTTTCCTTGCCAGAAGGTCATGGGGGACCTTGTCGAAGGCCTTAATGAAATCCAGGTACACTACATCCACGGCATTCCCCGCATCTACCCAGCTTATAACTCTATCGAAAAAAGAGATCAGATTAGTCTGGCATGACTTGTTTTTGATAAATCCATGTTGACTATTAGCAATGACCGCATTTGTTTCTAAGTGTTTGCAGACCACTTCCTTAACAATCTTTTCCAGAATCTTGCGTGGTATTGACGTGAGGCTGACCGGACGGTAGTTGTTTGGGTCATCCTTTTTTCCCTTCTTGAAGATTGGGACCACATTGGCCCTCCTCCAATCTGCTGGAACTTCTCCTGATCTCCAAGAACTCTCAAAGATGGTTGCCAATGGTTCCAAAATGACTTCCGCTAGTTCCTTCAATACTCTTGGGTGTAGTTGATCTGGCCCTGGGGACTTGAACTCATTTAGAGCGGCCAGGTATTCCTGTACGACTTGTTTCCCAATTTGGAGTTGGATGTCCTCAAATCCCTCATCCACTCCATCTTGCTGAGGTTGAAGATGACTTTCTTTTTGTGAGAAGACCACGGCAAAGAAGGTATTAAATAGTTCTGCCTTTTCCCTATCCCCTGTCAGCATTGCCCCATCTTCTCCTCGAAGAGGTCCTATTGCCTCCTTGTTTTTCCTTTTTCTACTGACATAAGAAAAGAATCCCTTTTTATTGTTTTTAATGTCCCTGGCAAGCCTGAGCTCGTTTTGTGCTTTAGCCTTGCGGACCTTTTCCCTACAGGTGTTGGCTATTTGTTTGAATTCTTCTTTGGTGATTTCTCCCTTTTTCCACTTCTTGTGCATGTCTCTTTTGTGTCTCAGCACAGTTAGAAGTTCTTTGGACATTCATTCTGGCTTCTTTGCACTTGTCCTATTTTTTCTCTTTGTTGGCACGGTTTGCAACTGCGCCTTGAGTATTTCACTCTTGAGAAACTCCCATCCATCCGTAGCTCCCTTGTCTTTTAGTATCTGTGTCCACGGAATGCTGCTCAGTGTTTCCTTCATTTTTTGGAAATCAGCTCCCCTAAAGTCCAAAATGCGGGTTTGACTTGTCTTAGTTTCGGCCTTCCTTTGTACCTCAAATTGCAGGAGCACATGGTCACTTGCCCCTAAGGATCCTACCACTTCAACCGCATCGATCAGGTCCTCCGCATTTGTTAGGATGAGATCAAGAGTAGCCAATCTCCTTGTTGCCTCTTCTACCTTCTGGACCATGAAATTGTCTGCAAGGCAAGCGAGGAATTTGTTGGACTTTGTACTCTTGGCTGAGTTTGTTTTCCAGCAAATATCGGGATAGTTGAAATCGCCCATGACTACTACATCTCTTCTCTGTGCCTGTTTGGTCAACTGTTGGCAGAAGACTTCATCAAGTTCTTCCTCCTGGCTTGGAGGTCTGTAGTAGACTCCTACAACAAGATCTTTTTGAGTTCCAGTTCCCTTGATTCTTATCCAGATGCTTTCAAGTTGGTTTCCCAGATTGCTGTCATGCATTTCTTCTGCAGCATAAGAGTTTTTGACATATAAGGCTACTCCGCCTCCTCTCCCCTTTGTTCAGTTTCTGTGAAAGAGGTTATAGCCCTCGATGTCTACATTCCAGCGATAGGAGTCCTCTCACCAGGTTTCAGAGATGCCTATGATATCATATTTGTGGTGTTGTGCTAAAAGTTGGAGTTCGTCATGTTTATTTCCCATGCTCTGTGCATTAGTGTAAAGAC
This sequence comes from Anolis sagrei, assembly GCF_037176765.1. Taxonomy (NCBI): domain Eukaryota; kingdom Metazoa; phylum Chordata; class Lepidosauria; order Squamata; family Anolidae; genus Anolis; species Anolis sagrei. Next base: position 108,389,934 of record NC_090023.1, read on the forward strand.
ATGTGAGCCCCTGAGATCTTCCCCTGATCTGTTTAATTGGGATTATTGTGCTTTCGGTACTTGGTCCTTTTGTGTTTGTGCAGCCCTCCGTTTAACCTTCTGGCGGTTCCCTGACATTGTGGGTAGAGTAGTGTTCGCAAGGCTGTTGTCCCCCTCCCCCAGTGGGCCTAGTTTAAAGTGTGCCTAATGAGGTTTGCGAGTCTGTGAGCAAAAAGGTGTTTTCCTACTTGTGTGAGATGCACCCCATCCCTTGCCAGTAGGCCATCCTCCTGGAAAAGCAGGCCATGGTCAAGGAAGCCATACAAGACAAAAAGAATAAACACATATATTTTATATATCTATATCCCTATGAGTATGTTTAAATTAAGAGTAAAAATTGTGATATTCTGTATTTCTGAAAATACTTCTATTGGTTTCTTGCAAATTTTAAGTATTTTTGATTAAAGTCTACAGCCAAAATCTTTTCCCCAAGAATGCACCCCCTCCCGTTTTTCATAGAACTATTGTGATTCTGTGGTATAACAATTTTCAGCACCTTTTTTTGACATTATGTTTCAACCAACCAGTACAATACAAGTTAACTTGGCAAGGTATAGAAATGCATCATTTTTATTGTCAAGCTGTCTCAAAGCCCAGACAAGCCCTTTCAAAAAGACAACTTGATACATTAAAAATTATAGAAGACTTTCATTTAGATAGAAAACTAAATTTTATTTATTCATACTCTTTTTCTATTCTTCACCTTATCCACTGCTATGAAACTGGTAGCCAGTACATTCCTTGCAAAGTAAGTGTGCTATGATTCTGTAAACCAGGCCCATCATTTCCAGCGTTCGACTCTGGACCAACTGCCATTTCCAAAGACTGATCAGAAAATCACATTGTGCACATAGCCATAATCCATCTAGATGCCACCACACCCATGGCTGACTTGATTAGAAAGCAGCTGACACATTAACTTAAGCTGGCCAAGATACTCCCGGTTATAGCCATCACTTGATATCCATGACAGAAAAACCAACAGGCTGCAAACTTGTTTTTTTAAGGGACATACCCTATCTCAAATATGATGAGTATGTCTCTGTGTCTCTAACTGGAAGCACCTCCATGTAAACTAGATCCATTATCACCCCTATATTGTTTCCCTGACCATGAAAGAAAAACAGACCCGAACACAATCTACATATCAATGATAACAAATTTCAGCTCACTGAAAATTTTCTGTCAATGGCCATACAGATACTAAATTCCATACTGCAATGACAAGGAGTCAGATAGATGCCCCACAACATCCCTTTCTGGAAAAGGTCCTCAAGAAACAACAAGCTATTGTTAAGAATTACCTCCTGAGGCCATACCTGACAAGACAGTTCAGAAGGATCACATAATCAACAGGGATATATCAATCCAGTTTCTGTAGTAAATAAATTTACTGTGATGATCAAGCTGTCTCAACTATTATGGCAGATGTTCTTTACTCGAAAACATAAACTGGAGACTGGGTATAAATTACCCAATTCGGTAGACCCAACAAACCTTTATCAATGGTCTCAAAAACATTATCACTTTAAATATTTTGTCCGAAATAACCAACAAAAAACAGCCAGTAAAATTATGAGCAAGCAAGTGCATTACAAGCAGCATTGTTTTACCTTTCTTAACATACATTACTTTTTAGCCACCTTTGCTTTGAATTGATTAAGTTTCGAATTATTTGCCCCTATCAATCCCTTACTGACATCAGGTACCAGTACAGAACTTGAACTGCTTATTTTTATTTCTACAAGTAATGCTGGGAATCATATAGCTTTCCCAATACTGCTAAATTGACACTCCCTATGTTCACCATCACTGGCTATAATGATAAGAGCTGGTGGAACCCAGTCCAACAAGGTTGCATGATTCCCACTCGTAACTGAAAAGCAAAGAAAAGACAGAATACCCACTAAATTCCATACACTAAATAAACTCATTTATCAGTTTCACACAAGTAAATATTACTAGGAGGGTCCAGGCTCTGAGGGTCAATGTTCAAGATATGAAACTGGAATCCCCTACCGCCACATTTTTAATTGTCTAACTCAGGTATGGGCAAACTTCGGCAAGCAAGATGTTTTGGACTTTCAACTCCCACAATTCCTAACGGCAAGTAAGATGGCTGGGATTTTTAGGTGTTGGAAGTCCAAAACACCTCAAGGGTTGAAATTTGCCCATGCCTGATCTAACTCCTCTCAATCCACCAGAGCCCCTCTGGTGATTAACAATGACTAAAAACATTTTAAAACAAATCTGACAAAAAACAATCAAAATAGTAATAAAACTATTGATAAAAAATAAGTTAATATCTTCTAAATGTATTCTAAGAAACTCCTGTGAGAAGAACTAGCTCCATCAGTCTTGATTTGTGCCTCAACTATCACCTAACAGCAGCCATTTATTTAATCAAATGGCTGCACCAGGAAATGGCAAGAAGAATAATTTCATCAAGATCAGCGAAGAAGAAAAGCAGCTTCTGGAATCTTACCACCAACTAAACAAGCATTTTTCTTGACCAAGAAAGGAATACTTGGAAATGAATGAAATTATCTAGTACATCATAGTATGGAGATATACTACATGAAATATCCGATCTCTTATCGATCACAGAAGAAAATGTATTTAAGACTGAAAGATGTCCAATGACATTTTTCTGGGTAGAAAAAAAAGTTTCATTGCCTCTAACTTAATACAACTAAACTAACTCAGTTGTAACTATCATTACAACTGAAAATGAAATAATCTGGAGTTAGACATCCTCTGCAGAGAAAAACATTATTTAGTGTCATTTATTAGTTTGCCACAACATAATAGTTTGATAAATGCTGAATTTAAAGCCACCATAGAGAAACCCTAAATTGACCTTTTCTCATAATCTTATACAGACTTTCTGTTTATATTTCAGATTTCAATATTAATGTCAAAAATACGCAGTATGATTTTACACAGAATTTGTGCTACATTGGAACAGTGAAGCATATCCCTTCTTATTGGATCAATTAAATTTCAATGTTACAAACAAGGCTGCCATCTTGTCTGATATGTAGTTTCATAGTTTCCTCTCATTTGCACTTATTTTTTTATATAATGAAGCCTGTGATGAACTGACACACACTGACAAATCTCATTATATCAGTACAGGTGACTCAACCGATACTATCTATCAGGGATCTGAGACATGTAGCCTCCCAGATGTTGATAGATTGTGTTTTTCATATTTCACCAATGACATGACAACAACAACTATGAGAATGGGAATAAAATGTAATTTATACAGCTACAAGTTGCCTATCTCTCCTCTACAAAAAAGATTAATGAAAATACCCACTTAAAAACACCCTGAAATAATGGTAACTGTAACCATATGGCAAAAACTATGCAACCATTCATTCCGGAAGACAAAAGTATTTTATTTTAAAAACGTAACAAAAACATGTACCCTCATTTTTTATGAAAACAAGTGAATTAAAAATACTTTGCCACATAGGAAATAGGAACACAAAATATAAAGAATTTATTTTGTAAACTAACATAACAGATGTGCACAATGGCATAAGTTCCAAACTGTCGGCTTTCCCACACTAGTTGGCATCATAGCCTTTTGTTGTAGTAGAGCCTGTAAGTAACGTTATTTATTTATCGTGTCATCAGCAACCATTGTATTACAATTCCAACAGAGCAAAACAAAACAAAACAAAAAAGTAACGTTGCAAGCAGTAGTATGGGCGCCAGAAGGGGGAAAAGGGGTACTTATGAGCAGGAGTCAGATGAGGAACAACAAAGGAAAAGGATCCGGGATATACTTATGGCACCTACTGATGAGGACTCATTCGAGGGGTTCTCTGGAGACGAAGGTTCAATGAGTGAGGGAGAGGAAGGAGATACAATGGATGGGAATAGGGGAACTAAGAGGGTTACTCGGGAGCAAGAATCGGATGAAGAGCGACAGAGGAAGAGGATCTGAGATATACTTACTGCTCCCACAGATGAAGAATCATTTATGGGTTTCTCTGGAAGTGATGGGTTTGAGAGTGATGAAGATGGGGATGACACATTGGACGGGACTAAGGTGAAAGAGGTGCAAGCTGTATGTGCGGAGCCGATGTCTAGTCAGACATTTGTGGGGTTCTCTGGTAATGAGGATTGGCAATTGGGAAATACATCTGAGTCTTGGGGGGATCTAAGTCTTGACAGAAGATGGAGAAGTTGGAGGGATGGGAGTAGGAATTCACGTGTGGAATCAAGAACAGCTGCAAGAGATAATGACGGGGCGGAGGCCAGCTCATCTTCTGATGATGATGTATAAGATAAAAGTAGGCTCTGAAATGGGGAATCTTTGCAGAAGGCAAGGTGTTGGTTTATGTTTGTGCATTGGGTTCTTGTCGCTGCCTGTTTCGTGTTGGCATTGGGTCCTGGATCTACAGGTTACTGCTTCTGTTCGTGTGTGCTTCGACTCGGCTTGGAGTCTCATGAGTGTGGATTTTCTCCCTTCCTTGACTGCGGACCGGTTTGACTATGACGCTGCCTCAGTGGACTTTGGAACTTTGCTATGTTGGATTCATCTCGCTACGACCTCGGACTTCGCTTGACTACACTTTTCTCCCTGCGGCTCTTTTGCTTTGTTAACCATTTACATGCTGTGCTGTTTTGTGTGACTTTCAGAGCACTTTGATTTAATCCGGTTCTTTCCTCCGGATAATCCAGATTATTGCTTTAGTTACCGTTTTGAACCAGAACTGGTTTACACCTTTGAGTTTTGACCAGAGACACTGAGTTAAGTGTCTCTGAGTCCTGTTCTTTTGTTTAATAAACTCTATTTTGGAACTAAACTTTGAGTCTGGCCCTTTAAGGCATCTGTGTCCCGACATCTTTACTTTTAATGTTTTTGTACATTTAAATTATATAATGATATAACATGTGATAATTCAACCTCTTCGTGAATGTATAAGCAGCATTTTCTGATCTTGCCCAAGTACTTCTACTAAAGTTAGAATCCTTTTATTTTCCCTAGGTTTCCAAGAAGCAAATTCTTGACCATGTTTGTATATGTATATCTATAAACCAATTAAGGCCCATGTAATGTTTTCCGTGCTTTTAAAGCATAGCCTGGAAAATATAGCCAGTGGGAGGAAGGGCTATTTTGGGAGCTGTGAAAGCAACTGAGGCCTATTCTTGTTTTGTTTACCTGATATTATTTTTAAAATTAAATGTAAGTTCCATATAATTGTTTGCCTGCCAACCTGCTGTTGAGCAACAGGTTGAGAAGATAGGATGGGGTACATCAGAAGAGCTTCCCACATCCCAGCAAATGTGCTAATGGAGTGGAGTCGAATATGAAAAAAAAGTCAAAAGGAAGAAGAAAACTCCCCTGGTTATAGGTAAGCTATTACACAACAATCCAAAGGATCTGTACCAAGGAGACCTTTCTCTCTAACCCATCTAATAACATACAGTATGTTATTTTGCATGTTTATGCCATTTACTGTAGAAAGCAGAAGAAATCCCATCAATATACTGAAAAGAGATATTGGCACTGTCTTTGAGGACTAATGACACTGTACACCCAACAAGAATGGTCAAAACATATGCTATGGTGGAACACATGACAAAATATGGTGATGAAATGCAGGCCATTCTTGGTGCTAGGGAACCTTAACACTTCTGATGCAAAAGGGAGTACTGGATGCAGCTGACAATACCTATCAAAGTAGCTAGATGAACCCTTTCTGCATGGATCTTCCTTGGTCACAGAGGTAGCAATCAGGTTATTGGTCCCAATGATATACTAGCCATATAAAGTGTTGAAAATGTAAAGGCAACAGAAAAGATTTTCTGGGTTTTTTCCGTCTGCATTAAGGAAAGAGTTGTGCTCTTCAATGTCATAGAGAAAGGAAAGGTGTTGCTGTATTGTCCACACTCAACTTTCTAATAATAATAATAATAATAATAATAAGAAGAAGAAGAAGAAGAAGAAGAAGAAGAAGACGACGACGACCTTGGCCTGCACTTAAACACAATCGGTGCTGACAAAATTACAATCTGCCAGCTGCAGAAGGCCATCTTACTGGGATCGGCACGCATTATTCGCTGATACATCACACAATAACTTTTATTTTTATATCCCACCACCATCTCTCCAAAGGGACTCGGGGCGGCTTACAAGCAGGACCAAGCCCAAAACAACAGAGTTTATAATTAAGAACACATTTAAAAACACAATAAACATGTTCAATCTAATTAACAATTTAAAACAAGAGTATAAAAACAACCAAAACAAATCTCACTAACCAGAACCATGAATAAAGATCAAAAATTAGAAAGGGCTGGGCATGGGCTTGTGCAAATAGCATATTATAGGGCCAAGGCTGCGGAAAAGTGCTGAGTTCACTTTCAAGAGGTCTTCGCTTTTCTTTTCTGTGCAGAATCAAGAATAACCTTAATTTAGGAAAAACTGAAGCAGCCCTGACTAATCATTCAGTAGAAGGAACTACAGAAATGAAGAAAAGGGAAAAATACAGGGAGTATCAGAAATGAGTACTCGAGCCTATATCAAGAAGGTTGTACTGCATAACATGCTAAAAGAAAAGGCAATGTCCCCTTAACAAGAGAAAAGAAGAGAAAATAAACATCACTGCCTTTCCTTAGTCTACATCTCCGTGAAGATGCTCTTCTTCTATAACTCTGTGCCTGTGTGAGAAGAGATATAGACTGCTTCTGGAAACCACTTGGCAAGGTTACCACTTTGAGTCCCCCCAGGGATGAGAAAGGCGGTACATAAATACTATAAATAAATAAACAAATAAAGTTACTGTACCCGAAAAACCTGGTAGCGATTTTGCTTGTTCCCTGGAGTTGTTGGGGAGACAACCGCAGATAAGAGGACTAGACAAAAAGAGTTGCATGGAACCCAAAGACATATACTACATACAATAAATTTACTTTTTGCAATTATATTGTTTATTTTCACCCAGCCTTAAAGCATGCTTGAAGCACTGAAACCTGTATCAAACCATGATCTCCTATGTCCGTGACTATTGCGTTTGCATGCTTCTCTCTCCTCTTTTACAGTTTTCCATCATAGTTAGGAGTTACTGATTTTGTCCAATCTTAGCTAATGGTGGCTTGTCAAACCAGAGGACTATTGGTACAGGTTATAAAACAAAACTAGGTGTGCTCCTTTATTATGGATGAACTCTTTTCAGCACACAAAAATGAACTAAGAATATGGCAGAGTTTGTTATTAAACCCTGAATAATTTTTTGTCCGAATCTTATTTCCAGTATAACTTTTAAAATATGATTGTCCATATATTTATCGTGTCAGGAGCAACCAGACAGTTGTATTACATTTTTAACTAAACAAACAAACAAACAGACAAAACACAAAGTTTGCAAACTTGGTAGTTGATTAAATGTCCTTTGACCAGTAGCTGGCCACTTGGAGTGCCTCTGGTGCTGCCGCAAGAAGGTCCTCCATCGTGCATGTGGCAGGGCTCAGGTTGCATTGCAGCAGGTGGTCAGTGGTTTGCTCTTCTCCACACTCGCATGTCATGGATTCCACTTTGTAGCCCCATTTCTTAAGGTTGGCTCTGCATCTCGTGGTGCCAGAGCGCAGTCTATTCAGCGCCTTCCAAGTCACCCAGTTTTCTGTGTGCCCAGGGGGGAGTCCCTCATTTGGTATCAGTCATTGATTGAGGTTCTGGGTTTGAGTCTGCCACTTTTGGACTCTTGCTTGCTGGGTTGTTCCAGCGAGTGTCTCTGTAGTTCTTAGAAAACTATTTCTTGATTTAAGTTGTTGACATGCTGACTGATACCCAAACAAGGGATGAGCAGGAGATGTCACTGCCTTGGTCCTTTCACTACTGGCTGCTACTTCCCGGCAGATGTCAGGTGGTGCAATACCGGCTAGACAGTGTAGTTTCTCCAGTGGTGTAGGGCGCAGACACCCCATGATCATGCAGCATGTCTCATTAAGAGCCACATCCACTGTTTTAGCGTGGTGAGATGTGTTCCACACGGGGCATGCGTACTCAGCAGCAGAGTAGCATAGCGCAAGGGCTGATGTCTTCACTGTGTCTGGTTATGATCCCCAGGTTGTGCCAGTCAGCTTTCGTATGATATTGTTTCTAGCACCCACTTTTTGCTTGATATTCAGGCAGTGCTTCTTGTAGGTCAGAGAACAGTCCAGGGTAACTCCCAGGTATTCGGGTGCGCTGCAATGCTCCAGTGGGATTCCTTCCCAGGTAATCCTGAGCTTGGGATGCTTGTCTGTTCTTAAGGTGGAAAGCACATGTCTGTGTTTTAGATGGATTAGGGATCAGCTGGTTTTCCCTGTAGTAGGCAGTAAGAGCACCTAGAGCTTCGGAGAGCTTCTGTTCAACCATCTCAAAGCTCCCTGCTTGAGCAGTAATGGCACAATCATCAGCATAGATGAAGCTCTCTGTCCCTTCTGGCAGTGGCTGGTCATTTGTGTAAATGTTGAACATGGATGGAGGAAGCATGCTCCCCTGAGGCAGGCCATTCTTCTGTTTCCGCCATCTGCTTCTCTGGCCCTGGAACTCAACAAAAAGCTCCTGTTTTGTAGCAGGTTTCCTATGAGGCGGGTGAGATGGTAGTCCTTTGTAATTTTTTTTTTCAGGAGGAGGCGGTGGTTTCCAGTATCATAAGCTGTTAACAGGTCTATGAAGACAGCTCCTGTGATCTGCTGCCTTTCAAAGCCATCTTCTATGTGCTGAGTCAGGTTCAGCACTTGCGATGTGCAGCTTTTGCCTTTCCTGAAGCCAGCTTGCTGTGGGATCATTGTCCATGAAGTACATTCACAGTTTTCTATAGCACAGAACAATTTCTAAGGACCTCATCACACCAGAGCATGGATCCACTTTAAATCCAGTTTCTGCCTCCTGCAGACTTCTGGGGCAAACGTTCAATGCCACAGTATATTCATAAATACAAGTACAAATAATGAACCAACCAGATCCCAAAATTAACCAACATCTAAGAAAAAATTATATTATACTTTAGGGAGGGACCTTTAAACTGCTCAGCCAGAAAGGTCCTGGACCTCTCAAAACTACAAACCCCAAAATTCTACAGGAAACAGAAACTGGATTTAAAATGGTTTCCTGCTCTGGGGTGATGAGGCTCTAAGTCTACAAAGAGCTTTATTAATACCAATAGTCTTTGGTCGAATAAGTCCTATATATACAAGAGAGAATCAATCTGTCAAAAATGGCCAACAACAGCTATAGCAGTGGTTCTCAACCTGTGGGTCCCCAGGTGTTTTCGCCTACAAATCCCAGAAATCCCAGCCAGTTTACCAGCTGTTAGGATTTCTGGAAGTTGAAGGCTAAAACATCTGGGGACCCACAGGTTGAGAACCACTGAGCTACAGGGTTATGAAGTATGTAACTGATTAATTCACATCACCATGAAATTCAAAGTCATCATTAGTTTAGTTGTTGAAACTTTTAAACCAAAGCATTTCCCAATTTATGGAACGCAAAACATAATGAGAACTATTTCAGTCCTGGGGCTTGCTAAAATTTTGTCTCGGGCTAAAACTATCCTTGGTTTTTCCTTTAATCACTTCATCCATTATTTCCACAATTTCCTTCTCAATCCACTGCCTACTTTGACCCACTTTCTTTAAGAATGCTGTATTTTGGCCAACCACACTAATATTTCTATCATCTTATCTAGCTCAAAAAGATATTGTTAAAAGGTAGGAACTCTCTTCAGTGTGCCCCTTCATTAACCATAGTACCAAGAATCCAAGTACTACTTTAAGTATACCCTAGGACTTTGGTATTCACAATGGGACTTTTCAATTCTATTTCTTTGAGCAGCAAATGTCCCCACTTCATGCCATGCACAGCCTGCTTTTAAAGTGCCTCAATTTCAAAGAGCTCTGCCATGTTGCATGGGATATGCATATGTATGCTGTTCAAGAAATATAAGCCCAAAGACTCATTTTGTGCACTGATTTGAACAGTTCTTTGGAATCGTGCCACATAAGATGTAGATTTACAGAACCAAAAAACCACATGCTATCCAAGTCCTCACTTTCTGAGAGGACATGACATCCTTCTTACAAGGTTAGTATGATACAAATTCATTTATATTAAGGCCAAGTTAAATTTAAGTATAGGATATCAAACATTTAAGTTACCTTGCTTAATCTCCATAGTTCCTTACAGGAGACAGAATTCTTACTTTTCTTGAAACTTGAGTAATTTTGCAGGCAACATGGGCTGGACCCCATCAGCTTTGACCTATTCTTCTATGATTTACAAACCTTCTACCTAGTTGTGCACTAATATGTGTTGTGAGCTAGTTAGTATGAATGATTTCTGTGCTTTTCAGGAATAAGTAGATTTCAAAAAGGGAAAAATGATTTAAACTACTTAATTTAAATCAATGCATTATGGACACTAAATACACATTGCATGATTTGAAACTCACCAAACTAAACTCAGTTCATCTGTTTCTACTCCCTAAATTAGACTCTGAGACAGAGGAATTGCCAAGCACAACATGGTTTGGTGAGTTGCTAGGCAGGCTTGCTCTTACTCAATGGAATTAGCCTTACTGATCAAACGTATGATTTCATGGAAATTTACACATTTGATTAAATTGTACTGATTTATCCTTTCTAATCAGAATTATAAATAGAGGTGTGTATTAGATATGAGAACAACTGAAATGAACAAGTTCATTTTTAGATTGCTGTTTGAGCCTATAATGAATGAAATTAGTAGAAAATCAATCAACTCTAACATTTTAAGCACATGAAAAGACTAAACTACACTGTTGTACCTTCATTGAGGAATGTGCAGTTGTGCTAAAGAGGACAAAAAAACATACCTATTATTCTAGACAAGTAATTCAATTAAAAGTAGTGTGGTAGCTAAAGTAGTAACCTATCCTGCACTTAAAGAGAAGAAAGTATCTTCTCTGAAGTCAATAAAAACAAAGTTAATGTCAAATCACATTGTGCAATTGACATAACAAGTTTTCAAACCTTTATTTCTATTGTGTGAAAATTCTCCTTGAAATACAAGTATGAAAATAAATCAAAGCAAGTTTACTGTCCAAGGGAGTATTCAGCTACCATTCTAAAGGGTAGACTCAGCTTTCCTTCGATTGCGAAATAGAAGCATTTATTTCATTAATCCACTTTTGCTGAAGTAGATAGAGCTGTTGGCAGATTTTTAAAAAACGGATTTTGGTAGACAAAATGGCTCCAGACCTCACTTCAGAATAAATTTTAACTAAAAGGAAGATATTGCGAGCTGTGCCATTCTGCTGCTGCTTCATTTTAACCCAGTACAGCACGAATTGATGCTGTTATGTGAAATAATGCCACCACTGCCAAATAATGTCAATTAATACCACTACTAATACACAGCAATATATTCCCAGAGATGTTGCGCTAGTAGAGATTACAACCTGTTATACATGATATAATAAAGTAATTTTAGTCAAGGTAAGAGTAGTACTGCCATATGTTCTAGGAATCTCTTTGACACCTATGACTAGTTGTGTAGCACAGAACAGACCCGTATTATTAAACCCTGGAGATGTCACTGCAAGATTCAAGGCTACAACTACTTTATTGAATACTTACTGTTGATTCAATGCACATCTATAGGATCAAAGTGAATTCCTATTATTTGTTAGTCCTTGTGTTAACATGTGGGTTTGTAGGATCATTATAAACAGACATACTTACATCTTTTGCCATGTTATCAAGTCCAAGAAATCAATTCTTTACTTGCGTTGTTGCCACAGGATAAACAGAAGAAGCAGTTCTATATTCTGAAAGAAGAAAAGAAAAAAAATTAAGCTAGCATACTGAAAATCAATTTAGAGTTGAAATAATTAAAATTAGGTTTTTCTGCCAAAGAGTTCAAAGTGCAGGCTTAAAGTAAAAGCTTGAAACCTTCAGATTTTTGACAAGCTCTGTTTTTTTAAAAAAGAATATTGCATCTTTCTTTTGAGAACATAATACAACTCAAACTGACAGAAGAGGATTTCCTCCTTTTTGGGTGGTGAGGGAGATTAAACCTGTCCAGCTCTACATTATGGCTCACGCATGTCCCACGCTGAAGTGGGCAAGAGGAAGCTTAGTGCAGATGCAGCATAGGCCCCGTCTACACTAACCATTTAATGAAGTTCAAACTCACACAAAAGCATGCAAAAGCAAACCCTCAATGCATATCAGTGCTCTGTGGTTTGTGTCCTCACCATCCAGGCCTCAAGCTAGTTCCTGGATTTCTTCTGTAATCACTTTTTTCAACACCTATTTGAAATTGGATTAAATGTGCAGTGTAGATGGAGGCCTAAGTCATGTCCAGCTCTGCATTAGACCCCCTTGAGAAGCACAATTATACTTCATGCACAAACAGACCTGGCCTGCCCTGAAGTGGGCAAGGAGGGGAAGACTAAGCTATGTGCCTGACCATTCACAACCTAGTTGCTAGGCCTCAGGGGCCCAACTCCCTTTAGCAGCACTCTTTGCCAGCTCAAAACAAAACCCAACCTCCAACATGCAAGCAAGGCCCAGTCCAGTCCCTTCGATGATATGGCGTAAGGGAAAAGGGAGGGAAGCTAGTGCTCCCAGTTCCCTGTGCAAAAAGGCAGGCAGGCTGCAGCATCTGTGCTTCAGAGAACAAGCCCTGCCAGCCTCCCCCCGGGCCTCAGAAAGAGAGGGAGGGAGAGCCCTAGAAGTCTAGCCCAGCAGTACAACTGAAAGAGAGAGAGGGGCAGACAGGCAGGGAGAAGGAGGGCCACCCATGCACCAAGCTCACCCCCACTGAAGGGAAGGGGGAAGGGAAGGCAAGGCGGTGGGGGAAGAAGAAAGAGAGAAAAGGGGAAGGAGGAAGCTGTTTTCTTCCTGCCTCAAAGGCTTTCCCCCCACCTGGCTGCCCCCTTCTGCCTCTTTCCCAAAAGAGTACCTGAAGAACCAGAAGAGGAGAATCCGAGAGCAAACTCCATCCCCCAACGCAGGGGAAGAGAGAGAGAGAGAGCCAGAGATGCCAACTGCACATGTGCAATGCACGGCCCTCCTCAAAACCCCCTCGGGGGGCGGGCTGTGGGGAGGAAGATGATCAGGGAAGCAGCAGCAACACCACCATTTGCACACAAGACAAAGTGGCAAAGAGGGGGAGAAATTAGGAGGAAGAGGGAAGGAAGGAAGGAAGGAAGGAAGGAAGGAAGGAAGGAAGGAAGGAAGGAAGGAAGGAAGGCAGGCAGGCAGGCAGGCAGGCAGGCAGGCAGGCAAGGAGGGAGGCCTCTGCCACCGTAGCAATTGCACTGGCCCTGATAAGAAAAGGCGGGCCAACCATTAGGAGAAAAAATATATCTCAAAAACACAGAAAAAAGTAACCCTGATCTTTTGCGCCTGTTTTTTTCCCCAGAAGGAACTCCAAAAAGTGGTCAGGAAAGGAAAGCCAAGGAAGGGGTGCATTTAGGGGGAGGGTGAAAGTGTTGACTTGGATCAAAGTGTGGACTCCCTTGCATATGCCTCCTGCCACAGCTTGCAAGTCTTCATTCAGGGGGAGAGGATGGGGCTACAAGGGAATCAGTCCCTCCACTCAAAATTGGCAGGTCCTTCATGCTGTCCAGGTCTGCATTGGTTCCCTGAGATACAAGCACAGTGCTGGGTTGCTGTAGGTTTTCTGGGCTGTATGGCCATGTTCCAGAAGCATTCTCTCCTGACGTTTCGCCTGCATCTATAGATGCAGGCGAAACGTCAGGAGAGAATGCTTCTGGAACATGGCCATACAGCCCACAAAACTTACAGCAACCCAGTGATTCAAGCCATGATAATACAAAGCACAGTGCTGCCTCATAACAGTTCCTGAAGTTGGTGGGGAGGGGGGGGGGCAGAGAAGGGACCCCCACAAACACGCGAGGCAGGCCTCCCTCTTCCCACAAGCGCCATCATCCCCCGCCAAAGCCCAGCGCCTCCTCACCACCAGCACCACCTTGGCTCCTCTTCCTCCTCCTCCTTCTCTTCGCCCTGCCCCCTCCCTCCTCCCCCTCCCCCTGTTTTCACACCTGTTTCCCGCTCCCTCCTCCTCCTCCTCCATGAAGGGAGGGCTTCTGGGCAGCGCGCGCGCCCTCCCCTTTTCCTGCGCGCGACCCCGCTGCCGTTACTGCCTTTCCTTTTTTTTTTTTGGCAGTTGGCAGGAAGACGGGAGAAAGAGGGGGGGGGAGAATTGAAACTTACACTTTCGTGCGTCCCTCCGGCGTGACGCTGCGCGCTGACGTCACGGAGTGGAACGTGCCCCACATAGCCACACGCGGGGAGATTAAAGTTCCCTCCCTCTCTCCTTCTGCTTCCATCCCTTCAGCGCCATACGTTTAGGAGGGAGGGGAAGCGCATGCGCAAAGTTTTCGCGCCTTCGGGATTCCACCACGCCTCCCTTTCTCCCGGGGAAGTGCGCGCGCGGGAAGGCCAAGAAAGAGCGCGAGAGCCAGCTGGCTCTCGAGGGTGGCAGTGGGGCCTCGCGCCGCGCGCCGCCCTCGCGAGACTCAAGGCCTGTCATCCGGGGAGCTGGAGTTTTGGCGAGGCGCCGGCGCTCTTTGAACCAGGGAATCATAGAATACTGAAGTTGGAAGAGACCTCGTGGGGCATCCAGTCCAATCCCCTGCTAAGAAGCAGGAGAATCGCATTCAAAGCAGCCCCGACAGACGGCCATCCAGCCTCTGCTTAAAAGCCTCCAAAGAAGGAGCCTCCACACTCCGGGGCAGAGAGTTCCACTGATGAACAGCTCTCACAGTCAGGAAATTCTTCATGTCCAGATGGAATCTCCTTTCTTGTAGTTTGAAGCCATTGTTCCGCGTCCTAGTCTCCAGGGAAGCAGAAAACAAGCTTGCTCCCTCCTCCCTGTGGCTTCCTCTCACATATTTATACATGGCTATCATGTCTCCTCTCAGCCTTCTCTTCAGGCTAAACATGCCCAGCTCCTTAAGCCGCTCCTCATAGGGCTTGTTCTCCAGACCCTTGACCATTTTAGTCGCCCTCTGGACATATTTCTCCTCCCTATGACTTCCTCTCATATTCTCATGTCTCCTCAGCCTTCTCTGAAGCCAGAAGACCTTGTGAAACTACCGCTCCCATTGAAGGAGATGTAGTTTATAAGATTTTATAAACGCTATATAGGACTGTAAGTCGCAGAACATGCAAAGTGCATGCCCCATCACCATGTTTCCATGGCATTGGGGCATAGCAATTAAAAGTGGTGTCAAACCGCATTAATACTACAGTGTGTATGCACCCACGGTCTTCCCACGTGGCTGTATGGCCAGATGTCTTGCGAATGATGATCATAAACTCGAACTGGAGGACCTAGAACAGGCATGGCAAACTTCACCCCTCCAGGTGTTTTGGACTTCCAACTCCCACAATTCCTAATAGCCGGCACAATCAATCAGGGCCAGCTAACACCTGCCAACAAAGGATTCCCCCAGGCAGCAACCAGCCGGGCTTTGAAGCTGCAAGGACTTTCGGTGCTAATCAAAGTGGCCAATTGCAACATTCACACCTGCCTCAAGCAGACAAGAGTTTTTTCCCCACTCTAGACGTTCCACAGATATATAAACCTCACTTGCATAGTTCCCAACAGATCTCACAACCTCTGAGGATGCCTGCTATAGATGCAGCAGAGAATGCTTCTGGAACATGGCCATATACAGCCCAGAAAACTCATGGCAACCCAGCCGGTAGGCTGTTAGGAATTGTGGGAGTTGACGTCCAAAACACCTGGAGGGCCAAAGTTTGCCCATGCCTGACCTAGAAAATCCTAGCGAGGTTTAAATCAAATCTGCAAATAAAGTACCTGCAGATGTGGGGGCAGGGCTGTAATTTGAAAAAAAAAAAAGCATGCTATGCAGGAATCAATATTTAGTACATGGAAAAAAACAGGCACCTAGGGCCAGGCAACCTCAATAAAAATAATAAGTATTTAAGTCCTGCTTTTTTCCCTCCAAGGAAACTCAAAGCAGCAAACACTAAAAAAATAACAAACAAAATGCAGACTAATGCCAAAAGCACATAAACATTAAAATAAAGAACTATTAAAAAGCATATTTAAATCCAATAAAGCCATTAAAGAGGCTATTGCAAGCATAACTGGTAGGCTATGATGTCATGCAGGGGATCAATGCTTTTGGATTCCTTGGTACCTAAAATAACATTCTTACCCTTCTACTTGAATAACAAACCTCTACAGTTTGGTTGAATGTTGGAAAGGTTCACCTGCTTTAATTCTTAATCGGCTTAAATATATTGTTTTATTAATTCATTTGTTTAAGCAGGCATATAACTTTACTTACCGTATTAGAAGTTGAAAATAATGCAAACCCTTAAATCATTTCTTGTTAACTGCCATCAAGTCAAGTTTGAGTTATGGCAGCTTCATAAATGGGACACATCCACATCTCTGACCATCAAGGGCCCTACTCAAATCTTACATAAACATCTTCATTGAATCTGTCCACCTGTAACGCAGTCTTCCTTTTTTCCTGCTGCCTTTTACCTTACCAAGCATGATTATCTTTTCTACTGAGTCATGTCTTCTCATGTACCCAATGTATGAATCCCAACATGGTCACCTTGGCTTATCGCTTCTGGTGTGAGAGAATTGGCCGTCTGCAAGGACGTTGCCCAGGGGACGCCCGGATGATTTGATGTTTTATCATCCTTGTGGGAGGCTTCCCTCATGTCCCCGCATGAGGAGCTGGAGCTGATAGAGGGAGCTCATCCGCCTCTCCCCGGATTCAAACCTGCTATCTTCAGTTCTGCCGGCACAGGGGTTTAACCCACTGTGCCACCGGGGGCTCACACCAGAAGCCACTTGCGAACACTACTTTACCCATAATGTCTGGGAATCGCCAGAAGGCTAAACGGAGGGCTGCACAAACACAACAAGGACCAAGTACCAAAAGCACAATAATCCCAATTAAACAGCTCAAGGGAAGATCTCAGGGGCTCACATGTCTTTACACTAATGCACAGAGCATGGGAAATAAACAAGACAAACTCCAACGTTTAGCACAACACCACAAATATGATATCATAGGGATCACTGAAACCTGGTGGGATGACTCCTATAGCTGGAATGTAGATATCGAGGGGTTTAACCTCTTTCACAGAAACCGAATGAAGGGGAGAGGAGGCGGAGTAGCCTTATATGTCAAAAACTCTTATGCTGCAGAAGATTCAAGACAGCAATCTGGGAAACCAGCTTGAAATCATCTGGATAAGAATCAAGGGAACTGGGACTCAAAAAGATGTCGTTGTAGGCGTCTACTACAGACCCCCAAGCCAGGAGGAAGAACTTGATGAAGTCTTCTGCCAACAGTTGACCAAACAGGCACAGAGAAGAGATGTAGTAGCCATGGGCGATTTCAACTATCCCGATATTTGCTGGAAAACAAACTCAGCCAAGAGTACAAGGTCCAACAAATTCCTCGCTTGCCTTGCAGACAATTTCATGGTCCAGAAGGTAGAAGAGGCAACAAGGGGATTGGCTACTCTTGATCTCATCCTAACAAATGCGGAGGACCTGATCGATGCGGTCGAAGTGGTAGGATCCTTAGGGGCAAGTGACCATGTGCTCCTGCAATTTGAGGTACAAAGGAAGGCCGAAACTAAGACAAGTCAAACCCGCATTTTGGACTTTAGGAGAGCTGATTTCCAAAAAATGAAGGAAACGCTGAGCAGCATTCCGTGGACACAGATACTAAAAGACAAGGGAGTTACGGATGGATGGGAATTTCTCAAGAGTGAAATACTCAAGGCGCAATTGCAAACCGTGCCAACAAAGAGAAAAAATAGGACAAGTGCAAAGAAGCCAGAATAGATGTCCAAAGAACTTCTAACTGTGCTAAGACACAAAAGAGACATGCACAAGAAGTGGAAAAAGGGAGAAATCACCAAAGAAGAATTCAAACAAATAGCCAACACCTGTAGGGAAAAGGTCCGCAAGGCTAAAGCAAAAAACGAGCTCAGACTTGCCAGGGACATTAAAAACAATAAAAAGGAAAAACAAGGAGGTGATAGGACCTCTTCGAGGAGAAGATGGGGCAATGCTGACAGGGGATAGGGAAAAGGCAGAACTATTTAATACCTTCTTTGCCGCGGTCTTCTCACAAAAAGAGAGTCTTCAACCTCAGCAAGATGGAGTGGATGAGGGATTGGAGGACATCCAACCCCAAATTGGGAAAGAAGTCGTCCAGAAATACCTGGCCACTCTTAATGAGTTCAAGTCCCCAGGGCCAGATCAACTACACCCCAGAGTATTGAAGGAACTAGCAGAAGTCATTTCGGAACCATTGACAACCATCTTTGAGAGTTCTTGGAGAATGGGAGAAGTTCCAGCAGATTGGTGGAGGGCCAATGTGGTCCCAATCTTCAAGAAGGGAAAAAAGGATGACCCAAACAACTACCGTCCGGTCAGCCTCACGTCGATACCGGGCAAGATTCTGGAAAAGATTGTTAAGGAAGCGGTCTGCAAACACTTAGAAACAAATGCAGTCATCGCTAATAGTCAACATGGATTTATCAAAAACAAGTCATGCCAGACTAATCTGATCTCTTTCTTCGATAGAGTTACAAGCTGGGTAGATGCGGGGAATGCCGTGGATGTAGCGTACCTGGATTTCAGTAAGGCCTTCGACAAGGTCCCCCATGACCTTCTGGCAAGGAAACTAGTCCAATGTGGGCTAGGCAAAACTACGGTGAGGTGGATCTGTAATTGGTTAAGTGGACGAACGCAGAGTGCTCACTAATGCTTCCTCTTCATCTTGGAAAGAAGTGATGAGCGGAGTGCCCCAGGGTTCCGTCCTGGGCCCGGTCCTGTTCAACATCTTTATTAATGACTTAGATGAAGGGTTAGAAGGCAGGATCATCAAGTTTGCAGACGACACCAAATTGGGAGGGATGGCCAATAGTCCAGAGGACAGGAGCAGGATTCAAAACGATCTTGACAGATTAGAGAGATGGGCCAAAACTAAAAAAATGAAGTTCAACAGTGACAAATGCAAGATACTCCACTTTGGCAGAAAAAATGAAATGCAAAGATACAGAATGGGTGACGCCTGGCTCGAGAGCAGTACGTGTGAAAAAGATCTTGGAGTCTTCATGGACAACAAGTTAAACATGAGCCAACAATGTGATGTGGCGGCAAAAAAAGCCAATGGGATTTTGGCCTGCACCAATAGGAGGATAGTATCTAGATCTAAGGAAGTAATGCTACTCCTCTATTCTGCTTTGGTTAGACCACATCTGGAATATTGTGTCCAATTCTGGGCACCACAATTCAAGAGAGATATTGACAAGCTGGAATGTGTCCAGAGGAGGGCGACTAAAATGATCAAGGGTCTGGAGAACAAGCCCTATGAGGAGTGGCTTAGGGAACTGGGCATGTTTAGCCTGAAGAAGAGAAGGCTGAGAGGAGATATGATAGCCATGTATAAATATGTGAGAGGAAGCCACAGGGAGGAGGGAGCAAGCTTGTTTTCTGCTTCCTTGGAGACTAGGACGCGGAACAATGGCTTCAAACTACAAGAGAGGAGATTCCATCTGAACATTAGGAAGAACTTCCTGACTGCGAGAGCCGTTCAGCAGTGGAACTCTCTGCCCCGGAGTGTGGTGGAGGCTCCTTCTTTGGAAGCTTTTAAGCAGAGGCTGGATGGTCATTTGTCAGGGGTGATTTGAATGCAATATTCCTGCTTCTTAGCAGGGGGTTGGACTGGATGGCCCATGAGGTCTCTTCCAACTCTATGATTCTATGATTCTCAAGTCGCTCCTGACACGACCAAAAAAAAAACACCTTTGGCTTATTGCAAGAGTTCAGGCTTGATTTGCTATAGGACCTATTTGGCTTTTTAGCAGTTCATAGAAACATCTCAGATTAGTTGGTTTTCTTCCTATCGGCTTTTTTCACAGCCAGACATTGAAATGGAAAATGCAATGGCATTGGCAGTCCGAACTTTAGTTTTCAGTGCTATCTCTTGAGACTTCAAAATCTTGTGTAATTCCTTCACAGCTCACCCTCCAAGCCCTAGTCTTCTGATTTATTAACTCCATTCTGATAAATGACTGAACCAAGATATGGAAAACCGTGATTTCAACATCTTCATTATCTCCTTTAAAATCAGCTGTTAGGAATTCTGGGAGCCGGAGGCCAAAATATCTGGGGACCCACAGTTTGAGGATCACTGTTTTAAATGCTTGTGTGCCTTTAAACCATCTGGCAAGTTATGGTGACTCCGTGTATTTCATAAGGTTTTGGGGGCAGTCAGGCCTGTAGCCAGGATTTTGATTCGGGGGGGTGGGGGGGTGGGTGGGCTGAGACTGAGTGAAAGAGGGTCTACCCTAGCAAACCTTTTGTATCATTACCCCAATACCCCCATGCATATGGGATATATTGAGGATGGTGATCAGATCATGATATGAATAAACATAACAGTTTAAATAATGTACCAGTAAGGCCTTCTCACGGACCACCATGAGAATTTGGGGGGGGGGGGCTAAAGCCCCTCAAGCCCCCCCCCCCCCCCGGCTACATGACTGGGGACAGTTTTGGGTAGGAGATAGTCAGAGGTGGTTTTGCCATCTTGTTCCTCTTAAATATATAGCCTTCAGTGTCTGGTATTTGTTGGTGGTCTCCCATCCAAGTACCAACTAGGGCTGGCCCTGCTTAGGATCCATCAGAGAGGACCTGGTGCCTTTTGGGGCCATTTTAAACACTACTTCACAATGAACACAGCATTGTTCAGTAGCTGGCATTAATTTCAAATTGTGCTAGGTACCTACTCAGTTGAAATTTGAAATTAATACCAGTTACAAAATGTTCCATTGTTAATACTATAACGCTCAGTTATGACTCCTTGATAAATTGAGAAAACTGAAATAACCAATGCCCTTATCTCAAAAAAAAATACTGTACAATACTAAACACTGAGCCAGCATGGTATAGTGATTTGAATGCTGGACTAGCAGTCTGGGATATCAAGGCTGGGATATTTGGTTAGTCATGAAAACCCACTTGAACAAGTAACACTTTCTCAATCTCAGAAGAAGGCTACATCAAACCTGATCAAATCTGTCCAAGAAAGCCCATGATAAAAGTTATATTAATTGTATTGTTTTATTTGCTTGTTGCTTTGTTGTTTTTACTGATGTGTTGTTGGTCTTGGCCTCATGTAAGCCGCTCTGAGTCCCTTTGGGGAAATGGTGGCGAGGCATAAATAAATAAATAAATAAATAATAATTATTATTATTATATGCCTTGGGGTGCCACAAGTTGAAAATGCCTTAAAGGCACACACACACACACACAATATTACCCTATAAGATTTTGAAACATGCATATCTTAAGTATTTGAAAGAAATAGGGCAATATAGCAGAAAAGGGCACTGCCATCTCTAGGACTGTCTAGCTTTAAGAACTTACATGGAATCTGTAATATCTATCTAAAATTATTGTAAATTCCAAGTTACAAAGTTTTTTTAAAAAATAAAAAAGTTTCAAGTTGTTCCTTCTTAGATACATGGCAACTGAGTTATCCAGTGAAATGACACAAAGCTAAATCAATCCTCCAAAATATTTTTAATGCTAAGGTATTTTGGTTTTGAACAATTAGCATGATCCAAACAAGTAATTTTTTTATATTTGTACTGAAAAATCATTTTGATCACAATGAACTTATTTGTCAAAACACAAATATGATCAGAGACATTTAAGTTACAAATAATTACAATTATTTGAGATGTATCAAGTAGAGCAAATATCACTTAGAAAAAATCATTTTCAGGACGTAGCCAAAACAGTCTCCAACCTTATATTGGAATGGAAAAACTCAAGTTTACACAGCACTAAAAACGTTTCTATGCTGATGTTAAACTTGGATGTACCAACTTATATAATTCTTTAAACAGTACCATGGGCACCATATATGTTAATAAAATCTTCTGCAACTGCCGAAAATAATAATTAAAAAGGCACATTAGTCCATTACTGAATTTTTAGACATTTTCTAAAAATCAGGTTTTACAAAATGAGTTTAACACAAATTTTATCCTTCCATCCTCTAAAAATTAGAATGTTCATTGCTTGTGAAAAAGAGTTTCATGAACTGAAATAAACGTTAAGACATCTGAGCCGAATAACATAACCATATTTTTCATTTGCTGCCAAAGAAATGAAATGAATATAAAGCTGTTTGTTTCATGGATAGAGTTGTACTAAATATCTTCAAGAAATTAATCTTTTTTCAGATCTTGGTACACATTTCATAAGCGCAGCTCTCCAGAGGGCTGGTGCAAGTAACAGGCTTAGAGTCGTCACGCTCAGGATAAGGAGGTACACCTATGAATTGGGAAGTAAGATATTCATTTCAATTTGTTCCCTGAAAAACAATATGAAAATGATCAAGAGGATTATCTGAGACAACATACACACACAGAGGGGGATAGCCTGTTCATACCACATGAAGGTGAAATAGTTTGTGCTGATAACTGCTTCCACCAGTAGCCCGGAAGTTGCATATAGCATAATATAGGCATAATTGAACCACTCTACAGTAAGCCCTCCACATTTTTTAAGGTTAAGGGCCCAGGATGTGTGCAAAAGTCAAAAAAAGTATGGGTGAAAAAACCAAGAAAGAATTTTTTACTTCTCTAGAATCTCTGGTTTTTCAGTGCAGCTCTATGACCAATTTCTCCCACATGTGGTGGGACTGTAGAATAATTTGGAAGTATTATAGTAAAATAAGAAATGTAATGGAAGAAATAATAGGGAAAGAATTAAGGTGGGATAAAGCCAGATTCATGTCTCTCACTATAGAGGCAAAGGAAGATAACAATAATTGGACAGAAATCCTAAAATATATGACAGCTGCAATACAGGCTATGATAGCCCGAGGATGGAGAGACAATACAAGATGGGATTTAGAAATTTGATGGGCTTATCTATTGGAATATATAATCATTGATTTCATTAGTCAAAGGGAAAAAACAGTATATAAATTGTCATACAAAACAAGACTGGTACCGGAAATGGTCTAAGCTAACCTACAAAATAGAGATGATAGATATAGCATTTTGAACCAGGCTTTCCACATGGGTAAATCGATGCAATGACATCATTTAGAATTGCTGTTCCAGAAGGGAGGGGGGAAATGGGTGGGATGGTATGGGTAGTGGGAGATAAACATCTCAGGAATGCATAAACTGTAATATATGGTAAGTTTACTTTTTAAATAATGTATATCGAGATAAGATTTGTATGGTAAAAGTTTAATTGAGGGGATGTATCAACTAAAATAAAAATTAATTTAAAAAATTCTGCCAGAACGTGACCACAGAATCACTCTAGATGACTTTACAAAGTCTAGAGCAGTGCTATCTATATGAATCTCTCCAGTGCAACTCAATAGCAGAAGTTGAACACAGAGTCACTCTGGAAGACCTAGAGATACCTAGGTTTGTGAATAAAATCCGTAAAACTGAAAACCGCAAATGTGGAGGGTTGACTGTACTGCACTTTCTGGTACTCTTATTTTTAATTTAAAACAGAAACTACAGGGTGAGGCAGCATAACTTCCTTTTTAAAAATTCAGTTGGTTGAAGACGTAGCGGAGCACTAATGGTCTCGTTTGAGAGGCAGGAGTATACAGTTTTGTCTTGACACAGTTCAGTTGTCATCATGCGTTGGAACAGTGAGGAGCATGCTTTTGCCGTTGAGGCCTACTTTTTGAGCGGATTTGGAGTGGCTGGCCCACTCTCCAGATTTGGCCCCTTGTGATATTTTTCTATTAGGTTTTTTGAAATCCCGTGTTTATGTGAACCATTCAAGGACCCTATAAGATTTGAAGACCAACATCCAGGAAGAAATTGCCAACATAACGCCTGCTATGCTGGCAAGAGTCATGGCACAGAAATATCAGTGAAATTAAAGAAAAGTGGGAACGGTAACCATTTGGTCAGCCAATTTTTGGCACTCAGCTGTGGGTCCTGGGAGGCCCTCTTACTCGGCACTTGGATGTAGGCCTTGGCAGGGATATAGCCAAGCGCTGAGTGCCTCTTATTCAGCGTTCAGTATTCAACATGCTTAGATGTAGGCTCTGGCAGGCCCTGCAGCCGAGCACCAAGTGCTGAGAGCCTCTTCTTCAGCGCTCGGCATGCTCGGATGTAGACCCTGACAGGCACTGGTGCTTTGCCACCAAAGGGCTGAAAATATTCATTTTTTTTCAGACCTTGGACAAAGGCGTCCGTTTTCAGGAGAGGTGCTCGAAAATGAAAATGGGGCCTTACGAAGAAAATAAACCGGAAAGGATAGTGATTATGTACAAATGGACAAGACTAATAAATAAAACCAGCCTTTCCCTCCCATCCATTGAAATCTTTTGCCTCCAAATGTTTTAGTGTAAAAAAGAAAGTATCACAAGGTTGTTGTAGTTTTTTTTGGGCTATATGGCCATGTTCTAGAGGCATTCTCTCCTGACGTTTCGCCTGCATCTATGGCAAGCATCCTCAGAGGATGCTTGCCATAGATGCAAGCGAAACGTCAGGAGAGAATGCCTCTAGAACACGGCCATATAGCCCGAAAAAAAAACTACAACAACCCAGTGATTCCGGTCATGAAAGCCTTCGACAATACAAAGTATCACAAGACTGTTCAGCCATCTTTTGGGATAAATTCTTCCAAGCCAGATTGCAAAATGGCAAACCACAAAAGCAAAATCTAAAAATAATATAATACATTATAATACAAAATATAATACAAAATAATATAATACATCCCCGAATTACTAACATTCGCCTTACATATGACTCCCGGTTACAAATGTGGGTGGTGGTGCCGTTAGGTGGGTCCGGGAGCTCTAGGTTTTTTGCAGTATTTGAAAATGTTTAAGCATTTACATGCACAGGTAAAAATAAATATTATGTTGAGACAAACATCTGTCCAAGTTGCTTTTAAAGTAGAACACCATGCAAATTTTATTTTTTAAAGTTTTGGTTAGTATGGTGTGCGAGTTAGAGCCAATGTAAGATTTTTTACTTCTGTCTGTATCCACATCAGGAAGATTTAATTTAACTTCCGGTCCCTGAGACAACTAGAAGTGAGAAAAAAATATATTGCTAGGAAGGGAAATTCACTTCTGTGAGAGTTATCATGGGAAAAAGTGTCTGCACTGAAGATTTATCACCAATCCTTGTTTCCACAAAAACCCAAAATTGTCAAAGTTCAATTGTCACAGGGACAGAAAGTGAGGTGAAAACTTCTGAACAGGGGCACAGACAGCAAAACAAATGTTATAGGACTTTCAATTTTATCTATGCCATCCAAAGCTACGCACACACACGTCTGGACTTATACTTAAAAAATATACCTGTCTGACTTACATACAAATTCAACTTAAGAACAAATCTACAGGGTCTATCTTGTTCATAACCTGAGGACTGCCTATATACCCACTGTCACTCACCAACATTTCTGAATAGCCAAAAACCTGCAATAGTGGGACTTGGAAGATGTTCAGTGAAACTAGAGGAGGATTACTAAGAAGGCTCTACCCCATTTTTGAACTTGCCTACTTGCGCTCACAGGTGGTCACCCGAGTGAGGCATTCAGTGTTGAACCCAGGAGTTGGGGAATACTAGGAATGGGCAAAGGCAGTAGCCCATAATTAACCATTATACAACTGTGTTTTATTACAGGCTTCAGTATATAAAACACCAATATGAGGGTACATCTCACCTCTCGAGAAATTATACCCGCTCTGCGTGCTCTGCTTCCCAGAACAAAAGAAAACTCACTGACTTGAGCCAATCCTGCTGATACAATCCATTTGATATACTGGCTGCTCTTTGGAAGAATCATGGAAAGGACAAGCACTGCCAGGAAAAACTTTGAGAAAGATGGTTTTTTAAAAAGCACATCAGAACAAATTGAACTCTTTTTTAAAATACAGTAGAAAGCAGTGAAATAGGGATGGGAAACGTGGCCACATCTCTCCCCATTAATTGTACTAGATTTTTCAGGAAAGTTCAAAGCAAATGTTACAATTGGGTAGATGGAGCAGTTTCCTGCTCCTGCACAAGGGAGACTCCATTTGCCTAAAATTACAAGCCTGTGTCATCTTAAGAAATACACATTTTTTATTTAAAATGCTTACAAGACTAAAAAATGATGGTCTGATTAAAAGGTGCAGAAATTTAAGCAGCCACTTTACTTTTGAAAAGCAATTTATCAACTTTTAAAAAGAATTTCTAGTGGAACAAGATAACCTTTCTTTGTGTATTAAAGCCAATCTAGAGTTTCATACCACCACTAGAGACGAAAATAATACATTTAATAACAATTCCTAAATTCATATTTGGTGTTACTGTACATTCAGCAAACTGCATTATCAGAGTAGAAATAAAACCACCTTCTCTGAAAATAAAATCTTCCCTTTTGGTCCCCACGGGCATCTTTAAGCCATACAGCACTTAATTTAAAAACTAGGTACATGAACACAATAGTTATAGAACTGTATTGAAAAAGATCCCTACTTATTATGTGTTTCTGAAAGGAACACAAAGAAAAATCAAGAAAGGTTATTCTTTCTTTATAAAACCACAGTACTAGTGATATTTAGACAGTTGTGGTCTATAGAGCTTGGTGTTTCAGGTAGCCTCATTCCAATGGAGCAATCTAGGGATATATGTACATACTATAGAATAGGTGCAGTTTGGCCCCACTTTAACTGCCATGGCTCAACGCTATGGAATCCTGAGACTCATAGCAACTTTCTACCAGAAAAGGTTGAATATCTTATAAAGCTACAATTCCCAGGATTCTGTAGCATTGAGCCACAACAGTTAAAGTGCTGTCAAACTGCATTGATTCGTCAGTATACATGCAGTTTAGGCAATCTAAAATCTAATACAAATATAAAATAATAAAATGAAGGTACCTTCATTATTACCACTGAAAGCGTAAGGAACAGCAAGACTGTGATTTCATATATAACAAATGTAGGAAAAACATGAAGGCCTGCAAGGAAGAAAAAAAAAGACTAAACAATTGTTTTACCTTTATTAGAACCTTTTTCTAAATGTGATAACACATAAGAACAGATTAATGAAGCAATAACAGACATCTTTCATCTCACTGGTTAAATAAAAGCATACAATGTTTTGTCAGATTACTAGAGCTATAGGAGCTTAAAATAGTAACAACACAAACCATTTCCAACATGGGCTGTGTTCTCCATCTCCCTTCCTTTGCATCAGAAGCATTCAAAATATGAGCTAGGCTTGCTACCAACCTCAACACCTTATCTTTCATCACTACTGCACCATTTGCCTTGTTCCTCTTCCTATTAAATGCTAACATGGCAAGAAAACAGGGCTGTGGTGGCTCTCATGAGGTAAACAGCCCCAAGGATTGGTCTCCCCACAACAGCCTCACTCCTCCCCTGGTTTAGGCCCCAATAACAGGAAATCTGAAAAAAGGTATTCAGGAATCTAAACCTTGATCTACAAGGTTTCTTGGAATATGATGACTTTAAAGGTACTAAAAAAGGTACTCTTTTCCATCAAATTCCAAGGAAGCTCCCCAGATCCTGGTTAAGTGCCTGGCTGCTGTGATGGACTGGATAAGGGCTAACAAACTAAAACTTAATCCAAACGAGACAGAGGCCCTCCATTTTTACACAAATTGTGTTCAGTTTCTTCTGTTAAACTGACACAATTAAACTTTGTGTATATGTGCTTTTGTAACAAGTTACCTATAGATGCAAAGAATATGATGGCAAGAAAGTCACGTATTGGTTCAATACAGGACATAATTTCTTCAGTAATCACAGGGCCCTGAGAAGAAATGAGTGCGCCTGCTAAGAAACACCCCAATTCCATTGAAACGTCCAATAATTCAGTGATCTGTGAAGTGGAAAAAAGAAGTATTACTACAGTAGTTTCTTTACGATAATTAGCTTTCTTTACTACCTTACCTCAAATTACATATCAGTATATGTATAATACACTAACATGTATTCTTAGTATAAAATAATAGTATATCATTCATGAAAACTTTTATCATTAAAGTGTCAAAAATAACAATGTATACATATCAAACAAATATTTATGATTTTAAAAATACTTCTTATGAATTGATTTGTAGGGTTTTTATACTTCCTTGGCTTCTACTGCTACTGTGAAACACATATCATTCAACTCCCACAATGCCTGTGGGAGTTGAAGTCCAAAACACTTGGGGGGGGGGGGACCACAAAGTTTTGACCATGCCTCCTCTAACCCCTGCAAAAATTGAAAGATGATAGTATTTACTTTGTCTTTCTAGGCAAGCACATTCAGCTAAGATCAACAAAGGAGAGTGTTATTCTTTCCCTGCTCAAATACTATTTCACTGTTTCCTACAGATATGCTATGTATCCCAGCAGGTGAAAGTCTGTGTTTCTGCAATACTCCTTTTCCACCCTCCGAATCCTGTTTAAAAACCTTTCCATTACAAGGAGGAAATGGAAGAAATAAAGGGGGGGGGGGGTTAGTTAGTTAGAGGCTTTATTAACTGGCTACATTCTTATAATAGGTATATATTCACGACTGCCTACTGACTGAACTATATAATGACATTATCTCTTTAAGTTTTGGAAAATGCTCAGCTAAACAAATATCAGAAATATCTGGACTTCCCCAAAGGAAGTAAAACTGAATGATGATCTGAAAACTTCAGATTCTTTGGGTATATCATAAGATACTAGGTCAGATGTCAAATTTTCTAATACATGCCAGTTCCTCGCCGCAGAAATTTAATGGGAACAGCTGTCAAAGGTGAGGAAATTAAATTTTAACATCTGAAAGCAGTAAGTTCTTCCCACAGCAGGGATTCTATTTTTAAATGGTGAATATTTATTTAAACATATTTATACACACTATTAGTATTAAATTAGATGTGTTAATTTATTTATTTATTTATTTATTTTACTTTACTTTACTTGTATACCGCTCTTCTCAGCCATCAGGCGACTCAGAGCGGTTAACAACCAGTATCAGCAACCAGTATATCTGATAACAAGAGTGTGGTTTACTTTTCACCTATAAATACAACCTCTTTCTATAACTGAAGTCTACCTTCTGTTATTATAAGTCTTCAAAAATAATATATTTCTATATATGATACATGCCAATAAATATAAGTATTTGAAAGAATTACCATTAGCATAAAAAACATAAAAGCAGATATTCCTAGAACTAGAATTTCTTTATTTCCTTTGCTTTCCATATGTAACTTGCGGTAGTACGGTCCTATTAGGTAAGTCTTTAAAACAAGACATATGAGCAGAGCAGCAGCCAAAGAAAACAGAATTTGTCCAATCAGCAACAATATTCTTAGTATTTCCTTGATAATGCTAGAAATGGGTGAAAAAGGAGACAGTTTTAGAAACATAATTCTAAATTATTCATCTATAATTTAAAAATATTTTCTTATATAAAAATTATGCATTTGTATTTTATTTATAATTTTTTACATTTGAATAAAGAAGGATAATGCACAAAACGGAACACATATGGATCACTGTACTTCATACTTTTAAAAAGAACAAGGCACTACTGAAGAAGTTGTAGCAACCTAAATATCTGAAATATTTTCTGATTAGAGCAAAACTTACAATGTAATTTTCATTTTGAGGTACAGTATTTAAATTTTGTCATAAAGATAGCCAGGTATGATCCAGTACAATGTCCTGTGTGTGTACCAGTTTACCAGTCAATCCCTCTTTAGCAAATCCATATCAAAGTCAGAACAGTTTAAAGATCAATTTGGAGATGGAAGAAAAAGAAACTGCCAAAAATGAAATTGGCCAAACAACTCCAGTGCACTCACAGGGCTAATTCAACCATTCTTCTGAAACACTGCCAACATAAACTGTATGGATTTACCATAAAGAGATGTGAGATTAAACACATCAAGTTAAATACAAACACTTTTTTAAACTGCAAAGCAAGAAGCGAAATAAAGCACATAATCTATTTTGCCCTGAGATCCATGGGGGAAGAAAAGGAGACAGATGTATTAAGCAGAAGCACACAGGTGAACTTTGTTACCTGGCATGTGTGCCAACTCCAGCTTGAATAAGAGTTGGCATGACTGCTATAAACAAGCCAAGCTGAACATCCTGCATCACCAACATTGCTAGCAGAACACTGCTGTAATCTATGTCTCCTGTTTGACAAAAAGCACATACAAATATGCACAAAAACTATAATAGTATTACAACTAATTTACAAAGCAGGATTGCCACTTGCCAAATTCAGATAATCGTCTATTTATTATAGATCTATTTTGCCTATACACAAGCAGGTAGAAGTGCAAAACAATAAATATAATTTGCATCCAAGGAAATGTGTCTAAAGTTCTGAATCATACTGATGAACCACTTGATTGTACCAAAACTTCAATTTCAGATTTAATGTCATTTTAAAAGGTGGCCATTTTGGCCTCCACATTCCAGCACAGTCTTTAGAGTCTGGTTTCCATTTTATTTGCTCAAGATTCATATGTGCACACCCAAGTTTTAAGATGCATGAGTCATACTGAATGTAATATTCAAACCCACTTCCTAGGCCTTCACATGGGTTCCTTTCCCAGGATACTAAGATGTTTGTTTTACAAAAGGACATAGCAGACTCTCAGGACAGATTCAGTTTTATAAATTTCTTTCTGTTGTTGTTTTTATCTTCATGTCAACTCTGACTATGCCTGATTCTATCTTAGGACATTGTTGACAAGATTTTTCTCAGAAGAGATTAACCTTTATCTTCTTAAGCTGAGAGAGAGAGTAACTTGCCTAAGATCATCCAATGAGTTCCATACCATACCATTTTTTTTCGTGTCAGGAGTGACTTGAGAAACTGCAAGTCACTTCTGGTGTGAGATAATTGGCCGTCTGCAAGGACGTTGTCCAGGGGACGCCTGGATGTTTGATGTTTTATCATCCTTGTGGAAGGCTTTTCTCATGTCCTTGCATAGAGAGCTGGAACTGACAGAGGGAGCTCATCCTCACTCCTCTCCGATTCGAACCTCTGACCTGTAGGTCTTTGGTCCTGCCAGCACAAGGGTTTAACCCATTGTGCCACTGGAGGCTCCATACCATGCTCTAATCTAGTAGTTAAATGACACCTACCTTCTTTATCTCCCCGAGAGCTCCCTGCAAGGAATCTGGATACCAATGGTGTGCTTGACAATGATAAACAAGTAGCAATGAACACACTCTGTGTGGCTCTAATTTGTAGAAAGTGCCCCCACAATAAGCCAAAGGCAATCATCAGAAGTGTCATGTAACAGGGGCCTTGCAGTGATATCTTCCACACCTGCAAAAATAATATTGACTTACATTGGATTAATAGTTTAAAGATCTTAAAATATTGCTTCCAATTTCACATTAGTGTTTAATGCAATTAAAACTCTCAAAATGTACAAGGCACTAAGAATTCTCTAACATCATTTTGCAATGTCAATACCCAGCCTTTAGAAATATTGGATAGCAGAAATACTTAAATCAGAGCTTTCCGATTGGTTTCCCACCACACAGTAGTGTGTAAACTGCAGTGTGTAGGTGTGTCAAACAAACGTAACAAGACATGACAATAATTGTGGAAATGTCTGTTAATATCTTACAAATCATATATTTTATAAAAAGAAAAGTTTTCATGAGATATGTTGCATTCCCATAGATTCCGTTATATAATTTATGTATGTGCCTGTATCTCTTATAAGGGGTTGGTTTAACCTCCACTGTACTAGTAAAACTGAATTATTGTGATGCAAAATGATGAATGTATACAAAGTGTGTCATTAACATGAAGTGTCAGGAAAGCTCTGGTTATTTTCACAATATGCTACTTGAAAACTCACAAGTGCGGAACATAAACATTCTCAGGATTACTTAAACACTGAATATTGGTCTGGAAATAGATGATGCTGATGACACCAGCTCACTGACCATTTTGAGGTGGCAGCCATTTTAATTGGTGTTTACTTTATATGCTTTTTGAAGCATAATGGCCATTTTTCATAGGGGCATACTGTATAAACCTGTATAGGCTCTCACACACAGTGGCTGCTGAACAACACTTGGGTTGAAACAGATGAAGGAAGGAAGGAAATTAGCCTTTTTCATGAACACTATTTGCTTAGGATGCCCACAGATACTTCAGCAGCAATGGCCAGGGTCACCATAATGACACTTATTCCCCTCCCCCAAATACCCACTCTTGATTGTGTAAGTTTTAAATGTGCCCTAAGTTTTACCCCTGATTGTACCATGGGTCATAGTAAAATCCCTCACTTTGGCCTCGATATCTACCTTTAACTTATAGATGAGGTTGACTTATACACGAGTACATATGGTAAGTTGAACAGCAAATAACCATGCACAGAATAAGCACTTAATTTGTCTTTCCAGTCCGCCTAACCATATAAGCATTCTGTTTTTGCACTAACTTAGAATCAAGTAGTGTAAAGATACTAATTTCTTTGAAGCTGTTTATAGAGGAATAGACACTTTTATCTGATTGAAAAAACATATTTGGATACAAAGCTAGGATTCTTAAACATCAAAATTATAGCAATGCTATACTTGCCTCTTATAAATTCCTCAGAGATATCAATGGCATGCCAAATATTAACACAGTTAATACTTCTCTGAAATTAAAAGCTCTGTCCCCCAACAATTAGTACTATTCTTTCTATAGGTGGAATTCTGCTAATAGGAAGTTCCTCTGAATAAGGAAAGACTTCATAGAATCACAGAAACATATACATCTCCCAGTTCTCCTTCTACCTTGGGAAGGGAGAAGGCAAGGCTGGCAAATATTGCTCTTCTTCCAACAGGAGTCTCCCCTTGATCACAACCCTCCCATGAATAAAAGGCTCCCTGATAATAGAAAGTAACATTGGAACCCAAATAGTCTATTTTCATATTTTCTGTTAAAGGGTTCCATATTATATTCACCCTGACTAGCTGCCTTCAGATGTTGCAATGCATGTTCATATGATGTTTGTGAAACAATACCTTTCTTAGCCGTTCAGGAGAAAATTCCAAACCCACCAAGAACAATGTGAAGAATACGCCAAATTCTCCCAATGTCTCTACCTGGACAATTGACTGAAAAACACAAGTTTATTCAGTGTGATGCAGTCTTGTTGTAACATTTTTTTAAAATTCCCCAGATCATCTTGTGTATATTTGTTTACATATTGTTTTCAAAGGTTCCAAGATTTTAACATAGTAATAATTTCTAAAGACTCATACACGCATATGTGGAGCAAGCCAACATATTACAGAGGGAAGAATGCAAGAGTTACAATAAAAGGAATAACCAAAAATGTCAACAAGAGGGAAAATATTTCCCAAGCAGGATAATCTTGGGCTTGAGACAATAAACAAGAAAAGAAACAGTGCAAAATGATTTTCAGGGAAGAAAGGTATATGGAAAAGTTATAAATAAGAAAATTTACAGGGCCTAAAAACCTATGAACAGGGCCTAAAATCCTATGATATTGTATGTGCTGATCTGAATATCTTGTTAATGCAGAGCGCTGCCTATATACTGGGTTCTAATGACTTTTAGACTGCAGCAAGTATTAATAAATGAATTGTAATTTGCAAACAGTTTTTCTTTTTTTGGTTTAACTTTTCAAAGATACTCCAATCTCTTTATTTCACAGTTAAGTAAAACAAATAACTGGTGAACACACATTTGGTGCCTCAAATATTAGAACTGTTTCTGGGTATATTTGGTCTGCTGATTCCAAAATGGCACCCCTGTTTTTGAAATACAGGTCCTATGCCATATACCAGTTTTCATCTGCTCGTGAACAGAAAATCACGATAACCATATCTAAGAAATTAGAGCTGATGCAGTCTATCGAATGCAATATTCTGAAGCAGCCCGCAAATAACCCCAGGAACAGGCCTAAAAACCAAGATCCCAAGTTTGTTGCTGAAGTGTACTTTAATCCCTGTTACCCAAAATAATTTGACAGTGTGGAAATATGATAAATGTTTTACCTAAAGTAGAAAATGGTGCAAAACTCCAATATTATCTTCTTTACTTGCCAGTAGTTTACATATATCTTAAGTTTCCCAATAGTGAACAAACACCTCAAACAGAAACACAAACACACTGATTGTGTATTATCCTAAAATATATTCCTACCTTGATACTGTTTAATCCTGATGGTCCCAAAAGCACTCCACAAATAATGTATCCAAACATAGTTGGTAATCCTATTGTTGTGCACAGCCAGCCACAAGGCAAGGATAGCATTCCTATGGTCACAATATCCTAATGAATAAAATTAAAAAAAAACAAAAACATTAATGATGATTATGATAATGATGATGCCTTATTTATAGTCTGCCCAATCTCTCCAGAGGGACTCAGGGCAGATTCCAAACAAAAAAAATACAAACTTTCAATGCCTGAACACACCAACCATACACCCTCTTTCCTTTCCCTTTTTCTTCAAGAGAAATAAACTCTAAGTAAAATGGGATTTATAGTCAAATGAGACCAGATCAAGTTCCAACCTCACCATCACACATGAATTTTGCTCTTAACTGAAGACATTCCTGCTTCCTATTTCTATGTCACTGAACAACATTGGGTGATATTGCTGTGTGCTTTCAAGTAATTTCTGGCTCATAATGACCCTATCATGGGTTTTTCTTGTCAAGATTTGTTAGGATAGGGTTTGCTTTTGCCTTCCTGTGAGGTTGAAGGAGTGTAACTTGCCCAAGTTCAACCAGTGGGTTTCCATAGCTGAGCAGGATTAAAATCTTACTTTCCAGAGTCATAATACAACACTCAACCTACTGCACCATACTGGCTCTCAAATAATATTGGAACTAGGGGGAAATCATTGACATACAGTAACCTAACATTACATTATTTTCTCTTTTTAAAGTTATTTACCTTGCCTTTATGCTAAAAAAATACTGCTCAAAGGCTTACAAGCATCATTAAAATACTAAGAAATAAAACTATACAGTTCACCACAATAGCTATTGTACTAGTTGGATAATACTCACTTCAAATGTAAAATCTATGTTTCCATACTCAACGTTAGATCTCTAATGATAAATGTCATCAGTACTTGTAAGTGGAATCATTTTCTAGCTTCTAATATACTACATATTTACAGTAGAGTAATGTCTTGACATTAAGATTTTTTTTAAAAAAAATCAATATAAAGATTTAGGACCTTTTTCAAGATTTTTAAAAATCTTAGCAGAAAATTAATCTTATCACAACATACAAATTAATTTTTAGTATGTTCTGTTCTACCTCAGGACAGCATTTCATAGAATCATAGCATTAGAAAAGACCTCGTGGGCCATCCAGTCCAACCCTATTCAGCCAAGAAGCAGGGAAATCACATTCAAAGCACCCCAAACAGATGTCCATCCAGCCTCTGCTTAAAAGCTTCCAAAGAATGATCCTCCACAACTCTGGGGCAGAGAGTTCCACTGCTGAACAGCTCTCATAGTCAGGAAGTTTTTCATAATGTTCAGATGGAATCTCCTTTCCTGTAGTTTGAAGCCATTGCTCCACGTCCTATTCTCCAGGGCAGCAGAAAACAAGCCTGCTCCCTCCTCCCTATGACTTCCCCTCACATATTTATACATGGCTATTATGTCTCCTCTCAGCTTCTCTTCTGCAGGCTAAACATGCCCAGTTCTGTAAGCAGCTCCTCATAGGGCTTGTTCTCCAGACCCTTAATCATTTTAGTCACCCTTCTCTGGACACATTGTCAACATGTCCCTTAAATTGAGGTGCCCAAAAATGGACACAGGTGTGGTCTGACGAAGGCAGAATAAAGGGGTAGCTTGACCTAAATCGGCTCCATTTTAAAAGAACTTACCTTTATAAAATGGTGGTCAGCACGTGGAATGGTTGAGTCTCTAGGCTTAGTAAGTATGTACTGATTGTTTTGCGAATCAATAAGCATGCTTAAGCCCAAATCATCCTCCACTTTCCTTTTTGAAACATTCCTTTTTGTATCTGCTTCATCCTCTTCCACTCTCAAAACAGCTTCGAAATTGACTCCTCTCACCTGTTAAGGAGGCAAAGCTTTCTCATTATTTTTATTTACCTCCAGCAAAGTACCATATAGACAGCCTTTCACTTGTACCACAGGACTGATCATTCCCATCTCCCTTCTGCAGCCCCATATGCCCCAACTGCTACCAACTTCTCAGTCTCCCCCAAACTGAAGGAACCAATTTTAAGGAGGCAGAGTGGCTAAATTCAGAAAGTACAATAGCCCCTTGACTGGTAAAAGCAATTCTAATGGCGAAAGCATTAACTATATACAATCATCTGTGTTATTGTGTTTTCTTTTTAGATTTTTTAAAAAAGGATTTCTTCTCCCTACTAGGGGATATTTTTTTTCTTTTTTGGATTCCACCATATTCCGCTGTTTAAAGTTATTTTCCACCAAGCGATTGAAGTATTCATATTCCCTTTGTTTTCCTTCAGCAAATACAACCATAATTACTTTACGTTCAATTATTATTATTATTATTATTATTATTATTATTATTATGTTTTTATACACTGCTTTTTCTCTCCACAAGTAGATTCAAAGTGGCTAAGTAATAAAATTAATTGTATAACTCTGAACTACTATTATTTTGTATCAGATCGTTATTGTAGCAATATCGAGATAAACGTACCGATTTGTTGTCATCAAAGGCATGCTCTCCTATTTCTTCTTCTAGTCGATCAGCTGCTTTCCGTACATCTTCAAGAATCTCATCAAGGATAGATAGACTCTTATTTTGATGCTGCATGTTTTTCAGGGCTTCAGCTTGGTGCTTCTCTGCTGCTAGAAGTTCAACATATTCCGTTTCTTCCTATTAGGATTTGTTAAAATTCTAAGATACTTTTCAGAGCAAATAAAGCATAAGACCAGTTGTTTTAATTTGTAAGAATCTTTGTTAAAAACTGAAAAATGAAAAAAAACCTGCAGAGCAAAAACTCTGAGCTTTTTAAAAAAACATCTTCCTGTGGTTTGTATAACTCTTGAACCACCTTTCAGCCACAAGATCCTCAATGAAACTAGAGCAACGGTTTAAAGTTTTTAAAAGACAATCTACACATACTCGATTTGAGAAAATAGATCCAGTCTTACTCCCACAAACTGACACTTTTTATTGATTTTTTTATTTTACTCAAGTTTGTTTACTTGCTTTATCCAGTGGATTCATAACAACAATCTTACTCCTATATCAACATGGTCAAAATCAGTCCACTATGGATGCATCTGCACTGTAGAATCAGTGCAGGTTGATCCCACTTTAACTGCCATGATTCAATGCTATAAAACCATGGAAACTGTAGTTTGGAAGCATTTGGCAGAGAAGGCTAAAGATTATTACAGCTCCTATGATTCCGTAGCACTGAGCCATGGCAACTTAAGCTATGTCGAACTTCATTCATTCTAATTTAGATGTACCTTGTCTTGTGTTATGTTGCAACTGTTCTTTCCATTTGATATGAGCCTGAAATTTCAGATGGAGTAAACTCACCTTTATTGCTGCTTCTCTCAAGGCTTCCAGCCGCTGCCGACTGCTCTCCTTCATGTTCACAACATCTTTGTAATCCCCTTGTAAGGCCCGCTGGAGTCCATGGATAGCTTGAAATACAGAGTTTTCACTTTCATTGAGCTCTTTTTGGAAAATTTCAAACGTGTGGACCTGAAATGTCCTTTCTTCGACTGATAGCCCTGGGTCCTTTTCCACTGCTCTTATTGCACTTTTTAATTTATTGAGGACCACATTCTTTTGACGCAAGAGTCCAGACAGCTTTCTGCAGTTTTCCACTAGCCACTGTTTCCTTTGAGTTATAGCAGCTCCTTTTCCACGATGCAGTTTTATTGCATGTTTTACTATATCCTCGTGTTCTGCTGGGGCAGTCATCTGGCAGCAAAGTAGTGACATGAACATCCAAAAGCCAACAAATCGCGTTGCTGTCATTGTCCAATTTCTAGTAGCGACTGCGTGGAAGCACCCAGAAATCATTTCTCACTTTCTGTCCTATGCGTTTGGCATGCCAGATATAATGGTGGCACTAATTAATGAAAAGCAGCTCTTATCCATAGTATACTACAGGACCGTGCAACCCAATGTGAATTCAAATTCCAGAAGGCATGAGAACAAAATATGTTAAACATTGTAAACACTTCTTTATTCAGCTTTACATTCTTGGTTACTAGAAAGGTTGCTTTCTTTTGGGGCCTGCTTTTCATCCAGTGCATAGCACTGCCCAGCATCTATCAAATTGTGAAGATCAAATCCACTCAAGAATATTCAAAGTCTCTCTCTTCTGGATAATATCAAATTATTTTTCTGTGAGTTTAAATAGCTGAAAGGTTTGTCTGATCTTCTTATGTGGAGTGAATGAACTTGAATCCCTGTATTTCAAAACAAGCAAAATAACTGGTTATTTACTGATATTACAGTACAGATACTTTAACATAAAAAGTCTAAACATATTTTCCAAAACATTTGCATAGTCCGAGGAAGCCATGCCTGAATTAACCACCAGATTCTTCTCATCAGGCCCAATGCTAGGATAGCATCAGCAAAGAGATTTCTCCCCTAGCAGTGATCATACAAATATGAAGGCTTCTGAACTGAACATCCTCCTCATATGGTCCTTTCTCTCTTCTTTGCCAATGATATAGGATATTGTTCCCCAAAACCTGTTTTTCTTCCTATATTTGTCTCTTTATGGCTTCTGCTCTTTTCATATTCCGCTTTGCCTTCTGCTCTTACAGTGTACTTTCAATTATTCTTTCTCCCACTTCATGCCTCTGGTATTCCTGAATTTATACTATGTCCTTCTCATCGTTTGCCATCTAACATTGTATGGCTATGTGTCCATCATGAATTTTATATCTTATTTCCCTGTTTATCTTTTTATGTCAACAAATGTAGCTTTACAGCAGTGGTTCTCCCCAGATGTTTTGGTCTTCAACTCCCAGAATTCCTAACAGCTGGTAAACTGGTTGGGATTTCTAGGAGCTATAGACCAAAACACCTGGGGCCCACAGGTTGAAAACCATGGCTTTACAGTTAATCTCCCAGCACTGAAAGAGGGAAGAAAAGTGGATCTTTTTTTTTTTGGCCATACTTGGTCTCAGACCCCAAGGGTCCCTTGTCATAAAATGTTTGTCCACCCCAAGATTTTGAATATATCCCCCTACTGTGTTGTCCCTTCACTATTGCATGATTTCTCTTTTCAGAATCAAACAAGTATGAGTTCAAAATGAAATACATTTAGTTTTTCCATTAGCTCCATGTCTGTTCTTCTTACTTTCCCATTCCTTGTGCACAAACTGATTTACTGCGTATCTCCTATCATTTTTTGTTTCCACTCCATAAATCCACCTGTTATGAATCACCACGGTCATCTTCCACTCTCATCCCCTTTTTGGCTCAAACTACTCACCCTCCCTTCATTCTCTTTATTTATCAAGCCATTTGAAACACTTTTCTCACACCAATTCATTTTGGAGTGGAACACATATTTAAACCTCTCAGGGATCATCTGACTTGTTCTGGTACTGTCTATGGCTGAACAGGATCATCAGCCCCTAACCTACATTCTTTTCTTCCAAATCTTACTCTAGGAAGATAGAATATGTTCTTTAGCCAAGCAATATTAAATTTCTTTTGTTCTTATAATAATTATCAGGAATACTGTGTTTGTGTCTTCAAGTTGCCTGCCAACCCATAGTGACCCCATGAATTCCATTCAGTTTTTAGTCAAAGAATACGCAGAACTGGTTTTGCCAGGTCCCTCCTCTGAAAAATAGTCTACAGTACCTAGTATTCATTGGCAGTCTTCCACTGAAGGACTAACCAGGGTTGATCTTGCTCAGCTTCCAAAAACAGATAGGATTTGGGTCTTTAGGTTATTTATACACCCATTTCATTTGAGTATATGGCCATTTTCAAACAACAGGGTGAGTTATAAAAATTTCCCAGGTGGGTTTTCATGGCCAAGCAGGGAAGCAAACTCTGGTCTCCAGAGATCTGATTCCCTTATAGCTGAATACATGAAGTTTGTAAGTAAACCAACTTTTTTAACGAAGCTACTCATTTTTGTCTCTTGAGATCATGATTATTTATTTATAGTATTTATTTACAGTATTTACATATATATTTGATTTAAAACCAAATATATTTTATGGGAGAGTAGATGTTTTTGGGAAACTGAAATAAGAATTCTGAAGATCTGCTATATATTTTTGGGCATTGGCATAATCTTTCTTCCTAACAATTCAAAAAGATAAACCAGGTATATCAGTCTGACAACTGAATAACCTAATTTGCCTTGCATGAATACTAGTAGATATATACCACTAAAAAGAAGGTTGACTCAGTAAGTTTTTAGCTCTTTTCGGGAAGATCATACTTTACAAAAAGGCTATGATTTTCCAAATGGTAGTGAATGCCAATTAATTTCCAAAAGGTCATGCTTCCAAAAGGTTTTGGCAATTCTGGTTTTTCAAAAGGTTATGATCTCAAAGGTCATCCTTTCTCAAAAGTCTTGGATAAGAGGCCACCAACAAATACTAGGTGCTCTGGGATGTACTGTATATACTTGAGTATAAGCCAACCCAAATATAAGCTGAGGCACCTAATTTTACTACAAAAAACCTGGGAAAACGTATTGACTTGAGTATAAGCTGAGGGTGGGAAATGCAGCAGCTAACTTTCAAAATAAATTTCAAAATAAAAATAGGTAGCAATAAAATTACATTAACTGAGGCATCAATACATTAAATGTTTTTGAATATTTACATAAAACGGCAATTTATGACTGTCTAACTCTGATTAAATAATTATTCTAAACTTCTTCAATATAAATGTGCTTACGTATCCTTCCAATAATAATAGAGTAAAATAATGAATGTAATAAAAAATAATAGAGTAAAATAATGTAATATAATAATAATAAAATAGAGTAAAATAATTAATGCAATAATAATAGAGAAAAAATAATAAATGTAACAACAACAACAACAACAACAACAACAACAGAGTAAAATAATAAATAACTTTGACTTGAGTATAAGCTGAGGGGGAAATTTTCAGCCTAAATAGGGCTGAAAAACTCAGCTTATACTTGAGTATATACAGTACTTCAGAAGAAGGAATGGGCATTTCCTTGCTTAAATCTATCCTATAAAATTCATGACAGAACCACCATAAGTCAATAGACAGCTTGAAGGCACACACACATAAATGCATGAGAAACCGCCAAGTCATCCTATTATCAACAGCCCTGCTCAGATATTGCCTACTTAGGGCTATGGCCGCCTTGATTTAATGCAGTGTTTCTCAACCTATGGGTCCCCAGATGTTTTGGCCTTCAACTCTCATAAATCCTAACGACTGGAAAACTGGCTGGAATTTCTGGGAGTTGTAGGCCAAAACACCTGGAGACCCACAGGCTAAGAACTACTGATTTAATATTACAGGTAGACTCAAAAGGCCCCCATCAAAGAAGAAAAAGGAAGAACACTTCTTCACCACAGATTTAGCAAATATGGGAGCACACAACATTGCTGGAAAAGGGTGTTAAAAGAATGGGACTTGGATTAGGAAGCTTTCATATATCTAAACGTGTTGCACCTCTATCTATCTATCTATCTATCTATCTATCTATCTATCTAAATGCTCTGTTCACTTTGAGTGACATCATAACTCAAAATCCGCTAGTCAAATTTCTGCCAAATTTGGCCAGTAGACACCTACTAACCCAAGGAGTAATTATCACTAAAAATTGATTTTGTCATTGGGAGTTGTAGTTGTTGGGATTTATAGTTAACCTACAATCAAAGAGCATTTTGAACTCCACCAACAATGGAATTGAACCAAACTTGGCACACAGGATGCCTATGACCAACAGAAAACACTAGAAGGGTTTGGTGGGCATTGACCTTGAGTTTTGGAGTTGTAGTTCACCTACATCCAGAGAGCACTGTGGACTCAAACAATGAAGGATTTAGATCAAACTTGGCACAAATACTCGATATGCCCTAATATGAACACAGATAGAATTTGGGGCAAATAGACCTTGACATTTGGGAGTTGTAGTGACTGGGATTTGCAGTTCACATACAATCAAAGAGAATTCTGAATCCCACCAGTTGGGCCAAACTTCCCACACGGAACCCCCATGACCAACAGAAAACACTGTGTTTTCTGGTATTCTTCTGCAACCCTTTTGACACCCCCCGTGACCCCCCTCCCAGGAGTTTCAAGCCCCAGGTTGAGAAATTCCATCCAGTCCAACTCCCTTCACCAGGGCAAGGAAAACATAATCAGAGCCCTCCTGACAAAGAACCATCCAGTCATAGATATAGGTAGATATATATGATTAACATACAGACACATATATGTATATGACAGATACAGTGTTCTCTCCCTACTTTGCGGTTCGCTTTCTGCTTTTCGTGGGGTTTTGCCTCCCAGTTTATGAATGGTTGCCGTTGCCCAGAATAGCGTTCTAATCCCGCCTCCTGGCAACAATGGAGTGTGGAAGGGCGTTTCACTCTCCCACTCGGGAGAGAGGCAGCCAATCAAGAGAGATTGCAAAGTAAAGCAGAAATAGCTAACAAAAAAAAGGTGTTTAATCTCTCCTTGCTTCTGCCTTACCCTCGGAATGCGATAAACATAGTGTTGCACTCCAGGACAGGAATAGCCCTCTGATTTTAAAACACCACACGTTGAGTAAGGAAAAAACAATCTTTTTATTGAAGATAAGTAAAAGCAGCAAAGTAAAAAAAAAACACTTTAAAGGAATTAGTAAATCCAAGTAGGGAAGACAAGCAGGAACAAATTAGTCCAAGATAAGGTTCAGCAAAGTCCAAAAACAAAGTCCACTCTTCTCTAACAAAATCCAAAGTATACAATCACCAGAGACCAAGAGTCAAACCATGGAACAAGAAACATCCGTGAGGCAAGAAGCAGAACTTAGCAGGATTCCAAAACGATGCTTCATCTGACTATATTTCCCATGTTTGGACCTTATAACCCCTGGTTAAGCCATTCCAAGCATTCCGAAATTGGTTTCGTTTTCCCTGGATGCCTCTCATCCTTATCTGTCAAAGCCTGGCAGATTGCCGAAGGCCTTGGTCGAGCTGTCTGTTTTGGCTAATTTCCACCCGCCTGTCTATATGCTCATTAGTTTCTGCAGGTGCCAAGTAGTTTTCAAACCCCAAATCCTAAA
Source organism: Anolis sagrei (assembly GCF_037176765.1). Classification (NCBI taxonomy): domain Eukaryota; kingdom Metazoa; phylum Chordata; class Lepidosauria; order Squamata; family Anolidae; genus Anolis; species Anolis sagrei. The sequence goes on from NC_090023.1 coordinate 108,433,308, forward strand.
AACTCTGGGAGCAATTCAGGGATTAACCATCATCCCTATGCCCTGTAGGAACATTCTCATGGGAAACTACACTTTGAACCGGTGTCTCTATGTCATTCTCTGCATCAATATCATTGACCAAACCATTGAACCTCATTGACATCATTCCCCACATCTAAAGCACCTTGATCTTGAAACACAATCACAGGCTGAACTCCAACACATATATAGCGTCGCTACTTCAAAGAGTTTTCACTTCTCATGGGTGTTCCTGGAATGTAACACCCGCAATAAGTGAGGGAATACTGTATAGATTTGAAAGGGACCCCTAAAGAAGGACAATGATATGTTGCATGTTCCAGAGTAGGCAAACCAGACAATCTCCACATCAACACTGACAAAGAAACAGCAAGAAATACTGTTTACCCACAAGCATAAAGACATTACATATATCAGAAACCAACACTTTCTCATTACTTTATTTTCCAGATCACCAGACTGGCCACAGCTGTCGCAACTATGGTGTTGCTGCTTTATAGCTGGAGTTGTATTCAAACATTCAAACCACCTTCTTGGAAGCTGCGCCCCGTTGAGAAAATAATGCAATCCACAGAAGACAAACTTTCTTCAAATAAAGTAAATGTTTATGCCACAGTAACAAATAACAGTTTCAGTCCATCCCAATACTCCAGCAAACCTTCCTTGAGCTTTTACAGGAATCTATTGCTCTCATCACCAGCATCAGCATTCTCTGCTCATATTCTTCTCACTCCACTCTTCTCCACACTAGTCTGTTTCTTCTCTCAATTTGTAGTAGCTAAGCTCTCACAGGTGCTGGTCATACAATGACTTGACATGATTCCTGCAACCACTTATCCATTTTTCACTTAAGAAATGATCTACATAACATAAAACTCTGACAACAGCAACGCGTGGCAGGGGATGGCTAGTTCCCTATAAAAAGGGCCCTGGTTGTCTCCTATTATTTGGTGCAAGTGTGATAAGGGGCCAAGGGCACCAGGTCCTGCCTGATCTTGGGGGCTAAGCAGGGTCAGCCCTGGTTGCTGCTGGGATGGGCTTTTGCTGTCCATCTCCTGCTGCAGCATTCCTCTTCTGCTACCAAAGGAAACCGGCCCGGCCCCCCGAACCTTGTATTCCTGACCCAGTCCCTGGAAACAAAGACAGGGGCCGGCCTTGAGAGAGACCCCTCCCGCGCGCATCCCCCTCACCTGGCCAGAAGGTCCCGCGGGAGACGGAGGGAATCGCCGACCTTCCTTCCTTCCTTCCGGAAAACCCCGAGCCACGTCCTCAGCCTCGGCACACCTCCCTTCGGCCAGGTAGCCAATAGGAACCCCGGACGCCTGGCTCCTACCCAATAGCAGCTCCTGCCGGCTGGCTCAGCGCCCAACCAGAAGCCAAGGCCCGCCCCTTTTGAATAAAGCATCACCCGAGGTATGACCTCACCGGCCAGGATCATAAGGTCCCACGGCTTCGGCGGTCCTTGTCACACAGGGAGCGGGAGGCGGGGAATGGTGGAGGGGTGGCCCAATCGCGTGCCACTTCCCTTTCGCTCCTCAATGCCTTGTGGGAAGTGTAGTCTTCTCGCTCGCTGGCTCCCGGGTTTGTTTGGGGAAATGTAGTGGGAGGCCTGCGGTGCAGTGCATTGTGGGATACCTCGAATTCCCTTTTCGTCCTCCAGCAGCGGACGTAGATGTAGGAAAGTGTAGAATGACTGTTGTCTACTTATGGAGGACTCATTTATTTATTTATATTCTGCTTTGTCTCTCCATACGGAGACCCAAAGCGGCTCACAATCAAAAACATTACAACTTGAGATATACAAATATGCACTAATACAACTGGATGCCATTATATATTATTACATATTATCAGTAGTATTATATTACTATATTAGTGTGGCTATATTATAATACTATTATATAATATATTGTATTATTAGTTTTATAATGTATTACATTATAATGTTATTAATATGATTTTATTAGCATAGCACAAAATTAGCATTATATAGCTTTCGTATAATAGCTATATAATGCTAATTTTGTGCTATGCTAATAAAATAATATTAATAACATTATAATGTAATATCATATCATACGAAAGATGACTGGCACAACCTGGGGATCACAACCAGATACAGTGAAGACATCTGCCCTTGCGCTATGCTACTCTGACTCATGACCAGTGTGGAACACATCTCACCACACTAAAACAGTTGATGTGACTCTTAATGAGACATGCCTCATTATCACAGGGTGTCTGCGCCCTACACCACTGGAGAAATTACACTGCTTAGCTGGTATTGCACCACCCGACATCCGCCGGGAAGTTGCAGCCAATAGTGAAAGGACCAAGGCAGAGACATCTCCAGCTCATCCCTTGTTTGGGTATCAGCCAGCACGTCAACGACTTAAATCAAGAAATAGTTTTCTAAGATCTACAGAGACACTCGCTGGAACACCTCAGCAAGCGAGAGCTCAAAAGTGGCAGGCTCAAACCCAGAACCTCAATCTGTGGGTGATACCAGATGAGAGACTCCCCCCTGGGCACACAGAAGACTGGGCGACTTGGAAGGCGCTGAACAGACTGCGCTCTGGCACCACGAGATGCAGAGCCAATCTTAAGAAATGGGGCTACAAAATTGAATCCACGACATGCGAGTGTGGAGAAGAGCAAACTACTGACCACCTGCTGCAATGCAACCTGAGCCCTGCCACATGCACGATGGAGGACCTTCTTGCGGCAACACCAGAGGCACTCCAAGTGGCCAGATACTGGTCAAAGGACATTTAATCAGCTACCAAGTTTGCAAAATTTGTTTTTTTATCTGTTTGTTTGTTTTGTTCTGTTAGAAATGTAATACAATGTTCTGGTTGCAGATGACACGATAAATAAATATAAATAGCATTATATATTACTATATTGTACTATACCACTATACTGCAAGGTTATAAGTAATATTACATGCAATATATAATATGCAATCATTATATTTTTTTATATATTATTATATTGTACTTTATTATTATACCACAATATATTTAATACTCTACCAATATATTATACTACTACTCTGCAGTCCAGATAGTATTCTGCAGTCCAGATCTGGAAGTACTGGAAGAAGGCGCGGAATAAATCAACTAATAAATTAATTTGGCACAAACCAGGGTTTTCCTGGTTTGTGCCGAATTAATGTGGGACTAGCCAGAACATCGTCTGAACAACCCCTTTTCTATTGCAGAAGTTTCCGCAATAAATGAGCTTTAACACTACTTCAATGCTATGAAATCCTGAGGTTTGAAGTTTGAGGCACCAGCCCTCTTTGGCAGAGAAGGCAAAAGGCCTTATAAGACTCCCATGATTTTACAGCATTGAGCAAGTGGTATCAAACTGCATTAATTCTCCAGTGTTGATGTACCCTTTGTCATGTAAAATGTGTCTTGTCCACAATCATACATTTCATGATGTTGGTCTATGTATTTCGGTAGGGATCACACACTCAATTATGTTTTTATTGGAGGTGGTATGAAGTTGGCACTTTGATGATATTTTTAATTATCTTTAACTTTTAACTTAATCAAGTTTTAACTGTGCTTTAATGTACGTTCACTATTACAGGAGTTTTAGGACAGTGATTAGAGTCTATTTGTGTATTTTCTTTCTTTTTTTTGTCTTTTACTGTTGATATGGTCAGTGGACTAATCGATACTCTTTACTTACTTTTATCGAGATTGGTCATTGCTCTCCTAAGAAGTAAGCATCTTCTGATTTCCTGGCTGCAGTCAGCCTGTAATATTAAATATTATTTTGACTGTAATATTAAATATTTTGAGTCTATCTCTAATATTAAATCAGTCTGGTAGTTCTCAGCCTACTGGGAGGAGAGCAATGTCCGATCTCGATAAAATAGTGAAGAGTAGAGACATCACACCGGCAACGAAAATTTATTTATTTATTTATTTCAGTTACTTCTACCCCGCCCTTCTCACCCCCGAGGGGGGACTCAGTGCGGCTTACAAAAGAAGACACAATTCGATGCCTATGTCAAATATACATGCATACATAAAAGCAATTAAACAGTTAACAGGTTAAAATCATCAGTACATAACACAATAGAAAACTAATCTTATGCTCAGTGTTCAGAGTTCCATAAATCCATTCCGCATAAAGCAATGGTATTCCCCATAGTCACCTATGGATGTGAGAGCTGGACCATAGGGAAGGCTGAGCAAAGGAAGATAGATGCTTTTGAACTGTGGTGTTGGAGGAAAGTATTGAGAGTGCCTTGGACCGCAAGAAGATCAAACCAGTCCATACTTCAGGAAATAAAGCCCAACTGCTCATTGGAGAGAAGGACAGCAGAGGCCAAGATGAAGTACTTTGACCACATCGTGAGAAGAAAGGAAAGCTTAGAGAAGACAATGATGCTGGGGAAAATAAAAGGAAAAGGGAAGAGGGGCCGACCAAGGGCAAGATGGCATCCTTGAAGTGACTGGATTGACTTTGAAGGAGCAGGGGGTGGTGATGGTCGACAGGGAGCTCTGGTGTGGGCTGGTCCATGAGGTCACGAAGAGTCGGAAACGACTGAACAAATGAACAACACAACAAAGTCCTTAGCCTGTGGGTCTCCAAGTGTTTTGGCCTACAACTCCCAGAAATCCCAGCTAGCTGTTAGGATTTCTGGGAGTCGAAGGCAAAACATCTGGGAACCCACTGGTTTACAATAAGAACCACTGGTTTACAATAAGGAACACCTTTCAGTATTATTTATTTATTTATCGTGTCAGTGCAACCAGTCGATTATATTACATTTCTAACAGAACAATGCAAAAAGAGCAGACAAAATACAGAATTGTGAGTTTGGTAGTTGATTAAATGTCCTTTGACCAGTATCTGGCCACTTGGAGTGCCTCTGGTGTTGCTGCAAGAAGGTCCTCCATTGTGCATGTGGCAGGGCTCAGGTTGCATTGCAGCAGGTGGTCAGTGGTTTGCTCCTCTCCACACTCGCATGTCGAGGATTCCACTTTGTAGCCCCATTTCTGAAGGTTTGCTCTGCATCTCGTGGTGCCAGAGCGCAGTCTGTTCAGTGCCTTCCAAGTCGCCCAGTCCTCTGTGTGCCCAGGGGGGAGTCTCTCATTTGGTATCAGCCATTGGTTGAGGTTCTGGGTTTGAGCCTGCCACTTTTGGACTCTCGCTTGCTGAGGTGTTCCGGTGTTCCTTTCAGTGATAAATGGCAGGTGATAATGATAAATGACTTTAGAACCCGGAAGTGACATCTCGAGTGTGGCGCCTCCTCAAAGCAGCAGTAGTCTGTGGCTCCAGTCCGTTAGTGACGAAGTGCATTGTGGGTAGCGTAGTTCCCCCTCCTCCCTGCTGCCGCGCTTGTCAATGTCAGGCCTTGCTGCTGCCGCCTTCCTCAGAGCGAGAGCCTCAGCTGCCGGAGTAGGAGCCGCATTGGGGGAGGCGTAGAGACGACCTTCTCCGCTGCTGTTGAAGGAGGAAGAGAAGAACGAGGCAGCGGGGACTTCCGGGTGAAGCCATGGCTGGCGGTTGAGAGGGTCGTGAGGGAAACAGGAGGAGGAGAAGGAGGGGGGGGGGGGGGAGATTGGAGTGGAGTCAGTGAAGTGAAGGCGGCCCGGTCCGCGCCTGCGCAGAAGGACGCCGTAGCGGCGGCGGCGGCGGCGCTGGCGAGTGAAGTTGGGGGAAAGCGCCGCTGGAAATAAAATGGTAGGTTGGGACGCGGGACGGTAAGGTGGGAGCGGGGAAAGAAAGGAAGGAAGGAAGGGGAACGGGGCCAGCTGTTTGTGGGCATCCGCCTCCCCGCTTGAGGAGGAGAAGGAGGAGACTCCGGAGGGTCCCCTTCTTCTCCTCCTGGGGGCAAAGGGCAGAGCAAGAGGCGACCTCCCTCTCTCCCTCCCTCAGGCACAAGGCTTAAAGGGCTCCCCCCTCTTTTTGGTCGGAGGGCAGGAAAGGGAGAGCGCCGGGCGAGGAGTCCTAGCCGCGCGGCCACCACGAACCTTGCCCTTTTTTGGGAAAGAAGGGGAGAAGCCGGGCAGGTGGCTTCAAGCCCGGCCCTCCTTCCCCTTCTCAGAGTGCATGGACAAGTAAATAAATAATAAGTCATCACTACAGGTTGAGCGCCCCCTGCTTCCCTCTCCCTCCCCCCAACCCAGAAGAGTTTTAGGTGTTTTCCCTCCAGATTTGGGATCCTTTGCAGAGATGGGTCTCTTCTATATGGGACCTGAACCACCACACATCTATGCTTTCTAGATGCCTGGCCTCAAGGAGCATTTTATGCACAGTATTTTTTAAAACTTGTTTTACTTTACTTATTCGTAATGGAGGTGTTTCCAGTAGACCTAGCCTGAAAGTGGTTTTGTATTGTAGGGGCAAAGAACCCTACAATACAGCGTTTTTAAATTTTATTTCTTCACTTCTCACTCAGTATACAGCATTTTAAAAAAGTAATTACTTCTTCGCGTTGTTTATACGTAATGGGATCTTTTAAAGGTGGGGGACCCAAGGCAAAACCTCTAAAATCATAGAATCACAGAGTTGGAAGTGACCTTGTGGGCCATCCAGTCCAACCCCCTGCCAAGAAGCAGAAAAATTGCATTCAAAGTACCCCCAGATTCATTTAGATTCATTTATACAGGGGTTTCTTAACAGTTATTTATTAAATCCACAAGCATGTGGACAATTTCAACAGAAAGGAGGAAGCCCTGAAAATGAACAAAATCTGGCTACGAGTATTGAAAAAACTCTAAAATCAGAACAGTAAATAAAGAACAACACTAAAAAAACAGGGGACTTCCAGACAAGAAACAATCAGGGCCAGCTAATCACATCCCAACAAAGGATTCCCCCAGGCAGGAAGCAGCCAAGCCTTGAAGTTGCAAGGCTATTCAGGGCTAATCAAGGTGATCACTTGCAGTATTCACAACTGCCTCAAGCAGACAAAAGTTCTTTCTCCCACCCTGGACATTCCACAGATATATAAACCTCACTTACCTAGTTTCCAACAACCCTCACAACCACTAAGGATGCCTACCATAGATGTAGGCAAAACGTCAGAAAAGAACATGAACATACAGCCTGGAAAAGTCACAGCAACCCAGTGTTCTGGCCACGAAAGCCTTCGACAACATGTTATCTGTTTACTTTATTCATACATAATGAGATCTTTTGGAGGTGGGACCCAAAGCAAAACCATTAGATTCATTTATATAGAGATTTTTAATAGTCATTTATTTCTTTTTTTTTATGCACAATGAAATCTCTTGGAGGTAGGACCCAAGCCTAAACTGCCACATTCATTTGTGTTTCCTATACACCTAGCTTGAAGATGATTTTATACACAGTATTTTAAATATTATTTTATCCCACCTTTCTCTCGATATAGGGGCTCAGTCTTCCGCATAGATAGAGCAGGGTGTCACTCTCTCAGCCATTTGGGCAGTTTTGGAGCATTTTGGATTTATGGATAAGGGTGCAGTACTTTGTGTCACTTGCCCCTTTGCTATTGTTGCCTCCCTGACTTTTTGCACACTAGCCCAAGGCAGTTTGAATATATATTCCTCCTCCCTTCAATACATGGATGTATATACACAAAACTGTTGGTTGCTGAAAAGCCTCAACCTGTTCTGTGGTTGGTTTTATAGGGTGGTTCATAGGCTGCTAGAGCAAAGGTGCCTGGCAGGCAGACGGAAGCAGCATATGGTGTATTTCTGCCATTAAACTGTGTCTCCTTCCCTGCTTTTGTACCGGAGGAGAGTTCCGTTTGGCTATAGACCAAGTCACTGCCATACGCTGCCCTAATCCCTAACCCGGCCATTGGCACCACCTCTTTTCTCTTGCTTTCCTCCCTTGAAATGGCTGGATCCTTTTAGAGGAAACAAAGTTGACACCAAGTGCCCGAATTAGAAGAAGAAACTGTAAATGTTCTTTAAAAAACACTTTCTTCTGTGTTGGCGTCTCAGTGATAAACTGTTTTTTCAAACTATTATTGTTGCCTGTAGGAGCTCTAATAACTTTCAGGCCTTTTCTACACGCTATTCATAAAAAGAGGAATATGAATCAAAACTCATTAGAGGAGAAACAAAGAAAAACAACCTCACTGTGCTTTAAGGGGAAAGTTTTAATACTTCAGTATAGTAATTGGTTGTTAGATACAAAAAAGAGTAATTACATTTCATTTTTTCAGTGTAATTGCTTCCTGATTTGTTACATGAAACATGTTTAAATACAGTAGAGAAGTGTAATATATATTTAGTTTACTAACAGTATGTGTAAGTTATGCAGTTTCTCAGTCAAAAGTGATTTTTATATGGAAGTTTCAGTCTTGAAGGAAGGTGTCATGTGTTTTAAGGCCATATTAACAGTATTGAAATTCAGCTAAAATATTGCAATAGACACATGATGTTGAAGCATCTTAATCTTGTCTATGTTCTGGAAGACATATTTTTAAATATATGGCTTATAACAAACTGTTTCAGAAACTATTTCATTGATATTTTAAGTACTTAAAAGTAAATCTGGGGTTCTCAATGCTAGACTTTCTTACCCGGAAAGCTGATTATTGTATGTGTGTTTAAAATGTACATATAGGTGCTGCCATTTCACTTTTCAGAAGTGGATGCCTTTAACTACAGAAGAAAAAGGATTTCCTTCGGTTATCCTGGAGTGAAATGTGTTACCCAACAGGAGAACCAAACCCCTTTTAAAGATAGGCAGTTATAGTAGAATTCTGAAACAAACGTCTGGATTGGCTTCATTTGCTTTTGTACTTCTTTTGCATCCCAAAGCATAAACTTAAATCGTCTCAGAAGGACAAGGTCCGCCAGTTTATGGCAGTTACCCAGGCTGGTGAAAGGACTGCTATATACTGTTTAATGCAAAATGAATGGAAACTAGAAGTGGCAACAGACAACTACTTTCAGAATCCAGACTTGTACTACAAAGAATCCATGAAAATTTCAATAGATAGGAAGAAATTAGAACAATTATATAGCAGGTACAAAGGTAAGTTTTCTGTTTCATTTTTTTCCATTGAAATTGTGTGCTATTTTAGTTTAAATCCTGGGAGCAATAGGGAGGGGTTGTATTCTAAAACACATAATAAAAAGTAAACCTTATTGAACTCAGTGAAATTTTATTCTTTACCAATTCATAGTAAACAGTAATGTAACACTCTGTTGTAATTTTTTTTCCATATGAATACTGATGAGGTGAGCAAACTTCTTAAATGTGAAAGTTATTTTACAACATTTTGTATGAAACAATGTGAGCCCTGGCAAGTACAGCATTGGTGGTAAGGAAAAACAAATGAGCCACTTCGTATGTTGGAAAGACACTAGCAGTTTATAGGTGGTATAACGGATGTTATGGTATTTGATTAATTACACAAGGAAATTTGTGTTGAGTTGCATAATTAAACTTTCTGACCCTGATCCAATTCCCCACACAGATCACATCCTGGAATTACATGTGTACATTGAATGCTCATTCAAACAGGGCTACTGTTTTTACTTGCTGTGTAGCTTACAGAGGATGTGTTCTCAAGGGCACATCACATGTGTATTCATTTCCACACTGGAATACATATATATGCTCACCAGAAAACAAATTAATTTAAAGCAGTAAAAAAAAGAAAATACAACATTCACATTTGGATGCATCTTTTTAACTATAGTTTCTGGTCTAACAAGAATACACGTGGGCCTATTTCTTGTTACACATCTCCTTAATTTGGTCAGTATTTATATCTTTGTTAAACTCATAAATATTTTCTTTATTTTAAGTTGTAAGAAGTTTAGTTGTGGCATTTTTTCTTAACATCTTAGGTCTGTCTTAAAGTGTTCATATTGCTGTAAACAACCTGTATGATATTTTTGCCATTATAGAGATTTTTGGTAAATTGTTAGTAAGGTAATAAATAAATTTAGTTAATTTTTTGAGAGGAAAATTGCTTTTGAAGATATTGTTTGTTTCCTACCAACATTAGACAAAAATATTGTATACATGAAAATACACATTGCAATAAAACATTTTGCAACAATGAAATATCTAATTAATGTAAAACACAAAACATTGCAATAAAACATATTTTGCAACAATGAAATGTCTAATTAATGAAAAACACAAAACATTAGAAGTCCAGCATTTCCATTTACAGTAGTAATTATTGAAAACCTGCCTAAATAGAAAGGCTTTTGTTTGCTGGCAGGGCTATCTTAATGGAATAGGCATCCCACAATTTTGGAGTAGTTATTGTGAAAGTTTACCTTTTGTTCTTACTAAATGTACCTCTAGAGGTGATGGAGCTGAAAGAAGGGTATCTCCTCCAAATCTTACAATTTGGGCTGACTTTATAGAGCTCAAATGCATCCATATCTTACATTCATATTCCTGGCTCTTTCAGAAGATGTTCACTCAAATGCAGTGACACTTGGTGATCACAGCGTTTTTTATGTTGTTTTTCACAAGAGTCTTTAATATTATCTAATAGCAAAGAATCTTTGTTGTTATCTGAGATGCTTGACTTGGGGCTTTGATTCCCTCTCAGGGTAAACAAACCTGTTGATCCTGAAAAAGTAAAAATTTTCCAGAAATGTATTTTGGCAGTTCCTTGTTCTGAGTCTTGTTGTTCATAAGGTGATTGTTGTTGCTAGCTCAGGGTACTTATTTTGTTACACATGTCTAATAAATTTACTTTTCAGTGGTTTGTTGCTAACACATAGCTTACTGAAATTTTTATATTGTTTGGCATCCACATAGACAGGCTGAATAGGAAACTTACTTCATTTGCATGTAAAGGTATTACACTATTGAACTACTTAAAATCTACTTTAAAAAACTACTTAGTCTGCTTGGATTTTTATTCCCTACCTTGTTCTTTAACACTTCAGCACATCTGTCATATCTGTTATTTGTTTCTACTAATCATTTTCCTCAGGAACCACATATCTAAGATTTTTGCTCATAACTAAATCTTTTCTACTCTAATGCTCTTGTTTCCGAGACCTCCATTGTTAATATGGGCCATAACATAACTGTAAAGTAGATCCTTAGGATCAAGGTTTTTTCTGTCTAGAATGCTATTGTCAAGCCCTGGATGGTTGAATCAGTGATTAGGAAGGGCTAACAGTACACACTTCATATATTTTCTTCTAGTTTGTTGTTTAAATATTGTTGGCATGCATCTTTGTTCTGTTCCCAGATAACAAAAGAAGCATAGCTTTTCCTGTTACTGACAAGCATATAATGTTGTAAAATTCTGAACCCCAACCTTAGTTATATAGTAGTTCCATTAACTAGAACGGAAATGTATTTCTTTCTATTAAAATGAAATATCTTTCTACAGTCAAGAGAAATAAGCATTATAGCCACAAATTTTTATACTTGTGTTAATCAGCTACAGTTTTAGTTTATTAACAAGCAAAGGATTGCAACAAATGTTGTCTGGTAAAAGCAATAGGGCTCAGATTTCTTGTTTTCACAGGAGGAAAATGCATCCTTTTGTGAACTCACTGTCTAGTGAAGGTAGTTTACAGAGAAGTGACAGTCAGACCCTGAATATATACTTGTTGCAACCAGTAGCTGGAATTGAGGCTGGGATAAAATTAAGCCTAATATTCTGCTTCCCTGGGCTATCAGTGAGGTTTTTGAAAACTTGTAACACCGACAGTGGATTATATTCAAAGTTGCTTGTCAAAACATTTTTAATTTTACTCAAACCTATTTCACGGCCAGAAGAACTGTACATTACATATGCAGTGACTATTTGGGAAATTTGCTTTTTTCATTACAGTTATGATGATCTGCAAACCAAATACTCCACAGATTACTCAAAGACGTTAGAAAGTAAACTTTAAACAGTATGATATTTGATAATGCACCTGCAATTCAGCGCTTCAGTAGAAGGATCAGAACAAAGTGACTCTTGACAGGCCCGTAGCCAGGATTTCGATTCGGGGGGGGGGGGCGGCTCAGTTTTTTCAGGGGGGGTTCGGGGGGGCTGAGTTTTGGAGGGGGCTGAGTCTGAGTGAAAGAGGGTCTACCCTAGCAAACCTTTTGTAGCATTACCCCAATACCCCCATGCATATGGGATATATTGAGTATGGTGATCAGATCATGATATGAATAAACATAACAGTTTAAATAATGCACCAGTAAGGCCTTTTCGCGAACCACCATGATAATTTGGGAGGGGGGGCTGAAGCCCCTCAAGCCCCCCCCCCCCCGGCTACATGCCTGACTCTTGTAATTAGAAAATGGTTTGCACATAACTCTCTACAAATACCCTCTTACAGAAATTGTGTGGATTTTTTCTATGTTTGTAAAAAAAAAAGTGTTGCTATGTTACATTTTAATATATATTTTGCCACATGCTCCTAAGCAGGAGGACCAAAATGGATCCAATTGACTCAAATTATTTAAACATCTTAGGACAGAGTGGTTAATAAGAAAAAGTTCTTTCATTTCAAATTTCATATACAGATTTGAAATTAAGTTCAGGGACACAATCCATTCCGTTAACTTTTCTTTCATACCTCTGCAAAACCCGTTCTTTTTAAAACCCTAGTTCTGTAGCTCGTCACAGCCCTTGTGCTATTGGTTTCACAAAAGCTCCGATTCTGTTAGCAGCCTTATTTTTCTCTCTGCATTCCATGGCACTCCCCCTTTCTCTTTACCCCGGCACAGATTTCAGCACCCTTTTTGTTTCCCTGTTCCAGAAATCTCCCTCCTGATAACCACACTTTTCTTTATGTAACCAGAAATGTTCTCTTCTCATAGGGGCCCTGAATCCCTATCTTGTCAAGTTTATCTCCTTGAATCTCTGCCCTTTGCTGCTAATAATAATGAGGTGGGGCAGAAACAAACAAATAAGTTCCTGAGAAGTTTCATGCAGATGAGCCATGTAATAATTGACTGGCTAACACTGGTTCCAGCTCTTTTCTCTCACATACTGAATACAGAGAGAGGACAACTAGTATAAGTGGTCATGTGCACATTTTCTTGATTACAGTTTCAGAACTAGGTAAATAATACTTTCCCACTTTTTGAACTATGAGAAAATTAATCAGTTGGGCAAAACGCGAAGTTCTCAGAAAAGCTGTGGATGTTCTTGTGAACCATTAACACCCCCTTTTTTCCCAGTTAAACAAAATTTGTTCATTATTTCAAGTGCAGAGTTTTTATAAACAGTAGCCAGGCAGATGACCACAGCATTTCTCCTCAGTTTTTAACTGGAATGATACTATGTCAAAGTGTAGTGTTACTCCAGTGGCATTGAGGGATGAACATAATTACAAATAAGGCACTATCATATGACATGACAGTTTGCTTTGCCACAGGTTGCAGTTTCATGCTGCTTAGAATGGTTGGAAAACTTTATTTAAAGCTGCAGAGAATGGAACAAGAACCACAATAGCTTTTGTGTAAGCCTTATACACATATTTTCCCAATACTGGATATTCTCCTACCTTTGAAATGCCCCTTAATTTCCTCTTACATTTCCCATTCCAACACAGAAGAATTCACCAGAAAAATATTTAGCAAAGACTTTGTATGAGTGGAACTTTTGATTGGTTTGGAATACTTAGACTTATGCAAGAAAAGGCAATAAAATGGTACCTGAAATTTCACAGGGAAGTAGAAATGGTGAATGGGAGCACGTTTAGTCTCCATATTTTATGTTGTGCTATTTTATTTAAAACATATAGTGCTGTACTGAAGACAGTTTACAAAGAAATCGTGCTTTGTATACGTTCAGATTCACCATTAGAGATCCATTTAAGACTTTATATGTGCATATTTTTTCAATAAAAGATTATATTTTTGAACTGTTAAGTTTGCAATAGAAAAAGAAACCAGCAAAGTTTTTGATTAAATGTGATTGACAAGTTCTTAATGTAAAGCATGATTTTTTTAAATTCAGATCCACAAGATGAGAACAAAATTGGCATTGACGGAATTCAACAGTTTTGTGATGATTTAAGTCTAGATCCTGCTAGCATCAGTGTTTTGGTCATAGCATGGAAATTTAGGGCAGCCACTCAATGTGAATTCAGTAAAAAAGAATTTATAGACGGCATGACAGAACTGGGGTGAGTATAGCTGCTTTTAACAATACTTCAAATTTCTCTTAATAGACCCAAAGTAAGTTTCTGAAAAAATAACTATACATGTGCATTATCATTAATTGCTTTATTTAATTCATATTGTCCTCCTTATACTCAGATGACCTGAGCTGCAGTCCAAGAAGCCATTTGTTGACAAAGGAACTGTGCATGTATCCGGAGCTTTCTTTGTAGCATTTACATCCACAGCTCCTATAGCAAAGAAAGTAAGCGACTTTTTAAATTGAACAGTGACTTGTCTAATTCTCTGTGGGAACTGTCTCAGTAAGAACTACAAAAAAATGCTCTGAGCCATGCACATGATTCCATTATTGTGTGTTTTGCAAATATGTTAGACATAGGGCTTTCCCTAGACAGAATAAAACAGTTCCCTGATCTCTAGATTTTCCCTGTCCCCTTCGCCTAAGTCCATATTTAGACATTTCTTTTTGAACTCAGAGTATATTTTTAAGCAGTGGGGTCATGACCCAAGTTTTATCAATTGCAACAGGAACTAAGTAAAATTAACTTTCTTTAAATTCTATTCTGGGTCCTCAGGTATACCAAGGATGTTACGTTGAGCAAATTTTAAAAATAAAAATAAAGCTTGCAAGGGAAAATGAGTGTTGTCATACGTGTGCTTTGATTTCTAACTGGGCACAGTATGTTTCATCACAACATGAAAACTCCAGAGAGTAAATAGAACTGTGAAATTACACACTCAATGCCTATTTCCCCCCCCCTCCACAATGCTTTATTGCTCATTATTTACTTCTATATAAATTAAACAATTCAGTCACAGATTGAACAGATCAACGACACCTGCAAGGAATTATTTCTGTGCACAGACCAGATTTTTGGAATTGTGCTCAGTCAAGCTAGATTGCCTCTGAATCCAGAAGCAAGAGCTTTGAGAGCAATTATGAAATTAAATCAACATGAAGAGAGCTGGGATCAGACCCCATGTCTTCCCCCCCTTGCTTAATTGATAGCACTGCTATTGTTGAGTCATGCCACTCTTAGGAATTTTACAGAGTTGCTGTTTTTTGTGGGTTTAAAGAACTGCCTCATCTAGTGGAGCCATTGAGGTCAGTCAAATGAGAGGTTCTGAGGTTAGCTATACTGCCACTTGTAACTGTAAATAAGTAAAACAGCAATTGGGTTGACATGTTCCTTTCCCAACAAGGTGTTCAAGGTAACAGAATGGTTGCCCCTTTGATAGTCATTTGCCACCGTTGACTTACCAGTGTATTGTTAAAATGCATGGAAGGTGGGATACCTATCAAGAAGTGCATTATGTCATAAAGTAACTCATTAGGTGCAGGCACAACTAAAATATTAATTCTGTGAAAGTTATAGACCCACCTCAAAGAATGCCAGCACTTGTGTTTGTAAGGCTGCTTGGCTATGTCCATACATACAGGTAAAATTCAAAGATGCTGTCCTGTTAGTCTGGAATATCAGTTTGCAAAGGGATCTTGTAGTGCCTTTGAGACCAATTGAGAGAAATATGATGTAGCATTAGCTTTTGTAGTCATCTGAGGAAGCAGGCTATGTCTACACAGCTTATACGACAACTTATTTCTCTCAATTGGTCTCAAAGTGGCTACAGGATCCCTTTCCATTCATATAGTATGTAGTGCACATAGCAAAAGAATAATGTGATGACTGTAACCTTTTCATTTCACTTTTACATACCACTGAGTTCTAGTTCTATCACCAGCATTAAATAGTCTATTGGGGGTTAGAGTCTCACGTATATTTCTTACATTTACTGACTCCACTGCAAATCCCCATGTGTCCCCTTGAATGGAAGTAATTTAGTAGCAGCCACAACACTTCCTTTCTGGTTCTCTGCACCATGACGTCTTAAGAGAAAAATGGCTTGAGAAAGTTTTTGTCCCTAATATGCTATGTTGGCTGGTAAAAAACATAGATTTGTTGAGGTAATTTTTGTCCTGACTGTCTTGTTTGTTTGAAAAAAGCTGTATATAAAACTTGAGAGCATTGTTTATAACCCTTTAAGTACTAGTGTCAGAATCCGTATTACTTAGGTTTGAATCTCTCTGGATTCAGCAATAAAAAACAAAGGAACAGAGGGACTAAAAAATTTCATATAATCAAGTCAGCTGGCTTTTGAGTGAATGATCATGCCACCTAATTATTGGAAAGCATAATAATTTATGCTATGTTTGTTAGAAGGCAGTGTTGTAATCAAAGGTTCATTTCCATCTATCCTGGAATGTATAATATCTAGAGGAAAACCTATAGTGTTTATTTACACCCCTTTTAATCCTACTTTCTCTTCATCCTTTTATAAAAATGGATACATGTGTTTTTTATTTGAATTAGTTAAATATGTTTTGATTTTGTCAACAAAAAAGTTTGCAGCTGACAAATGTTTATGGTGACAATAACAGCTAAATGATTTAGTGTTGGCCATGGAGAAAAGGATAGAGTGAAAATAATAAAGCAGTTGCTAGTTAAATTAAACTGCATTTAATTTATCATAGGAATGTTAACTGAATCTTAGCACCTTTCCAAGATAAATTATCGAACTGAACAGGACACTTAAAAGTTTTTTCGCCTTCCATTTTTCTGCCTGAGAAACCGTAATCTCCATATGTATCTAGTAAATAAGTTTCTGGACATGCATTCACCTAGATCTAGTTCTGCTGTGTTTTATCTGGTTTTTAGTTTTACTGAGTGTACTGAATATAATGTAGTTTTTAAATGTCATAATACGAATAATGTCTTTTTACCAGGTGTGATACCACAGACAAACTAAAAGCTCTTTTGCCAAGACTGGAACAAGAATTAAAGGATCCAATGAAGTTTAAAGATTTTTATCAGTTTACCTTTAACTTTGCTAAAAATCCTGGACAAAAAGGTTTAGGTGAGTTCTTTATAAGCTGAACAGAGAAGTCAATCAATATTATTTTACTAATCAGCTTTTTCTTATTGCAGTTATTAAGGATGCTGTTGAAAGTTTGCGGAGTCATTCTTTTTAGTTATTCTGTCCAGTTTAAAAGAAGTGTCTAACCATATAATTAAGTGGAAAAGGAGTGAAGTCAAAGTGTGAATACTTTGTAAATTCTTCTAGAAAGATGGATACATCTACTTCAATAAGTACACTGTGTTATTTATTTAGAAAACGTTAAAATGTAATAATTAAGAGATATGCAGTTTCATCCTTCCTGGCAATACAAATGGTTGTTCAGTACAGTTGAAACCTATCATTAGTTGATAAATCTCTATCATGATTTGGGTAGAAAAGATGTCTAATGAAGACTATTTATAATATGATAAAGTAAAACAATCATAGCACAAATAGAGCTGTCAACAAATGACCTCCTCCAATGCAAATAAAGCATTCAATGCCCATTTGAAGATGGACAATGAAAGTCGCTAGCTGAATTTCTTGGTGAAGACATTTCCATCATAATTTGATTGCCATGATTGGAAAGGCTTTTCCCTGATACTCCATAACCAGATTTCTATCTGAGGAACACAACAAGAAGGGAAGAAATAATTTTGGATTCTTTAGCAATAAGTCAGAGATGTACATGGAATGAAGTGAGAACAGAATACTGACTGCAGGAATTTTGTTTCATGAAAGCTTTGTTAAATATAATCACTCTTTTGTAATAGGAATGGAGAATATGTGGACCGAGTGCAACCTCTGGAGCCTCTTTTTGTGGCCACCAAACCCCAGAAAACTGAAATATTTGCTTGTTTGATATTCTGATGAAAATTTCCTGAATCTTCCACTTAAAACTCCTCAAGTGTGTATTCATGGCGGGAGGGGACTTCCCCATCTTTTGGTCACCATTTCAAAGGGGAACTAGAGGAAAATAATGGTATTTTGACATTTTCCTGGGGATGTGGCCTGTAGAGATGCCAAAGGGGAAGAATTTTACTCCCAATCCCACCACATTTACCACCTTTAACTTTAAAGATAGTATAAACATTTCTTGCCCAAAGTCTAGGGTTCAGTGGGCCTGCTTTTGCATTACTTATACAGCTTTTTACATAGAAATTACACACCCACCAGATGCTCTGTCTCAATGTGTTTCCTTCTGCATATAACTTTCCCTTCTGGGCTATGTGAATATGGTCTTATTTTCATGTCACAGTCAATTAGTAAATTAGCTTTGTATTTCTGATTATGAGCCAGTGGGGCAGATATAGAACATGTCTTAATTCAAAAGGGTTCAAACCAAGTGTATAGCTTTGCATCTATATAAAGTCAAAAAGAAAGATATAAACAGAAAATCAACTTACTATGTCTAGACATTTTTGGAAGTTGTATTTACATTATTATTCAAAACAAAATCCTTAGTGTAATTTTTTGCTTATTAGTAGGCCTTGATCATTTTAAAGCCTAAATCTAGTCTTAGTCCCTACTAAACTAGAGTCATTAAATCAGTGGAACATTCGTAAGTGTTTACGCTGAAGTTCTTGTTATTTTGAATATTGTGTTTATTTGGAAAATCTAGTTTAAGTTCCCACTCGCTCAACAGTGTTATATGAAAATATTTGTTTTGGGACCTTGTTCAATTCAAGAGTTTTAATTTCATGTCTGACTAAGTCATGAAAATACATATCCTAGACAATATGCTTGTCAGATGTGATGAAAATGTAGTAAGGCAGTGTGCTCATAAAACAGGATTTTATATATGCAGGTGGTTGGGTTTCAGAGTGGTTTGGGTTAAGTTGCATGAAAAATATGCATGTCAGACTTAAGATGTAGAAAGAAAACTAGTACACTGATATTTGGTATTTGTTCAGATTAGTTCAGATTAGAAATATCTGCACTAACGCATAGCACATGAACATATTGGATTTTAATTCAATGATATTATGGAGTGAGACTTGCAACATAGACAAGAGTACACTTTTGATGAGATTTAGAATAGCCTTTTTGCACAGTTACTCAAACCATGATTCAGCTGAAAGTCTTTCCTAAAACTTTTCCTAGAAGTACTGTATTAGGAATAACAACCTACTTATTAATAACAGGCGAGCAGTGCTTCTTTTGTTAATCTTTCATTTCAGGTTCTCCAAGGTGTGCATCTCTTGTGTAGGTTACTTGATGGGAAGGGGAACGCATTGATTCATCAGCTTCAAATAGAATAGCAGTAAAATCTTGGGAGAGATTTCCTGGTTTTTTGAACACAGGAAATTCAAAAAACATTTTTAATGTTCAAAAAACATTAGTGTACATCTAAATTAAAAACATGAGTGTGAGTTATATGGCCTAGAGAGCCAGTGCAGAATAAATGTGTTAGAATATGACTCTGGCCAGCTATGGTCTGACACCCTGCCAGGCCATGGAAGCCCCCTGAGAGACCTTGGGCAAGTCACATTTTCTCATTCTAAGAGTCGGGCATTGGAAAGTCTCTGAATAATTCTTGCCAAGAAAGTTGGATGTTCTTTATAAAGCTTTTTAGTTTACATGAAGTATTCTATTAGATTTAAAAATCAATGGCAAGTAGGAAATGCAATAATAATTAATTAGTCACTTGTCTGAAATCTTATATATGCTCACCTGGGAATAAGTCCTATTGAACTAAGTAGAATTTATTTGTAAACGTACATGAACCAAACTACTGCTGTTCATTACAGATAGAATGCACAATTTATATTTTTAATTTCTATCTGTAAAGCCCAGAAATTTGCCAAATGGCATTCCATATTTTAAAGAGGAAAGCCTTTGAATATTTTGCAAATAATCCTAGTGTATGGACAGGTTTTGGGTAGCTACTCTAAACTGAAGATGGAAAAATTGCTAGTAAATTGAGGTGCAGATTTTTATAGTTTTTATACAGTTTTTCCAGGTTCCTGACACTGCTGCCAAACTCTAACATTGTCCCAGCTGGAGTCACATGAGTCAGAAGTTGTTGACTCATAAGTTAGACATGAACATTTTCAGTACTGTACTTGATTATGGCTTCACTTTAGAGTTGTTATGTCTCAGTAGAAAAAGTTTCATTTGCTGAATTAATGCAATTTTTGTTGACAGATTAACATAATTGAATTTTTATTCAGACATTCCAGTATTTTCCAGATCAAAATTCTGAATTTAAATTACTTCAGAACTACAACATTTAATATATATATATTACTCTCCAAATAGAACCCCCTAAAATTATGTATTTAGCTGAGACTTGCAATTTATTCTGATCGCTCATGAATAAACATAGTCTGGTTTTAAATTTGTCTCAAATTGGCATGTCAGTATACACTTGGTTTAAGAAGGAGTGGCAATGGCAAGTTTTCAGCCAATTTTCAAAACCAAGATCTTCTTAAGTTAATCTATCACGCCAAAGGAATGCCAGCCTTATCTTAGAGGCTCAGACAGGATAGCTGTGAATGACATTGGTGAGGGCTTACAAGATAAAGGTACTATCTTGAGAAGGAAATATTTGTGTTCATGCACTAAGAATCATTTAAGAATAGACCCTCAGCTAATATTGGTTTTTTTTTTCCAGTTTAGCATTGTCTCACAAACAGAGCTGGGCATGGAGGAAGGCTAAAATCCAGAGTGTATCCTAGAGAAAGAAATAATAATAATAATAATAATAATAATAATAATAATAATAATAATAGCAGCAGCAGCAGCAGCAACAAGCCAGCATAGTGTTCTTGTCTGCTGTGTACTAATCTTGTTGTGTATCTAATAATGATGATAATAATAATTATTTATTTATTACCCGCGTTTCCTGACAGCTTTAGGAGGGGAACAACAAAGTCAAAAACATATGAATGTTAAATATATACAATAAATTACATAGATAAAAACACAAAATATATTTAAAAAATTGCACCAAACACAGATACAGGATTGACACGTAGTAGCAATAGATTGTAAATTGACTGGTAGGCCTGCTGGAAGAGATGGGTCTTCAATTGCGTTTTTAATTCTGACAGCTCATTTATCATTCGGACCTCTTCCTGCATGTCATTCTACAGTCATGGGGCAGCCAATGAAAAGGTCCTCTGGGTGACGGTCGCAAGTCAGGTCCTGGCTGTTTGTAGTAAGCATCCACCAGAGGACTCAAGTGTCCTAAAAGGTGGGTTGTGCAGGAGAAGGAGATCTTGTAGGTACCAAATAGGATAAGCAAACATACCACAGAATCAAATGTGCATCTTGATGCCATATGATTATATAATAAGTGATGAAAGGTCTCTACCTTCACCAAAAATTGAGTTTGTAAAGCTAAGAATCTTAGTCTCCAATAGCACCTAATTATGACAGGTGGCATCTTCTATAGACATGGGATTGATACCATGATGAGATAAATAACCAAGCTGTTTATTTTTGAAAGAGAATAAATATTTGCTATTTAAAACTATATTACAGCTGCTTAAATGTATGTAGATTTGATATGCTTAGTTACCTTTCCTGTTGCTAGAAAGTCTTCTCCAGCTGGTAATGTCTCAGTAGGTTTTCCCTCAGTCCAGATTTCCTTAAGCTATCCCAGCTAGTCACAAACAGGAACAGATGGTGTTTAGTAGTCTTCTTGTTGCCTCTGGCTTCTAGGTTGTTTCAGTCTTAAGAATCCATGCCAAAGCTCTCTCTACTCAAATCTCTCCTTGAAACCTTCTGGTGTTGGGCTCTGCTGTGTGCATAATGCTTTGCCAATGTTTCACAACACAGATTCCTGTTGTTCTCAGGTGAACTGGATCCTCAGTCTTCTCCCAAAAAGAGTTCTCTCATAATGACCTTTCCTTTATTTCCTTTATTTCTTTTCATTTATTTAACTTCTCCCACTGATTTCATGTATTTATTGAACAGCATTTACTGGGGACAGATCCGAGCTCAGTGTCACAGTGTCAAACAGAAACCATGAATCACTGGAACCACTGTAAAATAGTGTCTCCAGGCTCTACCTGAGAGATAGCCCAGAATGATACTATGATGGATGGTATCTAAAACTGCCAAAAGTGCCATCAGAAGCAACAGGAAAACGCTTCTTGTCCAATTCCTGTTGCAGGTCAAAGTGACCAGTGCTGTGCATATCCTAAACAAGACTTATATCTTGGGTACAAATCATTAATTTCAACCAGGAATCCCTGCAGCTGTGAGGATCTAATTCTGATACTATGTTGCATTTGTGGATATTTCCCTCCAATAAATGGTTTTATAAGCTGGGTGGGATCTACCTGATGATAATGAGGTATCAACTATTCCTTTTAATTGTTCAACCACTCCAGTGCTGGTTATTTCAATGTACTGGTATGCTAATGCTTTTCAGTTCCCCAAGGATCCTCTGTCCAAATTTTCAGGCTGCACATGTTGAAACATATCCAATTACACAGTCCAAGCAGAAGCCAAGATTATGTTCCTGGATCTGCCTCAGTTACAGTGTCAGAGTCAGACTGAATCTGAATGACTGTGCTTGCAAAGTGTTGGGAAAATTCTTCACAGAACTTGTTATCTGGGTTCTAATTTGTTCTCCCTTCCTCACTTCCTTAGCTGTCCTCACACAGCAACCATCTCCAGTATTTAATTTTATTTATATCTGTCCTTACTCCCACATGGGATCAAAGTTAGTACATACTAGTATAGGTTAGAAGGTCTTCTCATATATCCTCAACAAATGTGCCCTTGAAAATGGTATAACAAAGATCAAGTGCCCCTGAGGAGCCGTTGGTGGCACAGGGGGTTAAACCACTGAGCTGCTGAACTTGCTTACCAAAAGGTCGCAGGTTAGAATCTAAGAAGCAATGTGAGCTCCTGCTGTTAGCCCCAGCTTCTGCCAACCTAGCAGTTCGAAAACGTGCAAATGTGAGTAGATCAATAGGTAACGCTCCGGTGGGAAGTTAAGGGCGCTCCATGCAGTCATGGCGGCCACGTGACCTTGGAGGTGTCTACTGACAACACCAGCTCTTTGGCTTTGAAATGGAGATGAGCACCAACCGCCAGAGTTGGACATGACTGGACTTAATGTCAGGGGAAAACCTTTACCTTTACGACTCTTAAAACTTGGGTGCAGTTATATAGGAAGACATAAATGTTCATATGGTCTGGATAAGGTTGTATAAGTCATACCCAGCACTTCATGCCATTCAGATCACACACTGACTTGTGACTAACTGATCTTGTGATACCTCTAGGCCAAAATCTTTTCCAAACATTTTCCTGATTGACTTTTGGACATGTATTTCCCTGCCAGTTTTACACTTTGTCTCATTCAAATATACTGCTGCTGGTTCAATAAGCCATATTGTAATAAACCAGCAATTAAATTTGGGCTCATTCACAAATCTTAAGCCCTTTTCACTGTCTTTGGCACTTTGATACTGGTCTCCTAGATCTACACTTCCCTGTATTGTTTCTTATGACAAGAGTTGATTTAATGTTGGTAAATGACATAATACCATTGCAAGTTAATATTAATTACTCATAATGGCAGGCTGTATTACATTTAGAAGTATTTTTAATAAGTAATATTTAGAAGTATTTTTTCTCTTTAACAAGTCACTGGAATTCAAAAAAATACTGTTTTGGTTTTATTGCAAGAAGTAGTGTTTACTTTTAAAATTTAAAGGGGACTTATTTGGAAACAAAAAGCTAAAGTGTGCATATTATGAAAAGTACATTGACTATTTTTTTCCCCAAAAGCATTTTAACAAAGCACAATTTCTAAGCAACTATGATGGAGGTACATTACATTGAAGGCACATTTTATGTGGCTATATGTTTGTCCTTCTTGTATTCTCTGGCTCACTATTTTTATAGTAAGAGGTCTAAAATATGATTCATATGATTATGTTATGCTTATATCTTTCAGATCTGGAAATGGCAATTGCATATTGGAATTTAGTCTTATCAGGAAGATTTAAATTTTTAGACCTTTGGAATAAATTTTTATTGGTAAGTGCATTTTGCCTTTTTATTGTATTTCTGCCACTATGAGAATGATTTCACAGAAGTAGTTGCCACCTTGACCTTTTCATTTTAAATCAAATGTAATAAATTTATGCAGAGTTTTATTATACAAAATTTCAAAATGGTTTATGTCAGATTGTTCCTTTTTTCTTTCATAGGAGCATCATAAAAGATCTATTCCTAAAGATACTTGGAATCTTCTTTTAGATTTTGGAAATATGATTGCAGATGACATGTCAAACTATGATGAAGAAGGTAACTCATGAGGATCTTCAAAATGAAATATAATCCTCTACAAGTAATATTGAACACATAGCTGTGGTTTGGATGCAGACTTTCTCATACTTAGAGTAAACTCAACTAAGTCTGTATAGTTTCAGTTAAAACAGTTTATTTTAACAGCTTACTAAAAGCGTAAGTCTGTATCCAATCCAGTTAATTTTACATGAATTGAATGTGAATCCATGTACAGGCAGTGTCCAGGTTACAGACAAGATAGGTTCTGTCATTTTGTTCGTATTTATTTATTTATATACTTTATTTCTATCTCACTCTTCCCACTCTGAAGGAGATTCAGAGCAGCTTACGCTTTGGCACAATTCGATGCCGCAAATGCATGCATATGAAAACAATGTATTCTATAAACAATAAAACAGATAAAAACATATAAATACTAAAAACCTTTAAAAACATGATACCTAGTCCTGCAGTCATTATTTGTGTAGCTACATTATGCCAAATCCATATTACACTAACCAAACGCCTGATTGCATAGCCAGGTTTTCACCTTTTTTTCTAAAAACCAGGAGGGAGGGGGCCAATCTGATCTCACTAGAGAAGGAGTTCCATAACCGAGGAGCCACCACTGTAAAGGTCCTGTCTCTCATCACCATCAGTCATACCTGGGGGTGGAACCAAAGACATGGCCTCCCCAGAAGATCTTAACACTTTAGCAGGTTTATAGGGAGAGATAAGTTTTGACAGATAAGTTGGGTCAGAACCAAGTTGAATTTGTATGTAAGTTGGGACAGGTACTTTTTAAAAATGTAGCCATTAAAAAAATTGGATAGCATAAAAAGGGATTAACACCCCCATAACAATTGGTTTGCCCCTGTTCAGAAAATTTTACCTCACTTTCTGTTCCTATGATAATTGGATTTTGAAAAATGTGGCTTGTTGTAGAAACAATTATTGGTGAGAAAGCTTCAGTAGAGACATCTTTTCTTCATGATAACTCTTCCAGGAGTGATTTTCCCCTCCAAGGGGTAGATTTCCTCTAACATCCTCTTGTCTCACCCCATTTGGATGTCTGTAATTCAGGGACTGCCTGTATACATATGGATTATGTTGGCTACAAAATGTAGATGAGGAGCATTGTACTTCACTGTTAAACACTTGGCTGTAAAATTTACTTTTCTTGGAGGATTTCATCTGTTTTCACATGACTGGAATATGTTGGGTTTTGAGCAAATAGCAGTATTTAAAGATAAAATGGTTTCGATGTAATGGATCTTTTTAAACATACAAAGTTTTGATTTGAAACTTGGCTTTTCTTTAGGAGCGTGGCCTGTTCTAATAGATGATTTTGTGGAATATGCACGGCCGGTAGTCACAGGAGGAAAACGTAAAGCATCCTAACCATAGACTCTTCTTAGTGGACTTAAATCTGCAGTCTGAACTGCATCAGGTAATGAAGACATTTTGGCCAATAACTGTGCACACTGACACTGGTTTCGAATGCCATGGCGGGATGCCACTGACAAAATGGAAATCACTACTTCTGCTTCAAGAAAATGATGGCTTACTCATGGACACTGCAAGATGAAATTCAGAAGATAACCCCCCGGCTGTTTGTAGGATATTGGCTTCAATTATTGTACTGGTTGTATCATATAGGATGTAGATCTTGCATGATTTTATACTTTGGAGACGTTTTAACTAGAGGCCATTTTAGTAAAGTTTTGACAGCACAGCATGCCATTCAGTTCATGACCCAGGGTGAACACCAGCAGTTACATAATTACAACTGTATTATATTGTACTTATATTAAAAGCAGTATTTGTGGTATATAAATTAAATCCCTAAATAAAATGTGTGGTATGTGGTATTTTTATACAAATATAAAACATTGTTGAAATAATGCTGTAAAAGATTTATGGACTGATCTCTTCAGCTTGGTGCCAAGATTCTAGATTTATAGGGAGGTTGATGAGATTCACTATTTAAAAGCTTGATTTTCTCATTTTAAAAGTGACCTGAATAAGTTACATCTGTACTTGATCGGTATGTAGCAGCACAATGAGTCTGTTGTGTAAATGTTGATACCTTACATTCAGAAATAACAAGAAAAGGCTTTGATATTTCAATATCATAATATAATAATTGAATCAAATACCGTAGGCATATTATGATCTAGCCCATGTTAAGACCATTTGAACCTCCACGGATGTCAGTGAAATTGCAGTGTGTGTATGTTTAATTCTCCCATATGAAATGTTCTCAAAAGTGCTTAATAATGTAATCTTATTTAGGTCTCCTCTGGGGCAAAAGCCATTGTATTCACTGGGCCTTACACTTAAGTCAATGTGTATTGAACCATAGCTGAATCGTACTTTGTAAAGTGGATAGTTGAAAGCTAATGGTGCAGTGTTAGATTAGGATTCACACAGGGAGTTGCAGGTTGATCTAAAATGGGATGCAGCAATTGTATCACAAAAAAGAGAACAAGTTGATTCAAAGCCGAATTGTTCATCCTGAGCAGGATGAGTGACCATAGCCAAAGGTACCTTTTTCACACTTGCATGCCTTCTAAAACTTCCTCTTCTGCATAGTTGTCAACATTACAGGAGTCCTACTATCCCTGATCGTCCTAAAGGAAATCAAATAGAGAATGTGAGCAAAAGAATAAACTTGTATTGGTCTCCATTGTGTGTATTGGTTTAATATAACACTTGTGGTAAAATATGCAAAACTCCTCCGTGAGTTCCAAAGTAGGGCAACAGCATGTAATTCCAGGCAAGCTGACATCAAAGTGCCCAATTTCATGGTGAAATTAAACCTTCAGAATATCAACTGCATGGGTAAACCTCTTGTTTAGTGGGAAACGTGCAAACTGCATGTAGCCAATCTATAGTTCCACCACTAGATGCCAGTATGTCATGTAATAGATCTCTTTAATCTGACGGCCGGGCAGTTAGCCGATAATCTATGAAGTGTCTAAGTACAACATGGTCAGCTCCCTTGGAGCATTTTGCCAGAAATACGATAGTATGTGCCACCACTTTTAGGTCCCACTAAAGCAGGTAAGTCCGAAAAGAGCGACAAGGGAGTTCCTTTCAAATTCAATAATGTAACTGATTTGTTTTTAAATGTTCAACTTCTAATGATTTCTATTAACCAGCCACCTTTTTTGGTCATTTTGTTTTAGTCCAAGTGTTACATTATGTTATAATACAATGTAGAGAATAACATTGAAACAAAACATCTGTATGATTGGAGTTGACCAGCTCAGTGTACCTTCTTCCTGGGATGTTTTTGCTTTTATAAGGTAGTATTCAAAACACGGATGCATAGCTGAAACTCCGCAAACATTTTTACATTGTTTTGATATATCACCGGAGGGATCCCAAAGTTGACAAAAATAGGAAAAAATGGCAACTGGATACCTAAGTACATTTTACATATGTGAATTAAGCTGTTTGTTCTGAGATATGTCTACTTAGATACTACAGTGTGCTGTGTGTGAGATAGGCTAAAAGTGTTCAATTAAATTCATATAGTTTGTTAATCTCCACAATTCAGTCCAATGTATTGTTGTAAAATACAACAACAAAATTCCCTGAGAGTCAGAGAATTTTTTTACAGTATAATATGTTAATTTATTAATTTGTTATATATGGTTTAGGTAGTATGTAATCTGTTTATTTAGTTATATTATTTTTTTCGTGAACTTTTGTTATGCAATTTTTGCTGCTTTTTACTTTTGTATGCCACTTTGAATCCCACCCATTGGAGAAAAGTGAGATAAAAATAAATTAATTAATAAAACAAAGGGTTAAAAGAGAGAAAATAATGCATAAAGATTATAAACAGAGAAAAATGTAGCAGCAGTCACAATTGCAGTCGTTGTCCCATTCTTGCGGTGGACATCATAAAACAATTGAGACTTGTACTAGACCAGCCATGAATCTATGGGAATGCAACACGGATCTTCAGGACAGATCCATACTTCTCAGCAATAGGTTTTGCCTTTCTAACTGCTACAGGAAATGAAAGTGGGATGTGCTCTGAAATGTTAACAAGCTTATATTTTTAAGGTGATTATTCTAAAATATTGATGGTTCATGCACTTCTCTGGTTTGTAAAACCATGTTTGTGTTGTTATAGTAAGAAATAACTCCCATCAATGCCAAGTGCTATGAAGAAAATATTAAAGTGTTTATTTTCTTTTAGCAGCTCTTGTTAATATGTGAGTTAATTTTACAAAAGTGCCTCTTTGTAGTTTTATGAAGCTGTATCACATATTTGCTTATATCAACTAATTTAAATCTCAGATCTGCTATTTCTGCATCTAGGGGAAATAAAGAAGTAGTTATCCTAATTATTTTACTCACTCAAATGAGGACATGGGCAGAAAGGACTTATACTCATGAAAGAAACCAGAAACCTCAGCTAAGCATCCTTTGGGAATCCCTGGTTGCCTCAAAATACCCCTCCTCTGTGCAGAGAAAATCTGATTCTAATGCAAGAGCCCAAAGAAATGCTGTTCACACGTTTCTTATAGCTTCACTATTACATTTTGAGTTTTCCAGGGCCTCCAATACCAAGGCTAGGTCAATTGATTTAAGAACCGGAGAAGCAGTGGCTTTCTATTACGTTTTTTTTCCATATTGTTGACCACATTGTTTTATTTTTCCGACTTATGTCCATAAATGAAATTACTGCTTAATATGTGTGTTTCTCAGTGTTTGTTGAAGTGTAACTGGATTTGCAGTGATCCAAAATCAAAGAAAATTCATCCATTTGCATAGCCATAAAAATAAGTCTCCCAATAACACCATGTGTTTTTCTAGGTGTAGAATTACTCAAACTGCATAAGCGAAATACTTCTTGGCTGCTTTTCTACTGGATCGTTGAGTCTTTCTGATTTTTGCTATTTGGATCTACTAGTGTGCTAGACACTGGGTGTGCTTGCAACTTAAAAGCAAGTTGGAAAATTCCTGGATGGACTAACAACTTTTATTCCTTCAATGGATGTCGGACAAGTGGTGGCATCTGCAAAGCCTGAAAAGGAAAGCCTGGCCTTATAGGGAGAGCCCTGTGCAATGACACAATGGCTCTAATATAACGTGTCGCTTGACCTGAGCTTGAAGGCAAAGGAACAAAGGAACTCCCAAGTGACTCTTTTTGAAGACCAAATAGAACTAAGAAGCCATCAAAGCCATCTCACCATGGACAAATTCAAGGCTGCTATGCTGCTTGCAGGGGTCGGGGATGCTCTGGGCTATAGAAATTTCACACAGGAAAACAATGCTTTAGGTGCAAAGATCCAAGGAGAACTGAAGGAAATTGGAGGGCTCGAAAACCTGGTCATGTCCCCTGACAAATGGCCAGTAAGTGACAATACTCTTATGCATATGGCTACAGCAGAAGCTCTCATCACAGGTAGGAAAGCCTCAACCGAAGTTGGGAGGGAGAAGGGATTCTGGAGAATTGCTGCAATTTGTTATACCTGAGCAATGAGCTTGTGAAAGGTTCTGCACTTTCTACATTGAGCAATGAATTGATGTTCATATAAACGTGGGGCAGCTGAGAATGAACTTGCGAGTCTTTGCCACCTCGACCACAAACCCACTAGAGTGACTAAAGACTCAAAGTATGCTGTTTTTAATTTAAATGTGCAATTTACAATAGAGTTAAATTTGGCTTCAAACTTACTAGTTCTCTACATGGCTTGTACAAAATGTTTACACTTATTACAGGGATCAGTTGTGCTTATTCTTAAGACTGGATGCCTCAATAGGCACGTGTTTTTTAATAAGATGGGGATGTGCCAAACCAAATCCATTTTCATCTATCACAACATGAAGTTTATATATCATAATTTGAGGTTTAGTACACAAGTAGCTGCCCATCCTAATAGGAATACCTCTGTTCTGCACCAAAAATGTACTTGAAATTGGCATTTTCCTCTTAATGCAGCTGTACTTTGCTACACAATTTATATATTAGAATTTATGATGCATGTAAGATAAAACTACTGCACAAAGCATTTGTTTCTGTGGTTACAGTTGCTGCACCTGCTCCTTGTTTTCTGTTTGTCGGTCAGAATGAGAAATGTCAAAGTCAATGAAATTTCACTTACATTCCCCTCTTATCTGGCTTGGCTGAGATGCTCTAAATTTAGCTGCCAGAGGTCTGTTGAAGAGAATCTCTGATATTTCATGTGTAGCTACCAGCTAGCCAATGATCTGAGCAGGAACTAATACCCTAAAGATAATGGCAAGAAGTCAACCCATCCAGGGAAAGGATGACTAACATACTTCTGAATATAGTCTATGATTAAGTACACATCACATGTTTCTTGCCTCTGACTTTCTGCAGAAGTTTTAAATGTTATCTGAGACTCATCAAGCTTCTGTGCAACAATATTTTATTTTATTTTATGAACTGCGTTATCTGTAGAATACCTAGTTATTTAGCCATCTATATTGTATAGAACTGAGCACAGCTGTTGTCAAAATTGCAAACATTTGCTATTTATTATCTATGTGATTTTTCTATTCTAGATGAATCAACATGGTAAAAAGAGGGTGAGTTTGAGCGTTGGGTTATAACCCTGGAGCCGAAGGTTCAAATTCCCTATTCAGCCATGGAAACCCACTGGGTGACCTTGGCAAGTCACACTCTCTCAGCCTTAGAGGGAGGCAAGGAGAGTTTCCCTCTGAACAAATCTTGCCAAGAAAACCAGTGATACGGTTGCCTTAGGTTGCTTAAGTCAGAAGCAACCTAATAAATAAGTCTTTTTTTGTCTTTGAAACCATACATAACTTTAAAAAGTTGGAGGGGCAGATGCACTTTAATCAGTAATAAAAGAAAAAGTAGATATGATTTGTAGCTATTTCCTACTGGCACTGTGTGCTATGAATAATTCCCAATCAAACCATAGGATCTGGACCCTTCTAGAGAGGTAGAAGACACCTCCCTAAACTTTTTGCTACTTGAGACTTTGGCTACATTTACCATGCAATTAGGACGCTATAGTCAGATTAAGCTGGATTGATAAGAACCCTAGGTGGTGCAATGGTTTAAACCCTTGTGCCGGCAGGACTGCTGACCAAAAGGTCGGTGGTTCAAATCCGGGGAGCGGAGTAAGCTCCCATCTGTCAGCTCCAGCTTCCCATGCAGGAACATTACAGAAGCCTCCCACAGGATTGTGAAACACACAGGCATCCCCTGGACAATGTCCTTGCAGATGGCCAATTCTCCCACACCAGAAGCAACGCAGTTTCTCAAGACACTAGTCACTCCTGACACCAAAAAAAAAAAAAAAAAAAAAAGAAGTCTAGATTGATAACACTACGGAGTGGCTGTCTATTTAGTTTTCAAGTCAAATTGCTTATTTCTAAACCCTTTTCTGTACCTGTTTGAGTGTGAGCATTCTGTTTCTTTTATAACACATATGCAAATTGCAGAGAAAATAAAAGGATAGGGAAAGTTTTCTTGGTTCAGTTTTTCTGTTAGGTTCTTAAAGTGGAAGGGGTAGGTACCCAAAAAACAGTGCTAATTATCTCAACCGCAGACCGTGCAGCCTCTAAAAACATGAGGCGACGGCAGATGAGCTGTGTGTTTGTCAAGAATCACTGTGACAATTTGATAACATCGTTTGGAATCTGTTGGTGCCTTATATGAGTGGCAGCAGGAGAAAAAGCTGAAGCTGCAACAGTCACAAAAAAGCAAGGCTTTGGAAAAAAAATAAGCTGCTTGAAGTGGGCAGGTTTTGTGTGCTTTCCTTTTTCACAAATGTATGGTCTTGGAAATAGTGAATAATATTGCAAATGCTGGAGAAGTGTACCAACAGATTTCCAGTCATAATGCTGTTTTTTAAAAAAATCAGCATTAAATGCTAACAGAATATATTACATTTTAAATATTTAATATATTTGGCATTTTTTGTGAATGCTTTTTTTTTGGGGGGGGATACTATTACGAGTTCCTTTGCAAGACACAACTTTGTAGCGAAGATTTAAGCCGACATCACACCTTGTAAGCACATCTCTCAGAATTTGTGGGCAATTTTTTATATTGGACAGATGACTGAGAACTCTCAGTGCAATTAATGTTTTTTGGCTGTGTTTTAATATTTAGGTAGACATGTATAGCAAATATGAAAGCTGGAAATGGCATGAGCTCTGGATCCTTTTCACCATATACTTCTAGAGCTATGATTCTACTTTAACTGCCATTGCTACTTCCTATGAAATCCTGGGTTTGGAATCAAGTGATGCACTAGAGCTCTAATAGAATTCTAAATTCCCCTCCCCAAACTGCAAATTCCGGATTCTGTGGGTTGGATCATTGGATGTTAAAGTGGAATCATTGAATTATAACTGTGCCGTGTGAAACACCCACTGATGTCTATGGACCTGTTTTTCTTTTTTGTGATATCCTTTCCATTTCAATTGTGCTTCATAATCTGAATACTTTATCCAAGTATCATCAAGAACTAATACAACTCATGAGTAAATCAATGTGATTAAATAAGGATGAGTGAAGCCATTAGACAACATTAAGGTTTATTTGCGAAAACTTTAATTGAAACCTCTGGATATAAAGGTGCAATTGTATTTTGCACAATAATAATAATATTTATTTATTTATTTATTTATATTCCGCTCTTTGAAGGGACTCAGAGTGGATTACTGCATTTACATCCATAGGCAAAAGTTCAATGCCTTTAATACAGTGGAATAACAATGACATACAAATACACAGAACAAAGGTAAAGGCTTCCCCTTTCACCTCTGGCTTTCTGGAGGTGGCGCTCAACTCTGTCCATGGGGAGGTGGTCTTGCTCCATTTCCAAGCCATTTCCAAGCCAAGGAGCCTCTTGTCCATAGACACCTCATGGTTGTGTTGCTGGCATGACTGCATGGGTGCCTTTATTACCTTCCCACCAAAGCAGTACCTAATGATCTACTCACATTTGCATGCCTTCAAACTGCTAGGTTGGCAAGAGCTAGTACTAACAGCGGGAGCTCACTCCGACCTGCGGCTTCAAACTGCCAATCTTTAGGTCAGCAGATTCAATAGTTCAACGGTTTAACCCGTTGCGCCACCGTGCCCCAAGAAATCGTATCACAACAGAACCAGAAAAGGAAGTTATTACTGGATATTTGTTTGTGTGTTAATAAAAAGAAATGCTTTCCAAATGGTCTCCTATAGGAAAACAACAGGAGGAATATGACATCATCTGATAAGACCCAACCAAAGGTGCAATTATCCTGATGTAATTATGATCTACTTGCATCGTATGATAAAGCCCTTTATGTATCCCATGATTTGGCAAAGAAGTTGCTAGTCTCTGGGGATTATAATGCAACCTTTCTTAACCATGGGTATGCTGCTATGGTTGGACTGACTCCCATCATTTCCAGCCTGCATAACTAATGGGCAGTGATTATGGGCACTGTAGTCCAACATCTGGGAAAGGGGAGCTAGCATCGGGAAATGTTGCAAATGTATGAATTATCTGATGAGTGGAGAACCATGGCCTCCAGATTTTTGGGAGGGAATTTCATAGCCAGACACTACTTCAGGGAAAACTTTCTCAAGCTACCAACTTCACGTCACAAGATGCTAGGACACCTCCAGGGACTCCACTGATGACAGCGCAGACTCATATGGGAACAGGCAATCTGTCAGAGATACTGACTCTTTTTAAGAGTTGCAATCAAAAAACATACAGAGGATCACAGTCAATTTCAAATCCAACATTTAAAGTTTAAATGTCCTCAAATCCCTGTTTGTTATTCCGGTCAATTATGAGATCCCAGGATTAGCTATACTATAGAATTGATATAGCTTGACACCACTTTAATTTGAGGTGGCTCAACAGCAGATAACTTTATAACATATTTAGTCTTCTATGCCAAATAGTGCTGGCATGTCACCAAACTACATCTCCCTTGATTCCATAGCATTGAGCCATGTTAGTTAAGGTTGTCTCAAACTCCATCAGTTCTTCAGTGTTGATTCACCTGTAGTTTCATGCATTCTTAATGATTCTATAAATTAGAACTTTAAGCAAAATGAATAAAACATAAACACAAATTTTGTGATAAGGATTTAATTGAACTTGTAAAATTTGACAGCATCTGGAATTGACTTGGCATTGTGGGAATTGTGAGGAAGGTCTGCTCAGAATTAGGCATCTAGATCTGGCCTAGCTGACTTTGTGGAAAACAGTTTAAGTCACTATTTGTAGTCACGTGGCATATAAGGCCCCTTCTAGAGTGCAATATAAAATCCAGATTATCTGCTTTGAACTGGATTATATGGCAGTGTAGACTCATATAATCCAGTTCAAAGCAAAGAATGTGGGTGTTCTGCTTTGATAATCTGGATTATATGGCAGTGTAGAAGGGGCTTAAGGCATTGAATTGCATTGTATGAGTCTACACTGATCATATAATGCAGATTCAAACTGCATTATATGGCAACATAGATGGAGCCATAGTATCTATACTATATAAGGGGCATTAACATAGCAGTATTTATTTCTGAGTACTCTCCATCTGAAATGGGTTCGGGCCTGTTAAGAGGTTCTGAGATTCACTCTAAGCAATCAATGCTTAGGGAATAATAAGCTTCATTTTCTTCATTTTATTATTTGCCTTTGCTTCTTTGCCTGACCATATGGCATTTTGCTTCACCTGAACAGATTACTGGTGCTTAGAAGACCTGTATCGGGAACTTGTAAAACGCTATGTTGATATAATTGAGAAACTTCCTGGGAGACGATCTGACCCCTCTACAATTGAAGGCTGCTCACAACTGAAGCCAGATAACTATCTCCTAGCTTGGCACACACCCTTCAATGAGAAAGGTAGGTTGTCATTATAATGCTGCTCTTTCTCAATGGAAATCACTATTCTCCTTTTAAAGAGGGGATGCAAGTTCAGCAGCTCAGGAGCTCTTCCAATACTACCTGGTTCCTCCAACACCTACATTGATTTTTTAAATTGAAAATTAAGCTGGAAAACACAACACTGTGCTTCCAGTTTCTAGGAGGCAAGGTTTGGGGTTCAATTGCTATTTCAGAGGGTCCTACCTTGAAACAACAATACGTCATTACAATAACGACTAACATAACCAGAGTTAAAATCTTTGTTTGTTCCACAGTCATGCACTCATCCCTGGTGAAGTACTAAAAGTTCTTGATACAACTCATCGTCTATGTTTTTCTCAACTGATTGCAATGCCTAATTCTAGCACATACTTACTATGCACATATGTTATTATTCAATTTTTTTATGTACCCGCAAAGCTGAGTCTATAAAGATGATGGGTTTGATATCGAGCTCTTTTGGGGGGTTCTCCCAGCGAGGGGAGTCCCTAAGGACCGCGAATGGGGTCCTGACCTTGGTGAGCGGCCAGCGGATGCCAATTCAAAAAGACGCAAAAACGTTGAAAATCAATCTCACCAGAGGCTGAAGAGGAAGTCTGCGACCGAGGCGTTTATTTTAGCGATTCAGCTGAAAAGGATGCGTTACAGGGATGAATCCTCAAGTAAGCATGCGGTACAGTGAATTTCAGGCATATTTATACAGGCAAAACAAAGAAATCCTGGTTTGAATCTCCCGCCCGCCTCCTGTCAGTTCCCTCTGTCCTGATTGGCCGGCTCCGGAACAGCTGGGAGGAGGCTTGGCCGCTGGTCCCACCCTCCCTCCAATCGCCGGCCGCTGTCGCCTCCAGAGGGCCAATCAGAGCCCTCGGAGCGCCTCCGGAGATTGTCCAATCAGCGACCAGGAGGCGGGCTCTAGTCTGACAGCGCAGAGGGGCGGAATGCCTGGGAGGCGTCCGCCAGCTGATTGAACACCCTTTGTCTCTTCACGGCAGGGAGGCGGATGGGGAGAACAAGGGATTTCCTGGGTCCTGATAAAAGATGTGTATAGGCAAAAAGGGTGGCTATGGGTGGTGTCTGGATCTCAACCCTGTAGGCAAAGGAGATCCTTTGACACAAGGGAGCATACACAAACACCATGATTGATTTAATCAGTCTGTTTTTCCGGGCTTTTCGGCTGACAAATCTCTGGCTTTTGTTCGTCTGACTCTGAAAACAAAGCCATAGATTTGCCAGTATTTGTCCATGCAATGTCAATATGGATGGAGTTTCTTCCAAGGAAATTGGATTTCCTTAACTGTAATCCCCAGGTCACATACTCTTTTATAGGGTAAAGTTCAAGAGGGGAAAGGCAAGGAAAGGGGGTGAGGGTACATCTCATTTCATTTCATTACATATCATATATATTTCATTTATATATCTTATAACTCATAGATTTCATATGAAAGATCCCCGTCCCATCCCAATAAAGTTTATTAGAAAACCACAGCAATTGATAGAGGCTATCAGCAGAGTTCTTGAGATATGATCCTTTCCAGTAAGGGCATGCACACACAGGCGGGGGCCACTCTCCCCCAAGCGGCTTGGCTTTTGAGTTCGTGGAGGAAGTCCGTGATGCTGGGGCACCAAGTCAATCAGAGAGGGCAGAAAGGTCCGTAAAAGAATCTGCAAGTGGTGGAAGGTGGGCCAATGTCCTTTGGAGAACTGCATCTCTCAGCCAAGACCTGGGACCCATCTGGCCCCCTCCCCGGGGCCGCCACAGTCGGCTGCTGCAGGTCCCAGGCGGCTTGGATCCACGTGGAGCGAGGGCTGCCGCGGAGAAGCGGGGAGTCCCAGTTTGACAATCAGCTGTTTCTCCGCAAAACAGAAGTTCTAAAAACAAAACTAATTTTTTCCCGGGAGGAGCAGCCCAAAACAGAGAAACTGAGATGGCAGATAGACTTAGAATTAATCATAGAACAAGGCAAAATTGGAACGGCGGCGATCCGCCATGTTAAATGTTTAGTGGATAGCGGGGTCCGGAATGGCGGTTTCTTTATCCGCGTTTTGGTCGAACGCAGATTCGGGGTCCGGGGGGCACCTGGAGGCGCCCCCCGCGGGCTCACGGCTCTCCGGAGCCCAGAAAGGAGTTTATGGAAACGTTCATGGAGTGCTGAGCCAGGAAGGGATACAAAAGTAGCATGCGGAAAGACAAAAAGTTTCAAGTCTCAAGTGTTTTATTAGGGGAATGATACAAAGTAAGGGAGAGGGAAAGTTAGCTGAGGTTAGCAGGCATTCCTGGTCTTGGAGCTGGCGGCTGAGGCACATTCCATCTGCTGGCCTCAAAGTTCGGCCCAGGAACTGCGGAACTCCCTGCTGCAGTTCATACCAATGTGAAGGCTGGGCTACCGGCAGCGCCCGCTGTCAGGTTTACCACTGTTTCGTTGGAAACAGCAACCTTCTCAAGCCTCCACTAGTTGTTTGCTATGTGTATAATTGCTTACTGTATTGTATCTGTGCGTTGGTTTGCAATTTTACCTAAGCTCGTTGTTGTGAGAGGGAGGGGCTGCAAACCATGTAATCAGGTCTGGACATGTTCAGGACTAAGACTCCATTTTAGATTTGTGTTTGCTTTAGGCTTCAGTGGAGATAGAAGTCATTAGTCTTTTAGAGAGAACAGAAGCCCTCTGTTTGCATCAGAAGCAGTGAATACAGTTATACAGTTTAGACTTCAGTAAGAAGCTCCTAGTGGCACAATAGGTTAAACCCTTATGCCGGCAGGGCTGAAGACTGACAAGTCGTAGGTTTGAATCTGGGGAGAGTGTGGATGAGCTCCCTCTATCAGCTCCAGCTCCCCATGCAGGGACATGAGAGAAGCCTCCCACAAGGATGGTAAAACATCAAACATCCGGGTGTTCCCTGGGCAACGTCCTTGCAGATGGCCAATTCTCTCACACCAGAAGCAACTTGCAATTTCACAAGTCGCTCCTGACACACACACACAAAAGTAAGATGTATGTTTAAAGACTCCATTGGACTATGGACTATTGTTTCTAAGGTAGATACCCTATGTTACCTATACAAAGAAACTACTTGAAATCCTATTGTAACTGGATTCAGAAGCAAAGTGTCTGTATGCGGTATACACAAAGATTTGTGAGTAAACCAACTCTGTTACTTTTAAGGAAGACTGTTTATTTTGTCTCCTGGCAGCATGATTTAAAGGAAAATATATTTTAAGGGAGAGTAGATGTTTTTTGGGCAACTAAAGGAACACTGAAACTCTGCTGAATATATGTGGTTTTGTGCATTAACATGTCTTTGTCCCTGGCAGTTATTATTATTATTATTATTATTATTATTAAACTTTATTTGTACCCCGCTAGCATCTCCCGAAGGACTCGATGCGGCTTACAAAGGCCAATGCCTCAACATAACAACAACAAACAATAACAATATGATGCAAGCAAATTAAAAAACATAAGCAATAACACAACAAAACATTACACTATTATGCAATAAAATCAGGGCCGGGCCAATGATGGGTACAGGTTAAAAAGTGCTGGGTGTGTGAGGTGGTATGTTGGAATTTTGGGCAAGTGCAATGTGCAGAGAGTGTTACTCTAATAAAGTGCTTCTGGGACATAGTGCTGGAGGTTATCCTATTCTGGAAAGGCACATCGGAATAACCAAATCTTCAAGTTCTTCCTAAAGACTGCCAACGTGGGTGCTAGTCTAATGTCTTTGGGGAGGGTGTTCCAAAGTCGGGGGGCAACCACAGAGAAGGCCCTGTCCCTCGTCCCCACCAAACGCACCTGCAATGCAGGTGGGATCGCGAGCAGGGCCTCTCTGGATGAACGAAGTGAGCGCGTGGGTTCGTAAATGGAGATGCGGTCACGCAGGTAGGCAGGTCCCAAACCGTTTAGGGCTTTGTAGGTAAGCACCTGCACCTTGAATTGGGCTCGGTTGGTAAACGGCAGCCAATGGAGCTCCTTAAACAGGAGGGTTGACCTCTCTCTGTAAGGAGCGCCAGTTAACATCCTGGCCGCCGCCCGTTGAACCAGTTGGAATTTCTGAGCCATTTTCAAGGGCAGCCCCACGTAGAGCGCATTACAGTAATCCAATCTAGAGGTGACCAAGGCATGGACCACCCCGGTTCAAAGGCATACCTAGGTTAAAAGCTGAGAGACCTAGTTGCCTTGCATGAATGCTGGTGAACATCACTTTTCAAAAGATTGCGACTTCTAACAAGGCCATGCCTTTCCTTGACTAGTGGTTTTCCAAAAAGGTTATGAATCCCATTTCCCAAATGATTATGGAGAGTCATATTTTCCAAAAGGTTATGGCATCATTTTACTAAAAGTTTTTACCCTTCCACAAAGAAAAAAGGTGTTTCTTGTCATTGTGG
The DNA here is from genome assembly GCF_037176765.1 of Anolis sagrei. Lineage (NCBI taxonomy): Eukaryota > Metazoa > Chordata > Lepidosauria > Squamata > Anolidae > Anolis > Anolis sagrei. The sequence goes on from NC_090023.1 coordinate 108,472,839, forward strand.
CCATTATGAATATATAGAAAAGGCTGTGCCCACTGTATAGTTTTGCAGCAATTCCATATTTGCCTGGAGATCTGAAGTGAGCTGCCTGGGATTCTTTTTCTAGGGCATTGCGTCCTTTTCAAAGTCATCTCTGCCAGGTTATCTATTTAAAGAGCCTTTGTTCTTGGCATGTTGCCTCCTGATCCAGATTTTTTGTCCTGGAATCCTGTATTTACTTTCAGGAGTATAATCTGTCATGTTTCATTTAGGGAGACAGACCTGGATGGACATTTTGTCAGAGTGGTTTGATCTATGGAAACCAGGTTGCTGAGATGGCAAAAGTAGAGTTATGTGAAGCTTCTCAGTGCAACAGCCAAGCAGAACATCCCTGTAGGGACTTCATGTATCATACTGCCTTATATTATTTCAGCTCCTTGGTACGCTGCTGAAAGCTCCTAAATGCAATATAAGCAATCTGCAAAGATAATTTACTGCAATCTGCCAAGATAATGTAATGGTCTTTATAACTGACAATACAGAAGAGCCCACGTCTTCATTAATATGGCATGACCTCACGTGGGCGGTGCAGACTCCAGGTCCAGTACTCTGTTGATATGACACTGTGTCACTGGGATATAGAACCACTCAACACTTGCATCATATATTGATCCAGGGCCATGTTATAAACACTGCAACATAATACGGTGATTATTTTTGTCCTAGTGTAAATCAACTGTGTTAGACTGCAGGCACTACAAAAAGTGAGATGTGAAAGCTCCTTTTAAAAAACTAATTCATAATACAACCTGTTGCAATTAATGCTTTTAAAAACATGTTACCTTTAGCATTGCGACTTGCACAAGTTGTTAATTCATTGTATTTCTCTTCTATTTTAATTATTTTAACACTTAATAGCATGAGTAAAAAGGGTGTCGAAAATGTTTAGCTCAATATATCTCCAAGCATGTTCCTAGATGCCCTTAAAGCATTTCTTTAAAAATAACTCCACTTCAAAAGTAATTGTATAAAACTGCAAATTACCCTACAATGAAATAATCAAGAGTGATTCATTGACAAAACTCCAATAGTTTTGTCTCCGTCTCAAGTTGAAAAGAGTGTGTTTCGGAAAAGTTTAGGCATTTTGACATTTTGGAAGTTTTGAAACTGTGTGTTGACAGATTTGCAGGGAAAGCAGGGTCTGGCCGAGCAGGTGTTTCTCCAAGGAGGGAGAAAGGGTATGGTAATATTTGGATGCATGAGTATGAGTGAATGTGTATGGGTAATGTGAATGCTGAGTAAAAATATAATTCCCCTTTTGATTATTTGTTAGCCAATGTAACTATAGGTTGTTTGTGGATTTAGTTTAGTTACATAGAGTCTGTATGTTTAAATGTAGGTCTGTAAAAGTTCTGATATCCTTTCTCTTACTGGAAAATTGCAACAAAAAGAACATATGCTTTAAAGTTTTTGAAAAGACTATTTGTCCTTTTTTGTAAAAAAAAAAGTAGTATTTTTTACCCATGGAACAATGCAGAGACTCCCAACTCCCTGTTTAAAATTGGTGCTCTGGGGCCTTTTTGAGAGACGTCTAAAAAAAACCAGGAATGTCTCAATCTGTTGGGGATAAAATGATAATTTAAAGAGCAGCTAGGCCTCATTGGAGAGGTTATTCCATAGTCTGAACTCCAAAACCTCTGTTACAGGAGTGCCTCTGCTTTTATTTCTCAGCCCTTGGTCAAGGTCATGACAGGAAAGGCCTTTTGTCAAGTGTCAAGGCTCTGAGCAGTTTAAGCCTTCATAGTTTAAAGCCAACACTTTGAAGTGACCCAGAAACACATTGGCAGCCAGGATCCTGGACCAGAAAAAGTTCTCTATGGACAGACCTTCTGATCTCATCATCAATCTGAGTGCTGCATACTATACTGAGCAGCAGTCCCACATACAGACTGTTGCAATAATCTAAACTCCAAACCTACCCAAACTAGGTGATCCCTTGCCTCGATGGGCCACAGCTGAGCCTACCAGCTAAGGTAATAGAGGGCTATGGAGTTTAATTATAGTTCAAGTGACAAAAATGAATCTGCACCTTCCAAAGATTCTACAACTACCAAAACTTTAGCCCTATATAGAGGGTTCAGGAATAGAAAGTTCAAAAATGTAGCTAAACTCGAAAGCCTGTTGTTGTTGTATGCCTGCAAGTCATTTCTAACACATAGTGACCCTAACTAAAGTAATTCAGAAGTAACCTTTTATCTGAGGCTGAGTGTGTTTCCCAAGGTCACCCAATGGATTTCCATGGCCAAGTTGGGATTTGAGCCCTGGTCTCCAGAGGCATAGTCCAGCGCTCAAACCAAACTGGCTCTCCATTTAGCTAGTGTACCTTTTCCAAAAATACTCTATTCGTTTCCTTCTCTCCTCTTGCATTGGGATGGAGGTCAAGGGTGGAAAGGAGTTACCCAATTCTCAAGATAAAACATTTGAATTAATGCTGTGAATCAGGAATATGGAAAGTCTTTTGATGAGGTATACTTACAAACAAAATCCCCTTTGAACATGCTCTGTTTGGCAGGGTTGCTGTGATTAAGTGCTGCTAAATCAACTTTAACTTACAGTGGCGGCATGAAAGAAATACCTCAAAGACACCCTTGCTATGGTCTTTCAAACACGGGTTTGTAGCTTTGGGCTAATCTACACTGACGACTTCGGCCGATTTGGAACCAGTTTGGGAAAAACAGTTTATGTATGTGGAAGATTAGATTGACATGTCTGGAACAGGTGGCCCCAAACCTGTTCCAGAATCCACAATATCCACAGCTTCCATTTCCATGTGAGCTATGCTTGAGCGGCATAAGGAATTTTAAAAATGGAAAGTGGCATTTAACAGTGGAAGTAACCAAAGCACTCCAGCACATGCAGGTGTCTATAAAGTGCTTTGCATTCTGTGGAGCCAATTTCACCATGTGATGTGGTTTAGATTGTAATTGTAATATGTTTTTAATTGTGTACTGATGATGCATTGTGTGGTTTGTATTTTTGTATATGAACACATGTTGTGAACCGGATCTTGTAGGTGAGAAGATCGGTATAGAAAACTTTTAAATAAATAAATAAATAAATAAAAATATTTGTGGCTCTCTGAAGTGCATTAAGGGACTTAACTTGGATTTTTCCCTGATGTTGCTTAAAGTGCTTTATGGTCCTTAATTTGTGCTACAGCACACCTGGGCAGATGTTTTAAAATGGATTATAAATTCAGTGTAGATGTACCCTCCTTGGTTGAATCTATCCCTGTGGAAAGTGTTTTTCTTCTTTTTCTACTGAAGTTCACCTTACCAAATATTATACTCTTTTCTGGGGAATCATGTCTTCTTATAATATGGCAAAGTACAACAGTCTTGTGTGTAGACATCTTGGCTTCTAGGGAGAGTTGATTCTCAAACTGCTCTAGGATCTATTTATTTGTCTTTTTAGCAGTCCAGAGCACTTACAAAACTCTTAATCAGCTTCCCTGTAACTCGCACCCTATTTCTAGGAAGAGGCCCTGTTATCTATGTTTGGAGTAAGATACATGAAATATGTGCTTTGAAATGTGCATGCTCAAAATGAGATAAAGCCAAGTGGTTTAAAAAAAGCAAAAGCTTGTTGGGCCTAATATTGACTGGTATTTTGAGCCAAAGGTGATAAACACCATGCAGCATATTAAGTTCTTCTTAGAGACCCACAGAAAGGGATATAGGCAGGGATTATCTAGACAGAGGATGTAGTTCACAGTGCAATTGGATTACTACCTAGAATGGCACAAGAGCTACTTCACCAGAAAGCAAATCTCTTTCCAAAATCATTGCTGTTGTTTTTACATATATAATGCTGCATTTCCTTGATTCTAAGATATACTTTTTCTCCATATAAATGTCTCAAAAAATGAGATGTTTTTAGCAATGTGGGTGCTCTCTCTCTCTCTCTCTCTCTCTCTCTGTGTGTGTGTGTATAGATAGATAGCTAGCTAGATAGATAGATAGATGGATAGATAGATAGATAGAAGAGTCATGTAAAAAAGGAAAAAGAGGGAGGGTGGAGGTAGCAGAGTAATTGTTAATAGACTATTAGATTAAATACCTAGTATGTCACCGAGGAAGAAGAGGATTGAGGGGACGGAGGGAGAAACATTATACAAAATTACAGTGATTACATCTGAGTCTTCATCACTACTCTCCTTGCACACATTACTTAAAAATATTACAAATTCCATACACCTCTATAACACAAAGAGAAGCAATATTGCCATTTAATTTTATACCCAACAGTCATATCTTCTTATATTTTTGGTATTATTCCATGTTCCTCTTGTCTTCTGCTCCAGCTCTCAATTCATTAAAAGCTCATCTTAATTATTTTTATTTGGATTATTTCTTTTAACTCCTTACAAATTTTAATTATTGTCTGAAATTACTGTCTAAATAATCTAAAAGTTAGCTTTAATCTATTAGTAAATGAGTATTGTCCAGACAAAAATCCACTAGGTAAGCCAATAAAACAGTACATTGTTAAAAGCCCTTCTAGCACTTCTTGAAAGCCTGCCGGAAAGCAGAACAGTTTTTGCTTGCTGATGGAAAAATGGCAAGGAGGGAGCCATTTTACCCTTCCTGGGGAGGGTGCTCCAAAGCTTGAGAACAGCCACTGAGAAGAAGGCCCAGTTGGTGGAAACTGGTGTGTTGACCTTCTGATGTATAGATAGCCTGGACCTCAGCCATACAGGCCATAACCCAAACAATGCAAGGATGCTCTGGGGTTCCAGTTGAGGAAGAGAGTAGGAAAACCTCAGAACCAGGAAATGTGGCTTGATTGCTATCATACAAGAGGAATTGTACTATGAAGAAAGGTAGAGATTTTGAAAGATAAAAGAAGCAAGCCCTAGGGCAGTGATGGGCAACCTTTTGAGCTTGGTGTGTCAAAATTTGCCAAAAACCTGAGCATAACTTGGGTGGGGTGTCAACTTCGAGACCCCCCCCCCCATAATTTTGCAATATTTATAGTTTAAGTAAGAAAAATGTATATTCCATGCTGAGTTATAGAGTGAACAATGCTCACATGTGCAGATGTTAAATTTGTAGAGCCTTTTACAAATTTAAGGATGGAATTAGATTGGCTCTTATAAGGTGTACTTCTCTGTATGCATGTGGCCGCGTGTCATCAAAAATAGCCATGCGTGTCAGTGCTGACACACATGTCATAGGTTCACCATCATGGCCCTAGGGGAATTTTAGAGCAGTGGGTCTATCTAGTCTGGACAAAAAGGAACACCGGAGCTCATACCCAAAGGGTAGCAATGTTAGCTGAACAGAGGATAGGTGTTGCACTGGAGCCCTGAAACATCTTTTCACTAAAAACCACACTTTGTCCAAGTAATCCAGTAAGTAAAATTTTATTCAGAAAAGAGTATATAAAATAAGCAAATCTAAAAAGGAGACTCAAAGTTCAAAAAGTTATTTCCAAGATAGCCAAGGTTCCAAAATACTTTAAAATGGGATATGGTGAGGTTTGAGGAGAAGCAGCAAGATTTAAAAAGAGAGAAGCTATGAGGGCTGCTCGGCTAGTGCTGCATCCTAATGTACAATGAAGAATGTTCCCAATGTTGCATCAGGTTGCAAAATGTCTGGCCAGTTAACAGTGATGCCTCTCACAGACAAATAGGCTAAAGTGTATGCAAGAAAAGATACCACTGGTTGTTCTGTTAGTGCTTTAACTTAAGGTCTATCTTGAGGCAAGGATGTTTCAAGCCTGAAATGTCCTCACTATTAATTTCAAGGCTATAAAATAGCCAATGGGATTATGAATTAGGTCTAGGATGATTCATTTAGATGTGACTGGATTTTCTAAGCCTAATATTCTGCGACAGGGAAATTCTTCTTTAATTCCATTAAGTTAGAAAAATAGCCAGGTGATGAATTTTCATTACAGCAAAGCCACTGAGCTTGACATAACGCACATCCTGTTATTCTTAGCTGCTGTGAGTCCCTTGCTTATGCGAACCATTCTCAGAACACAAATATATATTAGGCAAAGTGAAGATGATGCCGACCAAATATAAGAAAGATTACATGTGGATTAAGTGATCACAATTGAACATCTGAGTCACAATATAAAGTGGGTGCCTTCTATCATAACTTTCTTTAAATATGGTGCTTAATTGCCCACAAGCCATATGTCATGCCTCTTGACCATTATATCAAAACTAGTCCAAAAGGAAACTGGATGGAGCCTTTGAAAGAAGAAGAAGAACAATATTATTAACATATATGGACACACAACTGAGAATCACTAGGGCCTATGGTTATACTATGCTCGATCTTGGAAGCTAAGTAAAATCAGTCCTGGTTAGTATTTGGCATCACTGGGAGGTGCAGCAGCATGCAGGCGGCACCAGGTGAAGCCCAAATGACTGTCTACAATTCTTTGTGCAGTTTTAAGCAATTTTTTTAAAAAATTGGATATTAACTTAGATACCAGGCGATACCCAGTTAGATCTTTTGTAATGCTATTTATAAGAAATATTGGGTTGTTGTAGGTTTTTTCGGGCTATATGGCCATGGGCTAGAAGCATTCTCTCCTGACGTTTCGCATGCATCTGTGGCAAGCATCCTCAGAGGTAGTGACCTCACTCCTTCTGAGGATGCTTGCCATAGATGCAGGCAAAATGTCAGGAGAGAATGTCTCTAGACCATGGCCATATAGCCCGAAAAAACCTACAACAACCCAGTGATTCCGGCCATGAAAGCCTTCGACAATATAAGAAATATTGTTTGCTTTTTTATGCTTCCATTAGAAAATGCATAAGGATGTGGGTGAACTACAATTTCCAACATCTTGGGTCAATTTGCCCCAAATCCTGCCAGTATTCAAAGTTAGTGATGATGAGTATGTGTACCAAGTATGGGCGAGATCCATCATCACTGGAGTTCACAGTGCTCTTTCATTATGCTTGAATAACAACTCCCAATATTGTGAGTTGATTTGCCCCAAACCCTGTCAGTATTCAAAGCTGATCATCTTGGGTATATGTGCCAAGTGTGGCCCAGATCCATCATTGCTTGGGTTCACAGTGCTCTTTGATTGTGGGTGAACTACAATTCCCAACATTGTGGTTCAATTCGCCCCAAGCCGTGCCAGGTTTCATGTCTGAGAATATAATACTCAATTGTTATGAATAATGTAAGTCACCATCAGCCACCTTGTTCATTGAACTGAAAACTGGGGCGTTATAATTCAAATATGAGCAACATTGCTGTCTGTCACAGAACCCAAGCTGCCGTGTCCTCTTTTTCCTGCTTCCCAACTAATCAGTCTCCAGTCAGGAGCACACGGGATATGTTGCTGTGAGCACTAAAAAAGAAACAGCTACCTAGCTCCGGATTTTACAGTTTTCAGTCTCTTCTCTTTCTCACTGCTCTGGATTAGCTACACATGGGGAAGGAACATGCTAACCCCATCCTTTCCTTTACTACTGGTAGAAGGGAATGACCAATCTTTAAATACTCCTGCCTAAAATTTCATCTCTAGATCTCAGTGGACAGAGATACAATTATCTCATCTCTATGCACTAAGATTAAAGTTGGTGCATTGTTGGATGCAATTCATGTACATGTTGGTGTCCACTTGAATCCAGCTTCCTGTCCCAATTTCTGGGGCCCCCAAACTTTCTCCATTCACAATATAAATCAATAATCCAAGCTAAAATGAGCTGTCAGAATTAAAATTTAAAATCCATCAAAAGACGTATCTCTTCTGCCACGCCTACCCAGCCAGTTTTAATAATGAATTTTAAACTCGTGTCCTGTGTTTTAATCTTCATTCTGCATTTTATAGAAATACATTTAATATGTCTATTTACAGAATTTTTACAATGATTATGTGTTTAACTATGTTGTAACCCACCTCGAGCCACAAAGAGAGGCAGATAAGAAATACAATCATCATAATCAGGATGGAGTTCCAGTCCTAGAACTGACACACATTCCCACATCACAATAGTGGACTGCAGTAACCTGGTCTCCTTAACGATGGCTTGTATTGAGGGAAAGGGATGGAAGAAAGACTGGGACTGTGGCGCAGCTGGCTGGGAGTATGCTGCATTAAGATCACTACTGACCGAAAGGTCATGAGTTTGAAGCCAGTCTAGGTCGGAGTGAGTGTCCAACCAATTTGTGTAGCTTGCTGTCGACCTTTGCAGCCCGAAAGACAGTTGCATCTGTCAAGTAGGAAATTTAGGTACCGCCTATGCGGAGAGACTAATTTAACTAATTTACGATGCCATAAAAATCTCCAGCAAGCCTGCAGAGAATGAGGAAGTACTTCATCAGTGTGACAAATGGACGGTGAAGCAACAGCTCCCCTGGTGGCAGAATACCCTCATGAAAAATTGGAATGTTAAATTGCCTCTGTGTCTGTCTATATATGTTGTGTATCTATGGCACTGAATGTTTGCCATGTATATATACATTGTAATCCGCCCTGAGTCCCCTGTGGGGTGAGAAGGGCGGAATATAAATACTGTAAATAAATATAATAAATTTTGCATGAAACTTTTTATCAAGTTCTCAAGGTAACTGGGGAACAGTTGTCTTTGACTTATAAACCATATCTCTTGATCTCAGACATGGGAATAATCCATGTTACTCATGTTACATAAATATGAGGGACCAGAACCATTGTGTCAGTAAATCCTCTCTTCTCTATTATCTTTGAAAATTTACTATGATAGTTTACCTGTTAGATCATACACAGTCCATTTTATTGCTGCACGCTTTTTCTTTACTTTTTCTCATCATATTGTAGGTTCAGGATTTGGAGCTGCCACAAAAGCCATGTGCTTGGGGATGAAATACTGGAAGCCTGATAGACTGGAATCTCTCATTGAAGTGAGCATTGAAGTTGGACGCATGACTCACAATCATCCTACAGGTAACACCTAGGGAAATTAAGCCAATTTGTTTATGATGTTAAAGAGCTTTGCATTAGCAAATGAACAGCTTGGACACATCCTGTGTTGTGATTGTGATTCTGGGAATGCTGAAGATAATTTCTTTGGAACCAATGCACCCTTTTCTCACATTACAATCATTGAGCTCAGAAGTACATGTACACATGCACCTATTTGTAACATGCAACACTAGGGATATTTTGATTTTTCCAAATAGTGAACTAGTTTCTAGTAAATTTGTCTTCACTTAGGTTGTTTCCTTAATTTTTTGACTTGAAGTTTTATCAGCAGTCCCACTAATTATGAAAACAGAATTTCTGGGATTAGTTTTAACACATGTGTTGTTGATATATCAGAGCTTCAAAACTGTGCATGCTGGATTTCTTTAAGCTCCATGTGTCTGTCTATAAACTGATTTATACCCTTTGATGACATTTCTTGGCTTTTCTGTCTCTTTTTTACCATAATTACCAGCATGTTTTAATGCTCATTTCAGGGTTTTTGGGATCACTGTGCACAGCTCTCTTTGTTGCATATGCAATACAAGGAAAGCCACTGGTCCAATGGGGAAGAGAAATGATGAAGGTTGTCCCAATGGCTGAAGACTATTGCAAAAAGACAATTCGGCACATGGCAGGTAAAAGTACAATAAACAATAAACAAGGCTGAACATTTTTTACACTCAGTAATTTGGTGTAGGAACTGCAGATCAATAGGTTGTTAATAGGAACTGACTCCCATAAATACACACAAAAACATTTTGAAAGACTCCTTGGGCTTAGCTAAATGAAGCTGGACATAAAAGACAAACACACACAGATGGGTGGGTGGATGGACACAAACACACATATACACACATGAAGCTGTCAATCAGTTAAAGTCTGAATTGGCATGTTTTTTCCAGGTGTCTTTATGTTCATGAAGAAATTATTTTTCTTGACCAAATATTTAAATATCTTTGCATCTTTTCTGTATTGTGTCACGAAGGCACCACATTGAGTTTATCTTGCTATCTGTGGCTTTTAATTGCATATAATGGTGTTTATTTATATGATAATCGGTCCCCAATTTTTAACAACTAGACTACTGTTTCATGGATTTTCACCATTGGCTAACTATTGCTCTTTAATTTATAACTTCAGTTATGGTATTTAAAAACTACTGTATTGCTTTATTTGCAATATGTCATCGATTGTAAAACACACCCTAATTTCAGTACCATCATCATGAACAAAATTACATAGCATACACCTGTGAGGCTAAGATGTATCCCATTTTTAAAGGTGTTTATATAGGAGGAAAAGTGTATCTTAGAATGGAAGAGATACAATATTGTCATATTCGGATTATTAATACACCATTTGATTTTTGTTTGCCACTTTTGAGACTTATGCAGAAGTAGAGATATTGCTCAAAAAGTAGTATTTATTTTCTGACTAAAGTTATACCCCTATATCCACTTACGTGGGAGCAGACTCCACTGAACCCAAGGGATTTACACATCTGAGTAGACATCTATAAGGTTGGGCTTTCACCATGTAACTTGTTGATAAACACTGCATATAATCCTGATGTTAAACACACCTGTGTGTGCCTATGTACTTGTATAGGATCAGTGGATCTTAAAATCTATAATAGATTCAATATTCTGCTTTTTCAGAAAGTTGAAGGCCCCTATCTTTTTAGTTAAAGGCTTAAGATCATAATCTTTTCTTTTGCATAAAGTTAAGATGAGATTGCTATTGTGATAATTGGTTGGATGTGCATTGTCTCTATGGGATCCCTGTAAATTGAATGTTGTCATTTGCCACTCACAGTTGCTTGTGATATTGAAATACTCTTTCCAAGAAGAAAAGTATCATAGTTAGCTTGTTTTGCATCTAGAATATCAGGAGCATTGGTTTTACTTTGAAGCAAAGTGGCAGTTTTACTTGGAAGAGAGAGAAATTAATGAAGATAACCAGAATAAACCTTGCTTTCCTGACAACTATGATGCAGAGGAAAGAGAAAAGGTAAAGCCTTCTATATATTTTTATATGTACTGATATAGTTATGTGTCTGGTAAGTATAGCTGTGCAGCTTTATAGCTTGGTTCTGTGTCTCTGTCGGGTATTTTTCCAAATACATATATCAATTGTAAATCCCTAGTTTTATGTCCCCAAGTATAAGTTAACCTCATGTTTAAATACAGGACAAGTTATAGACTTTGATATGATCCATGGATAAGTTGGCAGTTATTCTATAGAGAGGAGAAAGTGCCAGCGTCAACTCAGTGGGTCAGCCATCCCTGGCTGCCAATGACATTTTCCACCCAGGCATTATATAAAACCAGAAGTGGAAAAAGTAGAAAGGCTGGTGCTTCTTTCAGATTCTCCTCAAAAAGACTAGGGCACCTTCCACACAGCTGAATAAAATCCCACAATATCTGCTTTGAACTGGAATATATGGCAGCATGGACTCAGATAAACCAGTTCAAAGCAAATATTGTGGGATTTTCTGCCTTGATATTCTGGGCCCTAATTCTGTTTGTCCTTGTCTTTGTCACCCTGTACTGTCTGCCAGATGGTAACAAAAAAAAATATGCTGGGTGAAATTGATCTTTAAGAACGTTTTGAGCATTTTTAAGGCTGCAGGACTTATACAGTTCTTCCAAAGAGGGGAAAGTGAAACCAATGAGTCTCTGTACAGTATTGGTGACCTATTGGAGTGCCTTTGGAGTTACCAAACCATGCACAGATGCAGTAGGTTAGGGCATGGTATGAAGTCCCAGTAAGGAAAGCAATTGCTGGCAATTGTTTTGAAAAAAAGATCAAAATAGATGTGACTGATGATAACATGAATGTACTTCAAGAAAAAGATGTGCTTAGTATTCAGAGTGGCTTGCTTATTTATTTTGGGAACATTTATTGCACTGAGTGCCTATCCTTTCGGCTATGTCATGCTTTGAAAGTTACACCTTTTATAGATGTGTTGTACATCTCCTGCATAAACAGTGAAACATAAGCTATATGTAGAGTTTGTGGTCAAGATCCTGATGTAATAACTGTATATGAAAAGAAATGTTAAGTCTACACAGCATGTAAGAGATGTCCAGTGGGTGCAGGAGACAGGAGCATCCAGATTAAAAATCATTGATCTGTTGGACCTCTCTTCTTCTCCAATTCTTTAAAGAATGTATTTTTCAGTCAATTGATGAAAATGTTTGCCAAAAGCAATACTAACATGCAGCTCTCTTCCAAGGAAGCAATTTATGTGAATCTAATTAATTTAATTTAATCCAATTACTTAATGTAAAGCCTGAGTTTGTCTTGAGAATATTTTGGTATGATGCAGAAGGGCAAATTTATGAATATTACTTTTGCAAAAAAAAAAAATCTCTCTAACTCTGATAATTTCAGCATGCATTCCATCAGTTAGCAGACATGGCAAAATTCATTTTGTAAAGTCTGCATGGTTTTTCAATTTTTTTAAACATGCCGTCTCTAGCATATGCACATTTAATATTTTCCCGCAACAATGCATTTTTTCTTTCCCTTGTACATTTATATTTGTACATTTGGGGGTATATTTTTCACTCATGTACAAGTTTTTAAATGTTGCAAACTGGTTTGTAAAATTCTGAAAAATGTGGGTTTTGATAAGAAAGTCCAGCCATGTTCTAAATTTTCCAGGTACAAATATGGTAGGTCTGTGCAAAAATGCAGACCTGATGGATTTATCCTATACCTTTAACCATAATTGCCATATCAGTAATGTAAAAGGAGCAAATGAAATCACTACAATCTTGTGATAAGATGACACGAGTCCTCATTTGATAACAGCCCTATCATTAGACAGAGTGACACACTCACCTCAAATAGCATTATGTGTAAGTGCAGCAGGATGTTTATTACTAGCTTTTATGATTATTGAATGAATATTGCCAGGTATCAGGAAAACGATGGAATTTTCTGTCTCAGGTATCAGAATAACGTGATTAATCGGCATGTGCAACCCCCCCCCCCAAAAAAAATGGAAAGCATTGTAAATCATATCAGTTTTGTATGATTTGTACTTATGATGCAATATCCAACATGTGCTATGCACCAAAAATTAAGACATACTAAATTTTTAATTTTGGAAATCTCGGGAGGCTCCCAAAGTCAGTTTCATATTCAGTACAAGGAAGCAAAGCTCAAAAGGCAAAGCCAAAAAGGCAGCCTTGGTGCCTGCCTTGACTTTCTAAATTAATGGCCTCTCACCAATAGGAGAAGGAAACAGAGGGTGCAGTGCATTTTGGGAAGGGGAGGAGCCCTATGCCAAAGAATTCAAAAGGCTCTGTCCTAAACTACGTTTTCCAGTATGCATTAGTATCAGAAAACCCCAGTCAGGAGAGGAGATCAATTTGTAGCCAGCCAGAGTTCCAATACATTTGTTAATATTCTACACTATGAGTTCTGTTCCTGGGTTATAAATGTCATCTCCTAATTGAAACTGTCATAAATACATGCCAAAATTTTATTACACTGCAAAAACTTTGCACAAGGGACATCGTCCTATATATAGCACATTTTACTTTGTTGAGTCTCCACCAATTTAATGAAGTTTCTGCCAGAAAAACAAAGTTTCTGGAGTAGAACAACTACTTTCAAAGTAAAGACTATACAATTAAATAGGAAATAACACTTTGAAACTAGGAACAGATTTCTTTATTATTAAAAACATTGTTTATAAAAAAAATAGCTAAAAATCCATGGATAAGTGAAATGTTCTACCATTGTAGCAAGTTTCACGCCAATAGCTTTAAAAATGAGGGAGATAGGAGCCCCCAAAGTTTCCCCAAATATAGTAATTATGCACATGAATAATTCCTATAATGAAATAGTAACAAAATTTCATAACTTTCATTATAGTAACAACATTTTCACTAAGTATACTTTAGAAACACTTTAGAAATGAAGTGCCAGTGTCACACACACACACACCCACACCTCCAGTTTTGTAATGACTTTTGAACCATTTTTAATGGCTCACACATCCCCGTTGATTAACCTTGGATAGTTTTTGCCTTGGGTTTAGCAAGTACCACCATTTGCTGCTGTGCTTCAGGTAGGAAAGGTTTGGGTCTAGTCATGTTTCTCAGATTTGTATTCAAGAGTCATGTTGTGTCAAAGTTGTCAAAACTTATACTAGCTTTAATAGTGATTGCTTATGCAAAAAAAAGTTTTCTAATACAACGCAAAACATTTTAAACAATGGAATACATACATATGTAAGTGCACTTTATATTGCATTTTCGTACTATGTGGAGTGTTATGTATGCATTGCCAGTGAAGTCACCCAAGGAAGCTTGTTAATTATCCATTTAGACTTACAGGAGATGGAGTTCAGAAGGTCGTGGAGGAAGGAGAGGTCATGATGCTCCAATGATTGCGTATGATGCTCTCTTGGGATGTGGTACTGATTGGACAGAGCTTTGCAACCGAGCCATTTTCCACGGGGGTGAGTAATGTGCCTTTTTTAAATACAGCCCTCTACCAGGATTAGGGCTGCAAGGAAATTTCAAATTAAAATGGCTACTTTTTAACCTGAAAAAACACTTCTCTAGGAATCCCTAGGGTCCTTTCTATACTGATACTATAATGCAGCTTTGAGACAATTCAAATTTGCAGTGTGCATTTAAGGATGCACAGCAAATAAAAAAAGTAGCAGGAAAGACTGACTTAAGCCAAATAATGCACTCTAGGAGATGCTAGTATCCCAGATCTAGGGTGAAATCAGCTCAGCAAAATGTGGATTGTAGAGCCCACTCCAGAACTGGTTCAAGAAATGGAGGGGGGGGGGGAAACCTTGTACAGCAGTTTAAGAGCAGTTTCTGTGGTTTCAAACCAGTTTCAAACCTGCTAGTCAAATCACCTGTACAGTGAAACCGGTTTCTCCCAAACCAGTTCAATGCTGTATTATATCGTCAGTGTAGATGTGCTCCAGATCCTCTAATGCTTGGGTCTTCAAACTTTTAAACTAGTGTTAGGTTCATGGCCCCCAGACCACTGAATGAATTCCTATGCACATTGCACACATCTTATTTATAATGTAAAAAGAAATGAAATACATAAAATGAACCATTTTAATCAACATAAACGTACCAGTATTTCAGTGGGAAGTGTGGGCCTGCTTTTGGCTAATGAAGTCAAGTTTATTAGGATGGTTGTTGTTTTTGTTGTGTGGAATTTAACAAAACCTTCGAACCCTGTGCAATTTATGGAATGCTAGCGAAGGTGAAAATGTTGACCTCTTGCTCGTGGATTATACTTTCTCTGCGGTGGCTGCTGGGTGGGCCAAGTGATAAAGATTCCATATAAGTACCTTCTCGGTGCAGAACCTCTGCTCTACCGATGAGTTATGGCTCCTCTTCTCATTAGTAGCTGGTGAAAACTTTACAACCTTAGTTCCAAATCTCCCCCTGAGGCATGTCACATGAGAACAAGTGGAAATATCACCAACCGTCATGCCTTGTCTTCTGCTACTGAGAAATGTACTAGTTAACTCAGGGCTTCTTAATCTTTTTCCTCTCACAGTCTCTTTCTGTCTGAGGAAATTTTTAAATGAAAATAGGTATAAAAATCAAACATTTCCCGATTACAAACCAGTATTTGCAAGGCTTGCTTAACAGGCTATTTACCTTTTTACAAAGCACAGCTGAAGTATCTTCTGCAGAGTCCACTATAAACACTGCACAAAAGGCACCCATTTGTGCTTGATTTTACAGGTGAAAGTGCTGCAACCGGAGCTATTGCTGGCTGTTTGTACGGGTTGCTTTATGGCCTCAATAAAGTTCCTAAAGGCTTGTACCAGGATCTGGAACAACGAGAGAGGCTAGAACACCTGGGGGAGACTATTTTTCGACTGTCTTCAGAGGAAAAGTAAAGATGTTTTGCCATTTTATTTTCTTTTTAAGAATTATACTCTGCTGCCAATTTCCCAACATGGTGGCCTTAACCAGATTAGTCAAAATCAGCAAAATAATTATGTAAATCCCCACAAATTCCATTGGAATCCCATTGTGTTTAATATCACGGGAGTGCTCCTATATAATTTCCCTAATACTAGTTTATTTAGTTCAGTGATTACATTTTTAATATACACTCAGAGTTTGGAAAATTAAAAAAAAATTGGATGACAGCTCCTAGATCTTTCCAGTTTTCAAAGTCAATTAATTTTCTAAAATCTGAAGTTTTCTAAAAGTGTATATTTAAAAATATAATGTGTGAATGGCATACATGTCATGAACGTACAATCTTAGAGACCCAAATAACTTCAGCTTGCAAAGCTACATTTGCTTTCATTGCCATAACCATAATATCAACATGGTTACTGCAGGCACTACCATTATAGGTAAGTGTAAAAAAACGTATTCAAATCTTCAGGCAAGAAACTGAATAATAAAGAAATAATCTAATAGCGACAGGTTTAGTATTTAAGCAATGTAAGCATTCAGTATTTTGGAATTCCTTTTAATGTAGATGATGCTACAGAATGTCAACATACATTTTCATTTGATTTTCTTTTTTAAAAGGGTATAAAATATCTTTCACTTCTTATTCTATTTTCCTATAATTGCCATTCTCATATTCACATGCAAATAGTTCACATGCAAAACTAATGCTGCCTACACACACTAACGTATTCACATTTATCAAAAGTGTTCTTTGAGATTTTACTTTTTCCTTGATTTTCTGCACTCTTTCTTTTCTCCTTCCTTCATCTTGTTTTTCTTTCTTCCATCACATAATGCACAGCCCATTTAATGTATATCTTTCACATCATAAAATTATTCTAAAGAATGGGTACCAAGTCTGGGAAATAAACCAAAAAGCAGTAGAAGACAAACAGATGCAAAGAAAAAAAGCAGACAGATGTAGCAAATCTATAAATATTCCTGATGTAGCCTTCGTATATATATTTTTTGTGGTATTTTGTTTTGTTTTGAAATCCTAGGAAAACATTTGAATGATTTGAATGGCTTAAAATACTTGTAAATAAATTAATCTTATGCCTCTTCATAAGCATAATTCTTTATTCTCATGTTGTGCTTCTTGCATGTTATTGTGTCACTGTTGGAATTCTCGCTTGCAGCTTTCAGTGGGTCAGTGTTGGTCAAGATCATGGCTGTTTATCTGTAGCCAAGAATTTCTGTTACCAAAGCTTTGAAATGTTGTTTTGTGGCATCAAGAAAATAGAACCAATACAGTAGCAATTAAAAAGAAAACTGAGATATTGCCTTCTTTCCTAACATTGGCACACCTACATTTTCCTCCTCTGGGTTTTTTTTAAAAATGGCTTTTAAAAACATTTTCAGCATAGTTGCTATTGGGTTGCTGTGAGTTTTCTGGGCTGTATGGCCATGTTCCAGAAGCATTTTCTCATGACATTTTATACACATCTGTGTCAGGCATAGATGTGGGTGAAATGTCAGGAAAGAATGCTTCGGGAACATGGCCATACATCCCAGAAAACTCACAGCGAGCCAATGATTCCAGCCATGAAAGCCTTTGACAACATAGTTGCTACTTGCTACAATTACACTAAACATCTAGTAAAACATGAACAAAAGGCAATTGTTTCTCATAAACCTTGAAGTCTTCCTATCATTTAGCAAAGATCTGAAGCATCCCCTCCACCCTTCCTATTGAACCTATTACATGCCTCCAAGGCCGACCTGCAGGTGTAAGACAAAGATAAATATAGCTTATGTCCATAGAGCAGCTATCCATAGCTTCAAAGGCTACAAATGATTCAGGCTTAATATAAACACAAATGTTTGTGGGAGAGGCCATAGAGATTGTTTCCTTCATCGGGAATTTTTGGAACCTGTTGGGAACTTGTAAATTTTGACACATATTTCCTCTTTCCCCTGCTGTGGGGAAAAATACACGTAGAAACATCAAGATTGTGCCAACATTAATTTGCTTAAAGGCATTGCTATTCTGAAGTGATGGAGAAAATAATTTTATTTGTATGGATTTCTATAAATCAGTATTTCTGACTTATAGCCACTCTTGTAGGGCACAGTGGCTATTTCGTAGTGGTATGTCATTACTTTCATGAAAATTTAATTACATTTCATTTCATTAAAACAACAACAGTGGAAATGATAGGTAAACCATAGTGTAAACTTCAAATTAAAATGACATTATAACCATAGAAGAAGAGCAATTAATATCTTATCATCAGCATTTAAAAAGCTGAGTACATTTTCATCCTGAACGCCTTACGTTTCTATGTGTCACCATGGAATAATAATAATAATAATAATAATAATAATAATAATACACTTTATGTATATTCCACTCTACCTTCCTGAGGGACTCAGTGCAGATTACAGCATACACAGATACGCAAACATTCAAAGCCTTTAATACAGTAGAATAACAATGACATACAAATACACAGAACAAAGGTAAAGGCTTCCCCTTTCATCTCTGGCTTTCTGGAGGTGATGCTCAACTCTGGTCATGGGGAGGTGGTCTTGCTCCATTTCCAAGCTGAGGAGCCTATTTTCCATAGATACCTCCTGGTTGTGTTGCTGACATGGCTGCATGGGCGCCTCTATTACCTTCCCGCCAAAGTGGTTCCTATTGATCTACTCACATTTGCATGCTTTCGAACTCCTAGATTGGCAGGAGCTAGGGCTGACAGCAGGAGCTCACCCTGACCCGTGGCTTCAAACTGCCAACCTTTAGCACACACACACACACACACACACACACACACCTAAGACAATACAGAAACAGTCCAAATAAATATACCTTATAGTTTGAGTCAATGCCAATACAAGATAATTTGCACCTTGCTTCAACAGAAATGATACCCAAAGGTGCAGGCCCGTAGCCAGGATTTCGTTTGGGGGGGGGGGGGGTAAATTTTTTTCAGGGGGGGTTCGGGGGGGCTGAGTTTTGGGAGGGGCTGAGTCTGAGTGAAAGAGGGTCTAGCCTAGCAAACCTTTTGTATCATTACCCCAATACCCCCATGCATATGGGATATATTGAGTATGGTGATCAGATCATGATATGAATAAACATAACAGTTTAAATAATGCACCAGTAAGGCCTTTTCGTGAACCACCATGAGAATTTGGGGGGGGGGGGGCTGAAGCCCCTCAAGCCCCCCCCCCCCCCCCCCCGGCTACATGCCTGCAAAGGTGTATATTATGTAAAGACAAGTTATTTGGAGTAATGAGGCACAAAATCCCAAAAGTGCTGCTTCTCATCCATGGCAGTAAAATACATTTAAAACAACCAAACAACTTCTTGCTGCCCTTTCATAATCTCTCATAATTTTAGATCTGTGTCCTAAAGCAGCCAGCCTAGTATTAGGACCAACTCTGCTTTGGTTTATTTAAATAAGAAAGAAATCCTGTGTTTGGGAACAGTGGCAGAAAATCAAATTAAGCCCTAGACTCACAGTACTAGCTATCAGACTTCATGAATGTGACCTTTGTGTTTGGGAAGTCATGTTTCAATCAGCAAGTGGACGAGACAAGTGTGTGTAGACTGAGAAATGCATTGCAGTGTTCACTTGAAATGAAATGTTGACGTACATCCACCCCTTTGGAAGGCTGTTTAAATCCTGAAAGGCAAATTTCAAAATCCTCTGTAATATTTAATCTTCATCCTTGAAATTCACACTTGTGTAATGGGAACACAACCCGTGATGGCATGGTCCAGAGATTAACACCAGTTCCAATAAATGTAATCTTTGAAGCAGTGACTTCACCGGGTCTGTCATGTCTGCATTATGCTTCAGCAGAACATTGCTTTTTATAAAAGTATCTATCACGCATGTTGTCATGAGGAAGGCAGGTGGAAAAAATTTCCCTGGGACAAGATCTAGTCACTCAACATCATTCATGGGGTGAATATTGTGTCTATGTGTTTGATGCTGGTCAAATGTCAATTTTATCCTGTCTTTTTTTGGACATTATATATTGGTAAAGGTCACTCTAAATGGAGCCTGTGACACTGAGACCAAATGCTTTGTTCTAATGTTCTTGTGTGTAATGTTTTACTTGTGAGTAAAGTTCTGAAGACTGGATTCTGCAATCTTTACTTCTAGGTAGAGGGTTGATGTTTAATGTGAGGTGAGGCAACCACCTATTTTTCTGGTGTCAATAGGGTAAAAAGAAGACACCACAACAAATGTTGCAAAAATGCATTGTTTTAACCAAAATTACACTGGAACAAGCACACACACATATCAAATATCTGCCCTTTGCCATTAATTTGTTTTATTTTCCCACCCTGACACCAAAATCCCTTTTTGTGCTTTTTTCCTCTTTTTTCCCAAATTGAACTGGCCTCCAGTTTGTAGGGTGTGGTCACCACATCCTATAAACCAGTGGTTGTGAACCACCAGTAGGCCACGAGGACAAAAATCTGTTCTGCAAGCCTCCTTCTTCTTTATTTATTTTATTTTATTTCCACTCCTTTTGTACCGCCTGCCACTCCTTCCCTGTCACCTACCATGGTATATGTTCTGTATCAGAAACTAGAGCTGATGTGGTCTATCCAATGCAATTTTCTGAATCAGCACCCCCAATCCGATCCGTAATCCTTTTGGTACTAATGTTGGAGAGTGATTCCTGGTCAAGGTGGTCCCTGGTCAAGTAGTCCCTGATCAAGTGGTCCCTGGTCAAAAAAAAGGTTGGGAACCACTGCTATAAACTTAAAAGCACCTCAAATGATACACTGAGCAAGGAAGTAGTTGACTGGAATGACTGACAAGGATGGCAGAATCTATCTAAACAAAGCTATTGAATGTTGTTTCTCAAAATTAGGGGAACACTCTGTTTATATGGTATAAGGTGCCTTGTTGTTTTGTGGTGAGGATGAAATCCTGAGCTACTGAAGACAGAAGTTATACTTGCCTTTGTGTTAATCAGAGCCAGGTTTTCATCCCAAGATAATTTGCCGTCTTGCTTCTTGCTTGTATATGAAGAGGTATAAAAATGTAATATTTTTCTGGTATGCAAACTAAATCCTATTCACGTACTACTTATTGCCACAACAATTAACTTCTCAGAGACTTTTTTGTTGTGGTGGTGCAAGCAATTTGAACCTTTTAGTGTGTCCCTCCACCTTACCCACCACTGTTTTCTATTGATGTTGACTTCACTGTGTGGCTTTCACACTGAGTTCACAATTTTATTTAGTAACTGATCCTACCCAGTTAAAGCATTTCCTAAATCCCCAGCTGCCCGTAGGCCTAATTCTTCAAGCAGTAGACTTGCAGCCATGCCAAACTTTCAGTCCTGCGTTAACAACTGAAAGGATAGAGGCCAATTGATATTGTTCAATGGATATCATTACATACAATGCCTTTATTTCCCTGGTTCTTGCAGTCTCGATGGTATTTAGTGTGGTCCTGTCAGAAAAGGGGATTTAAAAAGAATGTTTCCCCACATAACTGGGGAAAAAAGCAATTATGTGTTTTTCACTTAACCGTAGAAAAAATATGTACATCTAATTTCAAAACTTGCTGATTATCTCTTACACACGATTAAGACAAGATTTAAAGAGTTTCACACAAATGATTTTGAGTACTGGTGTTTAACAGACAATTGTTTCCATTGTCACATGACAAACCTGTAATTTAAAGGGCAGTTTGTTATAAAGCATCCACTCTGTTGAAAGGGAAAAGTTGTACCTGGGCAAAACATCTCTGCCATGTTTCACCAAAGACCTGTTTCCAATGTTTCTACCCAACCCTAACAATTGGATAGGAAAAAGATATGCAAAATTTGGAACTACACAGTAATTTTTGATTAGGTTATTTCTTTCCTGGCACCATTTTTCACTTCTATTTTTGCATTCAACCACTGATAATGATCTGGGTTGTGCCTGGATAAGCGTTCAGATTTTTTAAGAAACGTACTGGAGAACTGCCATTCCTGGACAGCTTCCAGTAGTCATCTCCAAATGATGGTCACGATGACTGGGGTGACATAGTGTATCTCATTTTCCACCTGAGGCAATTGTTCATACTAATTCACTTGGCACTGTAGAAGTCACAACTTTTAAAAGTAAGAAAGTAAAAGCAATGTTTATCGTTTCCCACCCCCAAAAGCATTCTTTTCTTTTATGCAGCAAAAGAAAGGATGCAAAACTGGGCAGTGACCAGGTGCAGATTGATCCCATGGCACTGAAGAAGAAGCTTGACAAGATGTCAACAGAATTTGGAGCATTTGCCGTCCTCAGCAGCCTTCTGGAATACCTCACAGACCTCCTCTCCAGCCATCCACAAAATGAAAGCAAGAAAGCCAAGTGGAAGGAAAACATAGCAAACATGATGAACGCAAAGAGGGAATGTCAGAGTCCACGCAGTAGCACCCGCCCCACAAAATTCCAGCTTCTGCAGTCAAGGTTCCTGAACAGCAATCGTGAGCCTTATCGGAAGAGGTCGAGAGATGTTGGCAAGCTAAACATTAAAGAAAAGCAGACTGCAGGTAGAAATGGGCTAAACTCTATTGCGAGCAAGCTAGACAAAAACTCTTTAACAGAAGAGGAAAGTCCGAGAATAATACTCCAAGACAAAGCCAAATGGATCAGCTGTTGCGGAAAAAATACTGTGAAGAACGTTCTGAAGAAATTCTTAGCTATTGAGGAAAAAGCAGCCAAGGAAAAAGCAGCTAAGGAGAAGCAGCCAACACCAAAAAAGAAAACACCAAACAATAACCTCCCCAAAATAATCAATAAAAACTCTGTCTTGTCCATATTGAAAGAGAAATTTGAACAAACTAGTAATGTTTGTTCTGCTATTGATGTGAAAGCTTTTCTTCCAGGCAAATGTGAAAAAAAGAATAAAAACAGGCCAGAGAAAAAAAAGATTTGCAAAGCTGAAGTCAGAGTGCTGGAGATGGACCTGAGGACAGTCACAAATATACATGGTCTTCAGCCTCAGCATTTGGTGTGTACAACTGTTCCAATGCCTAAATTCTGTGTTGCTACTGAAATTAGCCACCCTTGGAGCTGGGCAACAAATGGCAAGTCTACTGTTCAGCTTTCTGATCATAAACCTGAAGGGAAGGAAACAAAAAAGACCCAGAATAAACATGATGTTCAGCTTGATGAGAACAAGACACCAAAGAACTTGGTACAGGAAGGACATCAAAAAAGACAGCTGCAAAACAAGAGTCGTGAAATCCCTATGGCTGTGACTGACAAAAAGGGCATAGTTGAGGTTGATGTGATCTCTCAGAGTCCAGATTCTAATCTAGATAGTGTTCCGGTTTCACAAGAAAGTGTGTCCAGTGTAGGCAACATTCCTGCATTACCTAAAACCAGTCTAGACCATAAAGAGGATTTCCTACCAACTGCAGACAATACATTCTCTAACTTTAGGGATGAAAATAAATCACACACTGTTAGCAATGATAGTGTCCCTACTACCTGCTCCTCATCTTGTCCAACCGAAGGGGTAAGTGCACACAGACACCAGGAAATTAAAGGGAATGAGATCCTTGGCATATCTGAGGGCATGTGTAGGCCAAAGCAGACCAAAATAGAATTAACAGAGCCCAGTAAAGATCTTCCCTTTGCTGGCCAAAAATGCTTCCCTGAAGAGAAAGTGATGGAAAATATTCCACCATTTCAGTCTCCTGGTGCACAGGCATCTTGTAACATAGAGTCTCCAGCCATTGACCTACAACCAAGCATTGAACCTGCAGCTGTTGACAAAATGTCTCGACTAAAGCCAAGTCAGGAGACTGTAAAGGCTCCAACGAGCAAGTGTTCTGGTACGGTTCAGAACAAAGAAAAACAGTCTGAAATGGGAGAAATATCTTCAAATTCTCCCAAAGGTGAACAAGCAAATCAAGCAAAGCAAGAGAAGCTAAAGGCAGTGAAAAGTCAAAGAAAGTTGCCTGACCAAAGTGAGCCTTTTCCCCAGAAGCCAAAGAGCCAACAAAGTAACCGTGATAACTACAGTCAAAACATATCAAAACAGACTCTGAACCAGGAAGGCCAAACTCGCATGTCTGATGATAGCCGGAAAGAGAATAATGATGGAAAGAACAAGCTTGAAAAGCATTCTTCCTCTGCTGTTTTAGAAAAATCCAGTGGTATTACAACAGTGGAGAATATTGATGCAGATAAGTTATGTTCAGGCAATGCAATAACAAATCCAGAGCCCAATAATGAGAAAGAAAAGATTTCTGTGAATCACTTAGAGACTTCCCGAAGCCTCTTAAAAGAAGTTATTAGCCATGAAGTCCATGAGCTGGTAGAAATTCCTGGATCTTTTTCACAAAAATGTCATTCATCCTCAATGGACCATTTAGTCAAACCAGAGAATAATATTGCAGAAGTCAATAGACCTTACTGTGGTGTTGGAAACATCCAAACACCTTTACCCAAGGAACTGTCAAAAAATGAAAGCTGTATTCAGGAAGACAAGGCAGTAGGACATAGTTCTGAGGAACATCACCCATCTTCTCTGAGTGAAAGGGAAAAAGACAAGGGCACCCCTGGACAAGATCAAAAAGCAGCATGCAATCTGCACAATGATTTAATCAAGAGCAAAAAGAAAACTGTAGAAAACAAGAACATTTTGCCAAAGGTACATGAAAATAAGTATCAACCAACCCCAACAAAGGAGCTAAAGAGAAATGAAATCAGTCCTGTAGGAGAAGCAGACTCCATGCCCAATGTGGACAAGCAAGAAATGACCATGCCAAATAAAACTGAGGAGCAAGAAAACACCCAAGTGATGGTAAAAAAAGAGAAATCTGGAAAAAGCAGTTTCCCTTCCCAAAATAAAACAGTCCTGCTGGGAAGTAGTGCTGGAGGAAAACAAAATGCATCAGAGGGAATCCAATGCCTAAAGCCACCAGCTGTGAACAGAAAGGGACAAGAGGACAAGGGGACAGAAGACAAAACTTCTCTGTTGGAAATTAAGAAAGCAGTGCAAAACTCCAAGGAGCCCAAGGATTCAATAAAGGGTGACCCTTCGAAGGATGGTGGAGGAAAATCAGAAAAAAATATTACTGAAACACAAGACTTAGTTCCACCAAAGCCAGGACTGTTGCATTCCTCAGATGACTCAACACATCAAACTTCATCAAGAAATTTAGTTAAACGTAGTGTTGATGATGGTAGTGGTGTTTCAGCAAAAAACAAGACCACTATGAACGACCAACACTCTTCGTGCATAGAACCAATGAAAAATGATACTAACGCTGAAAGAAAAAATACCCAGGATGTGCTTCAACATGACAACATACCATCTTCTTTACCATCTGATGATAAAGTGAAGCTTGGAATTAAAATAGGGACGGCAACGGAGAAGAGACATGCTTCAGGACAAAACATATTAGCTTTAAAAAATGAAACTCTGAAGAGTAAAAAGAATACTGAAAGAGAGAGGAGCACTTTGGGCCATTTGAAGAAAGATAAAATACCACCATCAAAAGAACAGATTACTGAGCCAATGAATCTTCCAGGCGGAAAGACACAAAACCCATCCTCAAATGATTCCAGGAACCTTAAAGTTATTACTCAGGATGAAAGGCAAGCACCGTGGAACATCAAGAAGGGCCGGTTACCATTATCGGATGTAAAACCAAAGAGTCATCAAAGTAATTTCACAGCAGGGAAACAGCAACAGCAACCCCATGCATCAGTAAATTGTGTCAAGCCTAAACCAAGTAGAGATGAAAAACATGAGTGTCATAATTCTGAGAAATATCTCCCATTTTCCTCAGATGACCTAGGAAAACATGAAAGGAATGGTAGCAAGAAGACTGGCTCCTCAAAGAATGTTGACATACAGAGAGAGTCTCAGCTGAGTCAGGACAGAACGCAGCAGGGGGGAAAAACAGCCTGTGAGACAGATGCAGCAGGTGCCCACTTATCCTCTTCCTACGAGACACATCCTATAGAACAGAGGCATAGTGCCGGCAAGTACAAAATACTACCAGCACATGATTTATCAGAGCTAGAACATGAACAGAATAAAAAATATGAAACTGGTGTAGTAAAGGAGGACAAAGCTAGATTAGTAAGCCTAGAAAAATACAAAGCAGAGAGTTATAGTGAAGGACCAATAAGTTCATCTTTTAAACCGATGGTTATTCGAGCCATTGACACAATTAAGCTTGATAACTAATTTTTTTTGACTAAAACAGAGACTTGGATTTATCGTCTTTCAGCTAAGTCTTCACTTCAGACATTAAAATCACACTGAAATGTTTAGCTGCCATTAAATTTAGTGTCATCTGAAAGCTCTAGGCCACAACGTAGTAACCAAGAGTACTTATGAGGCTATGCTTCACGTGTGAGATATCTTAAATGTTGTAACTATGAGATGAAGGTATGCAAAGACTGGGTCTACACATGCACCAGAATGAAGGAGTGGAATGGATTTAACCTTTCAGATTACTATAAAATTGATAGAAATAACATTTCTTAATATTTCCCTTTATTAAAAAGAATATCAGACCAGGTTGGAACTTTTCTTCCAGGAATGCTAGCATTCTTCATGTCATATATCTTCAAACTGCTGCCATTTTATGGGTAGGGCATTTGGACAGCCGCCTCAGAAAAGGATGAGCTTTCTGGGGCATGTGCAGACTTCAGTGTGAATCCAATCAGATTTTTAAAACCCAATTGGGTTCACATTAAAGTGTTGTCTGGAACCACCCTCAGGCTTCATCTATATCCAGAGCCAGTCCAGAGGCAGATACACATACTATCCTTAACCTGTGGCAACAGCAGGTTGGAATCCAGCCAGACCAGCTGGGCCACGACCATCACTATTGCTCTCCGCATCACCATCACTGCTGTCAGAAAACCACAGTGAGAGCTCTTGCCCATTGTGGACGTCCTGTGCTGACATCAGAAAAAAAGATGGTGGATTGGCTTGCTCTATCTCCTTGTTTGTGTGGGTGCCTCTGCCAATGTCAGCCCATGTGGACAGCAAACTGGACTCAGTCCTGTTGTTGACACTATGTCAAAGCCATGGAGTTGTTGCAGAGTTTCAGCCAAAGTCTGGAGCATCTCCCAAGTTTTAACAAGGGGCTAAACTGGGTTAACGCAGTTTATCCCATGACAACAACCTTAAATTGCAGAATGTAATGGGAGTAGCTAAGAGTGACATCACAGTGAGTAATGGTTATTACACACTTGTAGATGAGCCCAAAGTCAATTTCATTAAAATGAAAGTAGCCAAGAGTCCTCTGGTACCTTGAAGGCTATACATATATCCTTGCCTTTGTACCAACTACAGTAACCTAAGTGGATCAATAGAATTGACTCACCATTCTACAATTGATTCAGTGGGCCTACTCTAATTAGAACTATAAATAGCCATTATTCTCAGATAAATTTACCTAAGTTGCACTATGCTGTTGCTGTCTTTTGGTAGTAAATTTTGCTGAACGCAGTGGAAATAACCCCGTATTACACATGTCAAGCAAAGACAATGTACCTTTGAGAGCCAAATGCTGAAGAAAGAGAAAGGTGAACTATAGTTTCTCGCAGCCAGCTTTTGGCTATAAAATTTTGAGTTATCCTTCAATGTGAATCTGCAGGAAAGTTTTTAATATCTTGCAAATTAAAAACAATCACATCCTTTAAAAACCTCATTATCACTTAAGTTCTTTTGCCAAAGGTCGAAGTTAGTATAAAAACAAGATGAGCCTTCCAGGTCTAATTTTAATCTATATTTACTCCTTGGAGTTGGGGGGCAGAAGGCGATTGTTTGTCTACTGTTAATTCCTGTGAACACTGTTACTTTTACATAAACTATATAGACATTTTAATCTTGCCATGTATGTATTGTTTTTGTCTATCAAATGTTTTTATTAAAACTAAGCTGCGAAAATAGTGGTGTTGATCATGTGGAGAAGGTAACGTAAACCTATGAAAGTAGTGAGGGGAACAATCTTAGAAAATATTTTCATACTACAAAATATCATAAACCCAAATGATGTGTTTGTATTATCATCAACGGCTTTCAGAGCATGACGAATCATGTTGCATAGGAGGTGTTTTACATCAGGAGTAATTTCAACAGTGGAAATAAAGAATGCCTTATTGTATAGGATGGTATGGCAATAGCCTGAATGATCATTTGTTATACAAGCATTTTATCATAGATGTGATTTAAGATCAAATATCTTTCACTTGTTTTTTCCCTCAAGTGTTTTTCCTGGCTGTATGACTTTATAGTTTAATTTAGAGCGTATTTTCCCACACCCGTGATTTTATATACTAATTCCAAACATAAGGAACATTATACAGTAATAGTAAAAGTAAAGGTTTTCCCCTGACATTATGTCCAATCGTGTCCAACTCTGGGGGTTGGTGCTCATCTCCATTTCTAAGCCAAAGAACCGGTGTTGTCTGTAGACACTTCCAAGGTCATGTGGCCGGTGTGACTGCATGGAGTGCTGTTACCTTCTACTCATATTTTCATGTTTTCAAATTGCTATGTTGGCAGAAGCTGGGGCCACTCCTCAGATTCGAATCTGCAACCTTTCGGTCAACAAGCTTAGCAGCTCAGCAATTCAGCGGTTTAATCCACTGCGCCACCGGGAGCCCCTTATACAGTAATACCAAATGCAATAATATTTTCAGAAATTTTAAGGAAATGCAGACAGTTGTGGTCCTTTTACCGGTATGAGAAAGAAAACATCCAATTTATGACTAGAATTTAATAGGTAATCAAGAATGCATGTTTTCAGTCTTTCTTCCAGCTTATTTTGGTTACAAAAGAGAGAAAGTCTATCCTAGGAGCAGATATAAGCCCAGTTTTGCACAAGCACTCCTGTAATGCAAGCACATCTGAAGAATTCAAGGTCAAGATTACAGCAACAGAATTTTGTTCTACAAAATGAAAGGTGATACTACTCAATAAACAACCAGAGCTTTGTGACTCCCCTAAGGGAAGGTGACTTTGAGAATCAAACAAAACATTAGCCACCACTGGCTGAAGTTTGGGAAAATACATTTTGCTGGCCTTGGGAAGGATTTTGTTTGCATCCTTCTTTTTCTGCTTTTTATAGTTACAGAACTGATGTTTACAAGTCTAGCTTTTCTTTTAAAAAAAACCCAAACAGATATTTTGTTTGTCTGCTATCATGTTTAATATTTATTATTTGCTTTATTTCTATGGCCTAAGATTTCATACTGAAAACCCAAAATCTAGGGACAGCCGCTGGAGATGACAGAAGGTGCGTGGCTTGGTGGTTGTAAGCATACTCATTTAACATCAGCCACACTGAAAGCTTTTCATTCAACTTAAAAATAGACAAACCACGAAGTCTAACTAATAAGACAAAGACGGGAGAGGAGAAGATTTTTGAAGGGTCTACAGCAGCTTTTTAAAAGCAGACTGCAGCAATGGGAGCCAGGAGAAAGGGAGAAAATAATCATAATTTATTTCCAAGGCAGTTCTCTCACCTTGAGATTCCTTCTCTCATCCCATGACAGAGAGAAAATGAAAAAGGAATCCCATCCTAAGATCTGGGAAATCCTAATCATCCCTATCACCTAATCCAATATATCCCAGGAGCTATAGGGCCCTTCCACACAGCCCTATATCTCATAATATCAAGGCAGAAAATCCCACATTTTCTGAGTGTGGACTCAGATAAACCAGTTCAAAGCAGATATCGTGGGATTTTCTGCCTTGATATTCTGAGATATAAGCCTGTGAGGAAGGGCCCATAGAATCATGCAGTTTGACACCACTTTAACTGCCATGGCTCAACACTATGAAATCATTGCAGCTGTAGTTTAACAAAGCTTTTGACCTTCTCTTCCAAAGACTGCGGATGCTTCCCCCAACTACAAATCCTAGGATTTCATAGCATTGAGCCATGGCAGTTAAAGTGGTGTCAAACTGCATTAATTCTCCAGTGTAGATGTTCCTTTGGTAGGTTGAGTTTGCGAATCCCAGATCTTCTACCCCAAGATATTTATATATCCATTTACACATCGTTCATCTTATATGTTGTGTATGCATTCTTGACTACTTGCGATTTAAGGTATTATCTGGGTACAGCTAAGCACGCCTACTGATTTGACTGTTATTCATATGCATCATTTTCTTATTGAAATCATTGAGGTAAGCATTGTTTAGTTCTCTGTCTTCTATAATAAAACTGGAGTAAAATCTTAATATGTTTAATGTGTTGTTGAAGGCTTTCATGGCTGGAAAATTGGGTTGTTGTGGGTTTTCTGGACTGAATGGCCATGTTCCAGAAGCATTCTCTCCTGACCTTTCACCCACATCTATGGCAGGCATCCTCAGAGGTTGAGAGGATGCCTGCCATAGATGCAGGTGAGATCACGTCAGGAGATAATGGTTCTGGAACATGGCCATAAGTCTGGAAAACGTACAACAACCCATTTAACATGTTTATTCAATATGTTGTTAATGAACATATTGTTATATCTACCTGTATAACTTATTGTAACACAAGTTTTCTTAGTTCACCTATGACCCATCATACCTTAATTAATATAAAGTTTGTGTGTATATTGTAGTATAGTATAAACCTAACCACTTCTAACTCAGAAATATATTGCACTGTTTACAATAAAATTTACTTCTGGATGAGTAAATCTTTGGACCTAGGCCACCTTAATCGATATTAAGTAAAATTCATTAAACTCAGTGGAACTTATAAAAAGTATGTTTAGCTCTGTTTATTGCTATTAGCATTAACTACTACTACTACTACTATAATGTAATGTTCATATTTAACTAGGGCAATCATATCCATTTGATATTTCCCAGATAAAGTTTTCTGAAAGTTCTCATAGATTTGCAATAATGGTGTGTTAATTGATAACCTAATAATGAATATTTCAAAGTCTCTACAAAGGTTTCTAGGCATTAACACAAAGTTTTCAACAAGTCCAGTCATCACTCCACATTCGCTGGTTCTAGAGGATCCCCTACAACAGTAAAAAACAACAACAAAAACCTCACGTATAATAAAATTAATATGTTTTTTTACCTAAGAGAACACTTCTCTAGAAATATTTAGTTTCTCCAGCATGACTTTATGGTTACCTTTTATCATCTCATACTGGAAAACCTTATAGGTTTTACTTCTAGAAATGTCTAGGCCTTCCAATGCACTCTATGGCAGAAGTTGACCACAAAATCACACTGGAAGATCTAAAGACTTCTAGAGATAACATTTAAATCAAATCTGTGAATAATAAATTCCACCAAAGTCTAATGTGCAAATGTTAGTGGCTGACTGTACTGTAGTCTGCAATGTTTTGGGTGGGGGTGGACGAAGTTTGAATAAATATTGAATATTGACTCACCACTGTAGGACGCTTTGAGAAACCAAGTGGAGGCTGTCACACTTTATAATTTATTGAGTCTTAATATGCAAATGGCATATCATCTTTGATACTTTTTGTTTAAAGGATTGTTTTCATGTTTAACTCCGATTAAAGAGCACAGAGAAATGGACTGGCACTCAGGTGTCAACTAATTTCAGTGTGGGAAAAGGCAATCGGAGGTACTGCCTATGAAGATCAACTGCAGTAGAGTAATCTCAAAGCAGAATCTGACATGGACTTTTTAGCAATGAATACATTTTGTATATGGCTTCATGTATTCAAGTTCACTGTTGTACATTTTCTCACAGAAATTGTTGAATACTTTTGAATGAGATGAGACATATGTGTAACTTGTCATGTAACACCACCATTTCTCACTGTACTGATTTTAAATATTTTGCATTTTATATACCATCCTAAAATACCATGAATGTTGTTTTGGGTTTATTTATTATTTGTATTACGTAAGTTATTTGATTCCCACTTCTTTCTGGGTGTGCCAGCAAAATAATAAACAGGAAATTATTTCCAGCACTTTCATGGCATCCAAAAGCTGCTATTTGGGGAATACCTTCACTTCATCACTGGAAGAGAATCAGAGTGATTCAACTCATCTCCAATGGAGTCAGCAGGACTGCTGACTGAAAGGTTGGTGGTTCAAATCCGGGGAGTGGGTGAGCTCCCATCTGTCAGCTCCAGCTTCTCATGTGGGGACACGAGAGAAGCCTCCTACAGGATGGTAAAACATCAAGGTAAATACGTCATACTTGTGGTTTTCGAAGGCTTTCATGGCTGGACTGTTGTGAGTTTTCTGGGCTGTATGGTCATGTTCCAGAAGCATTCTCTCTTAATGTTTCGCCCACATCTATGGCAGGCATCCTCAAAGGTTGTGAGGTCATGCCATCCATGTGGGTGAAACATCAGGAGAGAATGCTTCTGGAACATGGCCACACAGCCCAGAAAACTCACAGCAACCCAGTTATTCTGGCCATGAAAGCCTTCAACAACACATCCTCAAATTGTTTGATAATATTTTCCCTAACATATTTATTTATTTATTTATTTATTTATTTATTTCAGGTATTTCTATTCTGTTTCTTCTCAACCTCCAAAGGGGGACTCAGGATGGCTTACATTTGGCAGCAATTTGATGCCACTACATATAACACAGCAATATAATAACAATTAAAACAATAAGTAAAACATTCATTAAAACAGTAAAAAACAATATTAATAGCCGTAACATCATTCCAGTCAATTCCATATCCAGTTCCATGTCCAAAGTGCTATCTATGTCTGTTGTCCAAAAGCCTGGTCCCAGAACCATGACTTCAATTGCCTCCTAAATGACAGGAGGGACAGAGCCGATCTTACCTCAGTGGGAAGCGAGTTCCACAGGTGGGGGACCACAGCCGAGAAGGTCCTGTCTCTCATCATCGCCAGGACGTATTTGTGACACTGGCGGGAGCAAGAGCAGGACCTCCCTGGATGATCTTAAACTGCATGGCGGGACATAGAGGGAGATGCGTTTGGACAAGTAAGCTGGTCCAGAACTGTATAGGGATTTATAGGTCAAAGCCAGCACTTTGAATTGAGCTCGGAAGTGGACTGGCAGCCACTTCCGAGCTCAATTCAACTAATATTTATTATCATTACAAATAAATCCCACATTATTGTATAGAGTGATTTTGCGGTTTATATAATACTGGCTGACATTTCAGAAGTGAAGGCCAGAATGCAAGAGGTGAAGCAACATCAGCGCTTGAAGTGTGGTCAAGATGGCAAGAGTTCTTAATGGGGAATAACACACTGCAGTTTCCTTTTGTTTATTTTTTTATTTAAAGTTCTTATATTCCACCCTTTTCACCCCAAAGGGGACTCAGGGCAGATCACAGAACACATATACGGCAAGCATTCAATGCCAATTATACAATAACAAGACAGACAACAGATCAGGGTATATAGGCTTTTTCTCATCATTTGGCATTTTTTGGAGGCTTTGCTCAGTTCTGAGTACAGGGGAGTGCTGTCTCTCCATCTCCTTGCTGAAGAGTTTTCTTTGTTCGTAAACTTTCCTCCAAAATGCTGTGCCTAAAATACCTTCCTGCTTAATGCATTTCCTATTCATCTGGTCACATTGCTGTTTTTGATCTGCTAGGTGGGCAGGGGAGCAGGGCTGAAGGTCAGGAGCTCACCTTGACCCGACTTCGAACTGTCAACCTTTTGGTTGGCAAGATTTACTGCAGCTGCAGGTAGTGATTAACCTGCTGTGCTAAAGCTGGACTTAAATCTATGAGGAAGAGCAAGACTTCATCCTTCCTTTCCTTTTAAAACTGGGACATTTTAAAAGTGGAGTGGTAGAGAATTAATTATGATTGCTCCTGCCAAATTGGGACAGTTGGAAGGTATGTTAACTGGAAAAAAATAGGATTTATTTGTCATATTCTTCCTTCAGTGAATTGGTATGCAAAACCTTAATATGCAGATTAAATACATGTTATTAACAATCATCCTGTTTAAAGAGCTCCACTGGCTGCCGTTCATTTTCCGGTCCCAATTCAAGGTGCAGGTTTTGACCTACAAAGCCCTGAATGGTTTGGGACTCACCTATCTGCATGGCCCCATTTCTGTGTACGAAACCACGTGATCTCTTCGATCATCTGGAGAGGCCCTGCTCATGCTCCCACCTCCTTCGCAGGCGCGATTGGTGGGGACGAGGGAGAGAGCCTTCTCGGTGGTGGCCCCTCGACTCTGGAACTCACTTCCCAGGGACATTAGACATGCCCCAACTTTGGCAGTCTTTAGGAGGAGCCTGAAAACGTGGTTGTTCCAGTGTTCCTTCCCAGAATAAGGAAACTCTCAGCAATATGCCCTCAAAATGCACTTTACCATTGATTTAGGACTGACTGCATTCCCTCAATTCTCTCTGAAAATGTTCACGTCACGTCAACAGTATTTTAATTTTAATCTATTACATTTGGCCCGGCCATTGGTTTTTAACATGTTTGTATGTCACTGTTGATTGTTTATTGCTTATTTTTGTTATGTTTTATATGAATTGTATTGTATTGACCGTTTTATTTGATGTTTTTGTTTATTGATGCATTGTGAGCTTGGCCTCATGTAAGCCACACCGAGTCCCTTGGGGAGATGGTAGCGGGGTACAAGTAAAGTATTATTATTATTATTACTATTATTATTATTGTGGCAGACAGGTTAGGCTGATGCATAATGACTTAAACAAGGTCCTGCATAGCTGAATTTGGGACCAGATTCTCTTGTCCATTGGTAAGAAGCCATCTTACTATACCCTACATGCTGATTCCTGCACTGAAGATACCTTGCTGTTTACAGTTTCAACCTTTTGCCTTTCAGTTCTACAGAAACTGTAACAGATACGAAAGGATATTATTAGTATTCCAGTCATCTCCCTGTCCTCCCCTTTGGCTTTACGCTAATTGCCAGGGATATCAGCTACAGTGGGAAAGCTCCATCTTGTGGTTTCATTTATCAAGGATCACACATTTCATTTCAAATTAACCCACTAGCCTAAAATGAAATGTACTTCTCCATGGTTGTTTTAACTAACCAAGGTTGCCAGACTGCCACCAAAAAATGTAGGGATTTTTCCAGGACCCGGATTCAACAGAGATCAAGTGAGGGAAAGAAGAATACTAACAATAACAGAAAATGACCCTAATACTTAACTGGTGTGATGCAATATGACCCCTGCATCTGCAGTACAAGCACCCATGGTTGCACTTACCTGTGTCCCAAAAAGCATGTTCTCTCTAGGAATTTCCTGGTCCTCCAGTGTGATTCTATGGTACCCCTACACTGGAAGTTCAACATGATTCATTATTATCTGTGGTTTTATATTTCCATGGTAAGTCCAGGAATATATTCATCATAGATATGATGGTCATAAAATATACTGTACATACTCAAGTATAAGCCTAGTTTTTCAGACTCTTTTTTTAGGCTGAAAAAGCTCCCCTCGGCTTATACTTGAGCCAAGGTTATTTATTATTTTGCTCTGTTATTAGTATTATTTTTATTATATTTATGTTATTACTCTATTATTATTTTATTACATTTATCATTTACTCTATTATTATTGATGTTATCGCATTTACATTATTTTACTCTATTATTTTTATTACATTTATTATTTTACTCTATTTATTACATTTATTATTTTGCTCTCTTTATTATTATTGGAAGGATACGTAAGCACATTTACACTGAAGGAGTCTAGAATAATGGTTTCATCAGAGCTGGACAGTCTTACATTACAGTTTTATGTAAATATTCAAAAACATTTAACCTACTGGTACCTCAATTAATGTAATTTTATTGGTATCTAGTTTTATTTTGAAATTGACCAGTAGCTGCTGCATTTCCCACCCTCGGCTTATATTTGAGGCAATACATTTTCCTAGTTTTTGTGGTAAAATTAGGTCCTTTGGCTTATATTCGGGTAGGCTTATATTTGAGTATATACGGTAGCTAAAGCAATTTAACACTTTGACTATAACTCGTGAATAATTAAAAGGGCTCCGTAGAAAATGTCCACAGTCAATTTCTGGTCCCATTTGCACTGTCATATAATGCAGATTTATTATTATTATTATTATTATTATTATTATTATTATTATTATGGGCATTTCTATCCCATCCTTCTTACCTCCAAAGAGGGACTCAAATGATTATATGACAGTGTAGATGGGACCTCTGAAAGGCCTGAGTCTAGATAAGATACATGATCAGTGGCAATTGGAAAGGAGGGCAAGGGAAATCAATAAAGTGTTTGGATGCAAAACCTTAATATGCAAATTATTTTTTTTAATTCCCCAGGACATTCCACCTCACCCCTTTTCTGGATAAGCCCTGGGTTTGAAAAGCCACCCAGAGAGCCGATATAAAGAGTTTCAGATCATACCAGCAGCAGACAAAAATGATTTGGGATAAATAAAATTGAATTGATCTCCAAAATAAAATCAAGGGGAAATGCTCAAGAATACCATAGACTTGTGCCGGAGGATCTAGAAAATACCTATAGAGGACATCTTTCATTAGACATGGATAAATTAAACAAGAGATACTGGTTCTACAGATACATGAATCATACTGTACATCTACTCATTTTAGCGTATTGATTGCTGGCAGGACTGAAGACCGACAGGTCTGAGGTTCGAATCCACGGAGATCACGGATGAGCTCCCTCTGTCGGCTCCAGCTCCCTATGCGGGGACATGAGAGAAGCCTCCCACAAGGATGATAAAATATCTGGGCGTCCCCTGGGCAATGTCCTTGCAGACGGCCAATTCTCTGACGCCAGAAGCGACTTGCAGTTTTGCAAGTTGCTCCTGACAGGACCAAAAAAAAAGAGAGCATTGACAGCATTCTTTGCAATACCCACTTATTGCCTCTAGATGGTGCCTTTTCCATTTTATAAGACCGTTTGTAGTACCATAAATATATTCACAAAATAATGTATAGCCAGAACTATAGATAGCAGAAAACAGTATGTAACAGTAGGAAAGGCTAAATCCTGCTATAATCACTTGTAATGACTTCTGTTCTTGATGGAGTGAGGATTCCTTGTGTGTTGACAGGGATATATGAAAGTCTACATAATTTTCCAAACACACAGTTTCTGGGTTTGGGATGCTAATATGCCCTGACCATAGGGTCAATTTGTTTAGTATGCAATATAGAAATATATAGAATAAATCTTTTTTGGAGCATAAGGCAGAACGTTCCTCACCACTGGTTCTGCTGGCTAAGGCTGTTGGAAATTGCAGTTCAACAACATCTGGAGGACTGCAGAATTCCCACCATTGCCTCAGATGGATGGGTGGATAGATAGGGAAACAAAAAGATAGAGAGGTAGATGGTTGGGTATGTATTTAAGCTAGTGTGAGTAAGTACAAGTGAAGGAAGCACTAATATTTCTTCTTATTTCCAAAACTTGGTGGAATTCAGTTTATCTACAATTACAGGCATGGAGGGAAGGTAAATGTAGCAGCAAGAAAACAGCTTTATAAAACTAAGCTCCTAATCCAATTTGCAAAGCAACTGACAAGATCCTTCCTGGGATGCAGTGAATGCACTTCAAATGGAAATAAAGGACAGACAGCTCTTAAGGTCATGAGGTAGATACTCATGATGGCACACCATAGTGAGAGCGAGTGTGATCGAGTGGGCAAAGGGCAGCCCTCCATGTGCTCTTAGTCTGCCAATCCTCTCTTCCTTAGCCTTCAGTAAAGCAAATTGCAAAAGATCATGTGAGCAACAAAAACTGGACGCCACTGTTGCACACCCTTGGACTCACACATACTATGTTCAAATGCAACCAAAGATGAATTTACATTACATTAACTGCCATGGCTAACCCATGGTTAGCACAGCAGGTTAAACCACCAGCTGCAGAAGGTTGGCAGTTCAAACCATGGGTGGAATGAGCTCCCGCCATCAGCCCTAGCTTCTGCTTACTTGGCAGTTCAAAAACAGTAATGTGAGTAGATCAATAGGTACCCCTTTGGCAGGGAGGTAAAAGGCGCCCATGAAGACATGCTAGTAATTCAATCAGGAAAGTGTCTACAGACAACAGGCCCCCTCGGCATGGAAAAATGGAACAACAGCACCTCCCCATGGCTGGAGTCAAGCACAGCCTCCAGATGCCAGAAATGAAAAAGAGGGAAGCCTTGTCTCTGTCTATGTACTGCCTGTATTTGTTGTTAATTGTATAATGACACTGAATGTTTGTCATATATGAATTCTGTAATCCGCTTTGAGTCCCCTCAGGGAGATAGAGTAGCCGTCCTGAGTCCCCCTTCAGCGGTAGAGAAGAGACGGGGTAGAAATACTGGAAATAAATAAATAAATAGTTTTACAGTGTTTTAAGCCCTCTCTGCAAAAAAGAGTGCTGGTGTCTCACCAAACTACAAATTGCAGGATTTCATGGTATTGAATCATAGCAGTTAAAGTGGTGTCAAACTGCATGAAATCTAGTGTGTAGGTGTATGCTCAGCCATCAAATTCATTAGATGGCTTTGAACCTACAGCTTTGCCCTATCTAAACCATCTAATAAAGTTGTTAACTGGTAATCAAATGAAGAGATCCTGAGGAAACTCATCTGAATTCCCTGGAGGAAAGGTGAAATGGAAGTGCAAGGTTGGCTATCCCTTATCCAAAATGCTTGGAACCAGAAGTGTTTTCAATTTCTTAGGTTTTTGAATACTTGTATTTGTATATGTATATTTATTTATTTATTTAATGTAAAGCATTTATATTCCACCCTTCTCACCTCAAAGGAGACTTAAGGCAGAGCACAACATATAAACGGTAAACATTCAATGCCGAAACATACTAGACTGTACACATATAAAAGCATTAAAATCACTAAACTTGATGTTAAAATCCTCTGTTTAAACCTGTTTCAACCATCTATATTGAATCTGATTGGCATAATAAGCGTTCTTATCGCTGCCTCATTGAACAGTCCCAAAGGTTCAGTCCCACAGCCAAGTTTTTCTCATCCTTCTAAAGGACAGGAGGAGGGGGCTGATGTAATCTCATTAGGAAGTAAGTTCCATAGCTGAGGGGCAATCACTGAGAAGCCCCCCTCTCTCTCATACCTGCCAATCGTACCTGAGAATGAGATATCTTAGAGATAGGACTTAAGTCTGAACCTGAAATTAATTTAGGTTTCATATACATCTTCTACACATAACCTGAATGTAATTGTGTACACAATATTGTAAACAATGTTGTGCATGAAGCAAAATTTGTGTACTATTGAACCATTTTGGAATTCCTGTAGAAATAAATCCACTTCCTGAGTCATGTTTCAGTTGTACATGCACACGTGGCTTTTGAGCAGCCTCCCTTTCCAGGAAGTCTCTGGATCATTAAGCAACTCACCAATTTAACTTGGGTAAAATGTTGGGAATCTCCCTACAGAAGAACAGCAGACTATGAAAAAAGTAAAATAAAGAAACATCACTGCTTT
The DNA here is from genome assembly GCF_037176765.1 of Anolis sagrei. Classification (NCBI taxonomy): domain Eukaryota; kingdom Metazoa; phylum Chordata; class Lepidosauria; order Squamata; family Anolidae; genus Anolis; species Anolis sagrei. The sequence continues at coordinate 108,512,156 of NC_090023.1, forward strand.
GTATGAAACTTTCTTAAAAGAAACCCGGGAAGGAGGATTGGCAAGTCTGTGTTCAAATCTACCTAACAGAGAAGGACTGCACACCATACTATAGTCACATTTCAGTTGTTTGTTCCAGCTGGTTAAAGGCTATTGCAGGGTGGGATGGGATCTCTAAAAATAACCTTGGTGTACATGTTGCATCTAGAATATTGATTTGATTGTTTTGCCTCAGTGCACTCTGAAATATCCCTTTTAAGATCTCTGAACCGTAATGCAGTGGCCATATTGATGATTGCTATCTGTGTGTAAGTGTGTGAATACACATGTGCATCCAGGAAGACACGTCCATATATTTTAGTATTGAAAAATTACCCTTTTTTAACTAATGGAAAGCTGTGATACGATGATAACATAAGGGCTTGCTATATTTGGCTGGTACAAATATAACTAGCAGCATGTCAGGGTCAGGCTAGTATTCAGATCTAGAGTTGACGAGTCTGCAGATTGTCAGGACTTCTGAGGTCAGTGTCTTGCCAAGAGCCGAGCCCTGGGTGCAGTACAACAAAAACATTGCTGCGTTGATGAGGCAAAGGCAGAAGGCCACACGACTAATGAAGATGTCAGGCAAGGAAAATCACAATTGTTTATGTCATCAGATGAAGGGTTTGGACAGACATTTATGGGCATAAACCTGCAGTTCTTTTCAACAGAAAGAGCAAGGGAGCCCAAATGCAGTTAGAATAGTCTACCTCATTTGGAGCAAAGCAATGCATAAAGCCAGCTCTCCACATCTGCGGATTCTGCATCCACAGATCCAGTCACCCACGGCTTGAAAGAATTTTTGAAAAAAATCCAAAAAGCAAGCCTTGGTCTTCCAGTTTTATATAAAGGGCCCCATTTTATGGGACTTCAGCATCTAGAGATTTTGGTTTTTATGCAGTGTCCTGAAGCCAAACCCTGGCAGATACAGAGCCCAAAGGTGAGGGAGGGCACACCCACCCACTTCTCTAACCCCCCATTTTCCCCTGAAACTTATTTTAAAAGATTCCTGCCCATCGCAATACCTCTTCTCGTGTCCTCCTGGCGCAGGAAAATTACACTGGAGGAATTTTCCTCCTCACCCTTCCCATTTCCTCAGGCATCATTTTCTCATGCCAGGAGGACCTGAGAAGAGGCTCTATGGTGGCCAGGAACATTTTTAGTAAATTTAAAGGGGGAAATGAGGGGCTTCGGGGTGGCTACATGCTATCTTGATTTCAATCGGAGTGGCCTGTAGTCACTCCTCTGGGAAAGCCCAAGGTTTGAGTGGGTGGGTAGAGACAAGAGCCCACACTGTATAGAAGCACCACGGAGACTTAGTAGGCCACAAACTGAACATAAGTCAATACTGTAATATAACAGCTTTAAAAAACCAATGCTGTTCTAGGCTACATCAGTAGGAACACTGTCTATTAATCAAGGGATAGAATAGTTCTACTCTTTTCTGCTTTGGTCAGGCCTCTCCTGGAATACAGTTTCCAGTGCTGAGCACCACAACTCAAGAAAGATATTGACAGCTGGCAGATGTCCCAAGAAGGGAAACCACTGTAAAAGGTTTTGAACCCAAGCCCAATGAAGAGTGGCTTAGGGAGTAATGTTTTGTTTAGCTTAGAGATGTAAGAAGTGACATGATAGGTTTAAATATTTGTAAGGATGCCATATGGAAGATGGGGCAAGGACATTAAGCAATTAATTCTAATCTAGGAATAGGGATACCATCTAAACGTTAACAACTCCCTGGGTATAATAGCTGGATAACAGTGCAGTATGCTGCCTCAGAGGAAGGCAATGGCAAATCCTCACTCAAGCAAATCTTGTGATAGGTTCATCTTAGGGTTGCCATAAAGCAACTTGAAGGTACACACACCACTGTCAACAAATATAATACAATCACCATTCTCATATAATTATTATTTACATATTAGATAGCCCCCCCCCCCTTCTCTTTCCAGTGTGCCTTTGAATGACAGTTAGTCCTTGTTCATGAATGCCTGGTCCTAATTTACTCATAAGGTTGTATTCAGCACTTTACCCCCAGCCTCAACCCTATATTTTGCTTTTTGCACAAGCCCACGCCCTGCCTTCTCTAATCTGATCATGCCCACCATATTCCTGGTTACTGGTGGTTGAGGTTGATTTGATAAATTTTATGATGCTTTTATACTCTGCTGTTTTTAATTGTTTTAATTAGATTGTTTATGTTATATTATATGTTATTATGTTATTAACTGTGTTTTAGTTGGTAAATTTTTGTTGTATGCTCTGGGCTTGGTTCCCATGTAAGCCGCCCCGAGTCCCTTCGGGGAGATGGTGGTGGGGTGTAAAAATGAAGTTGTTGTTGTTGTTGTTGTTGTTGTTGTTGTTGTTGTTAGATCCTTATAATCAGCATTAAACTTGGTTATAATGATCTGGAGATCAGGTTCTCTTTACTACTAGCCTGGAACAACCAGAAATTCTTGCTCTTCCGAGATCTTAAAGACAGTCAGATGGAATGTGATGGCAGTGATTGTCATTCTAATGTAACATCACACATCTCCAAGATAAGAACAGTAGGAACAAGTTGCGCTTCTTGAAGCACACACACAATAGATTATGCATATTATTCTATAAATGCACTTAATGAATTGCTTGGCCATGTCTTTCACAATACAGAATCACAAAGGTTTCATTTATTTGCCTTATTTGACAGCTCTTAAATTCACCGGGCCAATACTATATTTCTCTTGTACTTTGTCATATTTTGTCTATTGCCTGTTAGGGAAGGAAACAAAGAGAAAACAAATTAATTTGCAAAATATTTTTATTCAAGAAAACACAACAGAGAGAGACATTTTAGATATATAAAACAACACAAATACATACGATGCAAATATAAACAATTACAGACTTTCCACTCTCAATCTAATGGATATTATGCTTCACCTCTTCAAACACTAGTGTAACCACACTTCTACTTAGGGCAACACTTTACTAATTCATGACTACTAAAGTTAATAAATGCCCCATCATTGTTGTGGAGAGGTGATAAACAGGTCCTCGTCTTTTTTAAAGTTTGTCAATATTAGAAAAAACTTTATGTTCAGGAAGACTTGTTAGCTGATTGGCTGCCTACCGAGGAAGGGGTTTTCAATGGGAAGCAAATGCTGACCTTTATTGGTGTGTTTTCAAACTTCATTCAAAACAATGTCTTAACATAATAATTTATTTGCATTTGTATATTATAGCTTTGAGTTTTATTTTTCCCCATAGTGGGAGTCTTGGTTTTGTGAGAAACGTAATATATACATTAAATAAGTAAATGTATAGTAGGAGTATGGCAGCTAAATAATAATAATAATACCATAAGGAAATTGTGCCATTGAGTATGAAGAGTTATTTCTTAAATTTAGAACAAAAAAAGGCCAAGTTCTGCAATTCTTAAGAAACACTTGTCTCACCTATCTGTGTGAGGTTTCCCCAATTTGGTTCATTTTAGATGTGTTGGATTACATAATCCTCAACTAGCATGACCAACAGGAAGTGCTACTCTGTAGATGTCATTAAACTGTGACCAAAACAGTTCTGCCCTCTCTTAGATAACCAGCATGTATGACACAAATGGCATCAAAGGAAACACTTCACGAAGATGCAGGGTGTGTTCTTCAATCATATGGGAACATCAGTTGCTACAGGATATGCCTGAGGGAATGAAAGCATATCCAGAACAATTTCCTTATGTGCTACATGATGGTGTTGCTTTGCCTTTCCAGGGTGCTTAAAAAAATAGCAGAACATGAGCATTTATCCTTACTGGATGCACACAGCCTCACTGTTCCTTTTCTGTACAAAACAATCCCCCTGTGACTGGTCATCCCCCACCCCCACATTACCATATTAAAATAGTTACTTGAAGGACCCAGATTCCGTTTATGTGCTATTGCTGTTTGGATAGGAGATGGTGGAGTGCTTCTTTTGTTATGTGGTCATCTACTTGTAGTATTTGGTAGTACATATGGCTATTAGGTATTAGATGGGCTTTCAAGTGTGAATGGCGGAGTCCTGTTTTATTATAAAGAAATTGTACATGATCTCTTTGAAGGAGGCCCTCCTCTCGCTCCCACCTCTGTCGCAAGTGCAATATGTGGGGATGCGTGGGAGGGCCTTCTCTGTGGTGGCCCCTCAGCTCTGGAACTTGCTACCCGGAGAGATTAGGCAAGCACCCACTTTGGCAGCCTTCAGGAAAAACCTCAAAACCTGGTGGTTCCGATGTGCTTTCGACGAATTAACAATAAATCCCCATATCACGACCATTTCAGCACAAAATGTCCTTTTCATGCACTTTATCTCATCCCTTAGTGAAAATTAAACCCCATTGTCTGTCCCATCTGAATCACCCACTAGTTACACTACTCCATCCATCTATCTCACCCAGGGTTTTTACAATTTTACCCCTCGAATTTGGCCCAGCCCACTGAACTCAATTTCTATTATTTTATTTTATTTATCTTATCCTGTGTTTACCTTATTGTATTACTGTGTTATTAGTTGTATTTTATTTGACGTTATTATTTGCTGTATGTATTTTATTTTTCTTTATTGTATTGCTGGGCTTGGCCTCATGTTAGATGCCCCGAGCCCTCTTGGAGAGATGGTGGAAGGGTATAAATAAAGTTTTTATCATCATCATCGTCATCGTCATCCTCATACTCATCCTCATCATCAATGTCCTTTAATTTTTCTGCACATTACTAGAACTCTAAAAATGTGGCCAGTCTAGGGACTCTATCACATGACACCTCCACCCCCCCCCCCCCAACGTGCCATTTTGCCAGCATTTGTGGTGAAATGGCAGGTGCGCAGCAAGGGAATATTGTTGCCCATCCAATGGAGCCAGCGCAATATGGGAGCCTTCCTGTATTGACGAGGAAACATTCTAGGATGCCGTTTGGGGTTGGGGTCTCTGCTAGAAATTTAGGCACGTTGTGTGATGGGTTTCTTCCCCATCTGTCCTTCAACTGGCTAGTAAGCATTCTAGGCCACTTAAATTGGTAAGTGTGATGAGGTCCTAAAAGTGCATCATATGTATTCAGAGGTTTTGTTTGAACATCTGCTTAACTTACAAAAGCAGTTACATTTGTAGATTAATCCAGAGTGCTCAGCGTATTTTATAATTACAATATGCAGCGTGGATTTTCTTGTTCCTCCTGCTGAGAGGGCAAGAGAGAAAGCAAGAGAGAAAATGTAAAAGATAAGCTATCCTTTCCATTGTTTGGCAACTTTAAATCTTGTCCTTTACGCAGAAACACCCAGCAGTGAAATCAAAAAGATACATTTCTATGCAGTATTTTTAGAACCTGGACATCAACAATATTGATCTATTGTATAGGTGCGATCCTCCACAACTTCTGTCTGGATTGTGGTCAGACATTGGTTTCCTGTGTGGTTACACACCCGACGGGGCACATGTTCCCGTATCTAACTCTGACTAGGTCTGAAATTGCATCCACAGACATTTGAGCATGAGCCCCACTAAACAAGTTGAGACTTACTTCCAAATGAAGATGTAATACTGCACTGAAAGGCACTCTGCCTGCCTGGATTGCATGTATCATACACAGTGAGAAAGATAATTTCTAGTCTCTCCCTAGCAATAATAAACCATGCAGAAAGAAAGAAAGAAAGAAAGAAAGAAAGAAAGAAAGAAAGAAAGAAAGAAAGAGGAAGAATCTCATGTCATATATAGCATTCATGATTTTCTTTGTTGGGGAGACCTTTGTACAGGGACTCAGAAGACCCATGTCGAAATCCCCACATAAAGCTCAATAGGTAAGGTGAGGCAAGACACAGTGCATATCTACACTGACCACTTAGGCTGAATGGAGCTAATTTGGGGTAGCATAGGGCAAGACAACCTTAATACAGCCTTGCCTCATGTTAACCAGAGTTGGGGAATACCCTAAATTCTGAGCAAGAATTCAAAGTATCCCCAGCCTTTGAGCCTGTCTGAACAGTAGGGCCAGTTCCAAAATGGAACCAGCTGCACCTGCTCCCACTTGGACCGGGGCACCCAGGGACACAGGATGGCACTTACCATCCCTTCCTATCCACCTTGTCTTCAGCTGCAACAAGAGCCCTATCTGCAGTAACCGTGGTCAGTCACCAGGCTGATAAAGTGAGTGGGGGAGAGAAGGGAAGATTCCTCCTATCCTACCCCTTTCTTGTGGCCCCATCTCCCAAGGTGATCTCGCTGCAGGTGAAGACTGACAGGTAGAACATGAAGGATGGGAGGAAACAGAAAGGGTGACTGTCCGACAGAAAGATGAGAGTTCAGTGCTGATAGGCAGTCAGGATTCCCTCCTGCCTCTGTGGAATTGGCTCCAGGATAGTGGGTCAGAGTAGATCTGCCCACAGGTTCATAATGAGGGTTGTATCACCTAGATATGATGGAAAGGGGGACGGTTAACATTGTGAGCAGGGTGATAGCTACAATGCAATTAATTTTTCTTTTATTTCTTATATTTCAAACATTGTACAGGTAATCCAAAAATTCAGTCAAACATTTAGAAATACCATTTAGGCATTCAAAGAAAAGGGGCAATAAATAATAATAATAATAATAATAATAATAATAATAATAATAAAAACTTTATTTGTATGTCGCCTTATCTCCCCAAGGAGACTTGGCGGTTTCCAACATACAAGGCAAAACATTCAATTGCCAGAAAGGAAAACCATACAGACAAATTAAAATGAACATCATAAAACATAAAAACCTTCTAAAACATACGCCAAAAAATTAAATCAATTTTTATAGCTCCATCAGATGAGTTCAAAATACCAATGGCCAGGATTAGAAAATGAATGTGGCCAACTATAAAAAGGGCTGGTCAAGGGGTACTGCAACAGAGTACCATAGGGCCGGGGAAGTGGATAAACTGCAGAACAGAGTACTATCTAATGGTCTTGGGAAAGGGCCTGGGGACTAATCATTCTCTGAAAACCTGGAACATCCAGGTTTTCAGATCCTTTTGGAAGGAGGACAGTGTGGGGGCCTGCCTAATCTCTCTGGGGAGGGAGTTCCAGAGTTGGGGAGGCACCACCGAGAAGGCCCCAGTCCTCACCAACTGTGCTTGTGATGGTGGGAGCGAGAGCAGGGCCTCCCTGGCAGATCTTAGATCCCGTGTCGGTTCATAGGGGGGGGAGGGAATGTGATCACGAAGATAGGGGGAGCCCAAAGTATTTGGGGCTTTGCAGTTCATAAACTACACCTTGAATTGGGACCGGCAACTTATCACCAGCCATTGGAGCTGTTTTAATAGGGGCGTTGTGCGCTCCCTATAATTAGCAAGGCAACATTCCCAAGAGAAGAGAAATTCTGTCCCATGGGAGACAGTAGGGATGTTATAAGAGGAGCAAAGAAAGAGAGGAGGGGGTGAAGGCATGTAATGAACATGCTGATGTGGTGTTCCAGCTCTTCATGCACACTGGCTTTACATATGAAGAGCTGCACTGCAATTCTATGCATGCTTATTGACAAGGAAGTCTAAGTTAGGTTTAGGGTGTATCTACAAACTATAGAATTAATGCAGTTTGACACCACTTTAACTGCCAAGGCTTAATACTATGGAATAATGAGATTTGCAATTTGCACCAGTACTATTTGGTAGAAAACACTCAATTAAGACTATATTTCTTCTAAGTATGTTAGCACTGCAATCTGAGTTTTTACACCAATATCATTTTAACATTTTCCTCCTGCAGCTGTTCACATCAGATCTTAAATGGAATTTATGGCAACAAAAATTGCTGTTTTCCCACCTTTCTTGCGAAAATGTGTATGGACTGAGGGAGTTGGAGAGTTTCAGTGACAACCTTCCCGTCTTCCACATTGTTTTCTATTGCCCCAACTAATGGAAACATGCCATGATCTTTTTAACATAGCATTCTTAGGGTAATGTTG